>NW_024070208.1:35257524-35670801 GCF_014754425.2 Oryx dammah | reverse complement strand
CCTCAGGGTCTGCCTCCTATTCTGTGTACACACGCTCCTCAGGGTCTCACCCCCATTCTGTGTACACACGCTCCTCAGGGTCTCCCCCCATTCTGTGTGGCACATGCTCCTCAGGGTCTCTCCCCATGGTGTGTATACATGCCCCTCAGGGTCTCTCCCCCCATTCTGTGTACACACACACTCCTCAGGGTCTCCTCCCCCCATTCTGTGTGCACACACGCCCCTCAAGGGCTGCCCCCTCATTGTGTGTATGCACACACTGCTCAGGGTCAGCCCCAGCCCGCATTCTGTATAGCACACGCTCCTCCGGTCCAGCCCACCCCTTATTCTGTGTAGCACCCAGCCCCCTCTGCCTCTCCCTCCTACTCCTGGATGGTTCCGGGGTGGGCGGGGCAGAAGGGGTGTGAGGCCTCGTCACCAGCACACCCTCGACACAGACTGGTGAGAGGAGACAGGCCCAGTGCAGGCAGGCACAGGGAGTGTGACCAGCTGAGGTAGCCCTGCTCTCTCCACCTGCTTGTCCAGGAGCGGCTGGGATGTACCCTGCTGCCCAGCCCCTCAGCCTGGGCATGTGCTGGGAAAGTACCAGAGGACACACCTACACATACAACTACACACACACAACCTACTCTATCTGCTGAACACATGCGACCAGTGAACACTAGCGCTCGGTCTCTGGAAGTCTTTCCCTGGCACCGAGGGGCCGGGGCACAGGGCTGGGGCAGGCACAGGGGTGAAGGACTCAGCACAGCAGCACACGGGCTCTGTTTTCAGGCACCCTTCACAGGTACCAGCCCTTAATTGGGCACCGAGGGGCCAGGGCACAGGGCTGGGGCGGACGCAGGGGTGAAGGACACAGCACAGCAGCACACGGGCTCTGTTTTCAGGCACCCTTCACAGGTACCACCCCTTAACTGAATCAGACATGCACTTGTGTCCCAAGTATCCTGAACCTTCACGTTCAAGCATGCAGGGTTTCAATGTTCACATTCCTCTCTTCACGAACCTTCAAGAGGTCCTGTGACATCAAGGGCAGGATCAGGTTCACTCCATATAACACAACGTCGGCCGCCGACACGGACCTGCTTGCTGCCGGCCCGGGCTCCTGGCCTCTGAACACTTCATCTGCAATGTGACAACAATGCGGTCTTACAGCTGCATCAACAGATGGATATGCTCTCCCACCTGACAGGGAAAGTGGAGTCATGGCCCAGGACAAAACAAATCCACGGGAGGATGACACAGACACCCGGGTCCTCCTTCCCTGCTTCGCTCTAAGGGTCTGAGCACTGGGCACAGATATTCTGTGTTGACATTATCATTCTACAGCGATGAAAGTAAAACTAATGCTTCATCAACGTTTTTTGAAAAGTAAAGTAGACTCCACTGACACAATGGTCATACTGTGGAGTAAATTATTTCCATAGAAGTAGTCATTTTTCTCCTAGGTACGTGGGATTTTTCTAAGCTGAAAAAGAATGGAGAAAAATACTGGAATATTCCATAAAATAGAGAGTTTTTTTTTTTTTTAAGTTGCTAACATGACAAAGAATTACTATTCTTAATTAAAAAATGAGGCATAAATTACTAAGACTCTTAAGGACCTAAATGGATAAAGTACCAAAATCCATAATAAACATCTAAGAAACTGTAGGTATTTCAAATGTTCAATATTAGGAAAACAGGTGGGTTAACATGAAGCCATGAGAAAGTCATGAGATGTGTTAATGACAAGGGAAAAGCTAACAATGAAAAGGGCAGAATATAAAATTATATTTGGAATATGACCACAAAAAAAATTGTACAAAATAACCCAAAGAGAAATTAACAAAAAGCAATTGAAACAGCTGACCCTGGATTAAGTCAAAGTATGGGTGATTTTTCGGTCTATATACTTCACATCTTTTCTACTATGAGCATATTACACTCACAACAAGGAGGAAAAAAAAAATGGGGTTTAAAAAAAAAGCCTACCTCTACTTAAAAACCATGTTTTCAGTATAATTCTGTCCTTCTCTCCAGAGGCTCAGCTCTAACTGGGAGGACCCTACCGTTCACAGCCAGGCACTGCTGAACCTCGGTCCCACTAGCAGGAAGCCTGGGCTGCTCGTGGGGCTCCCTGCGCCCCACACCTGCTCACAGGACAGGCTCTGGGCCTGGACTGCGGCACTTGGCTCTGCAGCCACTGGCTCCCCAGGACGTCACTCAGAGGCTCACTTTAATGTGCTTTGATATCTCACCCAGTGTTATTAATTTTATTTCATATTAAAATATTTTCTATCTTCTCTCACCTGTTATCTTTATTTTTATAATAATCACTTAAAAACATTCTTTTCAATTTTACCATCTGTTTTATCAGGTAATGCTGCTGCTTTATCATTTTGTACTTTAACTGTCTTCATTTTTTTTTCTTCTAGATTTCAATTCTACCCACCTTTACTTTATTCTTTTTACCCTTATTTTGTACTTTCAATCCCGAGCATTTTGGCCTCAATTTCTTTTCTAACGTGTTATTATGATTTTAATCCTTTTGCTTTTTTATTCTGAAAACCTGCCCGTCCACAGTGACCCATAACCTCTTTTCCACAGCTCACCCCTAGGGGAGCCTGAGGTCTTCTGTCCCCTCCAAATGCCCTTCACACAAAGCTCTCTGACCCTCCCAACCTCAGTTCTCAACTCCAGTTGGGGCTCAGGGCTCACATACTATGGTCCCCACTTCCCTCAGAAGTCCACACACCAATGAGCACAGCGCTCGAACCTCAGCAAGTCCTGTCACATGCACCCTTCGAGGGAAAGGTCAGGACAGCTTGAGGCGTTACAGGGTCACCTGATCTAGGAGAGGTGACGCAGTGCCAGGCTGGAGGAATTAGGAACCCCAGGACCAATACCCGCGTGAGCAGCCAGGCCTGGAGACAGTGGACAGGGAAGGCCTGTCACCTCAGGGCCCTGACACAGGGCAGAGACTGCCAGAAACCGCTGGTGAGAGGACAGGAAAGGGACTGGTGCGAAGAACAGCATCCAGTGTCAGGGGTGCTGAGCCTGGGGGTGGGAGGGTTCTGAGAAGAGGGGACAGCAGTACCCATGAGGCTGCGGCACCCAGACGCACTGGCCTGTGACGAGACCGTAAGTGATGAGAACAGGTTTCAGAAGTACCTTGCAGCTCATCACTAACCCACCTGACTGGACAGGCACTGACTGTCACACTCCCTCTACAGTGAGGGAGGCCCAGCACAGCCAATAGACGTCCCCCAGGTCCTGCTGGTGGGGCGGGGGGGGGGGGGGGGGGGCGCCAGCGCAGGGCTTCACACAGGGGTGTGCCAGCGCCCAACTTCAGTGGCTCCCAAGCTGCACTGACCAAGGGCTCGGGTTCCCTAGGTGTCCCTCAGAGGACACAGAGGAGCAAGTCAATAAAACTAACTCTGAAGACAATGGCCTCTGGAATCCATGTGGGGATGCGAGCACCAGCCCTGCTACCTGCTGGCTGTGCACCTTTGGGCAAGTGGCACAGCCTCTCTGTGCCATTTCCTCCCCTCTCACGTGAGTGAGCAGTGGTACCAGCCTCAGGCTGCTGGATAGGAGCATGCCTGGTACCGACCGGAACCTTGTGAAGGGCAGACACTAGCACTGACGTCCCTGGAAGAGGAGAGCTTGGCACACAGGGCGCTGGGCCTCCCACCCCACCCCCACAGCCACAGAGACCAACTCTGCCTACCGTGTGAACAGAACTTCCCGGGGAGGCCACACCAACGCCTCGCACACGTTACCTGTGTCACTGAAATCTATGAACTCTTTGGACAGAAGGTTGGTCAGAAGCTCCATGATGAGGAGAAGGTCCTGGTACTGCTCCTCCTCGGCCGTGACATCGATTCTCTGTCGCCCCAAGTTATTCTTCGAATACACTTGCAGCAGAGTGAGGCAGGCTTCATACAAGTTCATGGCTTTGGACTGGAAAAAAGCAGGCAGAAGTTATGCTATTGGGGGGAACCTGGCTGGGAAACAAACATAAATATCAAAGAATATTTAAATTTGGATATAATAAATTTACTCTATAAATTCTGATAGTTGCTCTAACACTTGTTTTAAACTATATTAAAGCATTAATAAAAATGGAAAACCATAAGATTACAGTTGCATTTAAAGTATTAGTAGTATTCTAACATAAAATTTGACACTTTGTGTGCATTTGATAATACATATGAGAAAGTATGATTTTGGCAACAGAACTGCTTTACTACTTCAACTTCTTGTATGACGAGTTTTATTTTAAGATTGAAAATGGTGTAACTTGGGGGTGGGAGGGGGGTTCATGTTTGGGAACGCATGTACACCTGTGGTGGATTCATGTCAATCTATGCCAAAACCAATACAGAATTGTAAAGTAAAAATTAAAAATAAATAAATAAATTAAAAAAAAAAAAAGAAAATGGTGTAACTTGCAGAAGCACAAAGCACAGAGTACCAAAGATTAGAATAAACAGCCCTGGCCTAACCACTGAACAACGCACCTGTGATGACACTTAACACCATTTACAAAATGAAACCTCACTTTTGAGCAGTTTCCTTTGATCTAATGGAGAAGGAAATGGCAACCCACTCCAGTATTCTTGCTTGGAGAATCCCATGGACAGTGGAGCCTGGCAGGCTACAGCCCGTGGGGTCGCAAAAAGTTGGACACGACTGAGCGACTAAACCACCACTTTGATCTAACAGCAACAACAACAAAACACAAATCGGGAACACCTTTGCTGACTGAATATAAAAGAACTTAGTCTGTCTAAACATTCATCTGATTATAAAACAAAGACACAAATCACCACCTCAGATTCTAAGTCCCAGGGTTCCACCACAGAGAACTTGGTTACAATTTTTTACCATAATCCAACTGTTTTATCAAATAGTCTTCATTTGAATAAGGAGTAAAATACTAGTCAAAAGAAATGACTAATTACTAACGTTTTTAGGGCAAGAATTTACATTCATTCAACGAGCCATCCTCTGAACTCTGAATTCTTTGAAAATAGTTTTTTTGAACAATGCTTTGGGGGCACAAGAATATTATTTCAAATAACGTTCATTTAGTGTGAAGTATCTGTTACCTTGTTACACAGCTCTCAGGAGCTCTGATCTAGAAGAAACCAAAGACTCACCTCTCCAAGATAGCATATCTGCTTATGCGCAACTTCAACAAAAACTTCTATAATGAGGTTGACAGTCTCTGGCGTGTTTTTGTAAACTTCCATCAACCCAATGCAATTGGTAAGGAAGTCCATAAGAAAGTTAAAAAGGATGGCCACGTTGTCCACCTGGGTGGCCTCAGCAATGCCGCACAGGGCCTCCAGCGTGGCCGTGATCTCCTGTTTCACCTCCTCCTGCTGGCATGTCTGTGGGAAGTTCTCCTGGTTTATCACTCTCAAGAACCGCTGCTGAAGTGGCTGAAGAACCTAGAAAATAAAGCATGGGTTTTCTAAACGTATGACTTGCAAGTTTTTCAATTTGGACAAATATTCACTTTCCACAACGTTTCTAATTGTTGGAGGCAAGAAAGCGCAGAAAACAAAGGTGATCCTAACTTCTGGCAAACAAATCCCCCAGCAGCACATGGAAAGGTGCTCACATGATAAGGCAACAGGAAAACCAAGTCAAAACTCTGTGAAATACCTCACACCTGTCAGAGTGGCCATCCTCAAAAAGTAAGAAACAAGTGCTGGTGAGGATGTGGAGGAAAGGGAACCTCCATGCACTGTCAGTGGGAACTCAAGTTGGTGCAGCCACTATGGAAACAGTATGGTGGTTCCTCAAAAAATTAAAATCAGAATTATCACATGATCCAGTCATTCCACCTTGGGTATTTATCTGAAAAAAGAAACACTAATTCAAAAAGACACATCCACCCAATGTTCACAGCAGCACCATTTACAACAGCCAAGATGAGGCAGCAACCATCTTTGGCAGCAACCGTCTGTCCACTGACAGACAAATGGGTAAAGAAGGTGACGTACATACACACAGTGGAATATTAGTTGGCCATAAGAACAAGGAAATCATGCCATTCATTCATGGAAGGAGGAAGACGGTCAAAGGCACAAACTTCCCGTTACAGGATGAGGAAGCACTGGGGGTGTAACATACATGACGTGACTACAGTTAACCACTGCTGTAGGAGATGTGGGAAGGTTAACAGAGGCAATCTCAGGAGTTGTCATCACAAGAAAATAAACGTTCTTTAATTGCTTCTTCTTTTTCAGTACCCATGAGATGATGGATGCTAACTAAACTCACTGCAGCAATGCACTTCACAACATATGTAAGTTAAACCACTATGCCACAAACCTTAAAGTTATACAGTGATCTATGTCAATCATCCCAGTAAAACTGAAATAAAGAAGTTACTGTTTATGAAAAAGCATGTAAGTGCATGCAATCATCTTACTTCCTTCAGTAATTTGAGAAGAAAAAGAAAAAAACATGACTTCCTCAATGCCATTCACAGAATTCTGTTACTATGCTCATCTCTTTTCCATCATGGAGAAAAAATAAAAGATCCTTTATAAAGGTCCAGAGTGTAGCTATTTTAGACTTCATAGGACACACTATCTCTGGCCCAACTACTCAATTATGATTTCACTGTAGTGTAGAAGTAGCCAAGGAAAAGATGTAACTGATTAAGCATGACTGTATTTCAATAAAACTTTATTTATAAAATCAGACAGCAGCCAGATTTGGCCTGCAGGCTGCAGTTGCCACCATTAGAAATTAGGGTTAGGGTTAGCACCTCTGTCCTATGGGTGAAGACCAATAAGCTCTGAGTCTGTCTCTTTCCTTCCCAACTCCTCTTGGCACAGACCATAACTCCAGATACTGAGGCCCACCATGGGTACAAGTAAATATAAGTAACCATGAAGAAGATATATTAATATTATTTAAAGCTGCACATACGATAATAAATTTAAATAGAAACGGGACTGGGCTGGTTTTCGATCCAGTTCTAAAGTCAGACCATTGCCTATTTCTGTTCTTATGCCCTTTCTCAAGCACTGAGAGCATCCAATCACAGAGATGACAGACTGCTAATTCTCAGTGCCAGTTGAAAGCTTCTTATATAAGACAATGTGTCCAGGGTGGCTGCTATTGGTTGAATTGCATTCGTGCTGTGCTCAGTCATGTGTCCAACTCTTCGCAGCCTCATAAACTGTAGCCCACCAGGTTCCTCTGTTCATGGAATGTCCAGGCAAGAATACTGGAGTGGGTTGCCATTTCCTCCTCCAGGGCATTGTTCCAACCCAGGGATCAAACATAGGTCTCCTACATCAGCAGCTGGATTCTTTACCACTGCACCACCTGGGAAGCCCATGGGTTGAATTACATCCCCTCAAATGGAAATGCGGATGTCTGAACCCCTAGCACCTCAGAACACGACCTTATTTGGAAACAGGGCTATTTCATAACCCCCACAGGTGACATGGCTTCCCTAGGGACACTGAGACACCAGGGCTTCCCTGGTAGCGCAGCTGGTAAAGAATCCACCCGCAATGCGGGAGACCTGGGTTTGATCCCTGGGTTGGGAAGATCCCCTGGAGAAGGGAATGGCTACCCATTCCATGGGGTTGCACAGACTCAGACATAACTGAGCGACTTTTACTTTCACTTATGGGCGACACAGAGATGGCATGCAGATAAGGAGGGTGGGGGGCGTTACCTCTGTCCAGTACTGCTGCTTGGTTTCTGTGTCCATGTGTGCAAACCCTCCCAAGACAAGCGCCTTCATCAGCGTCCTCTGCACAGGGCTGGACAAGAAATTCAGAGGTGGGCTTCGGCTTGCAAACTGCTTGGCTAAGTTCCACCAGTTTTCACACTGAATGACTAAGTTTGCCCTGCAGGGAGAAACGACAAGCATAAGATGCATTACTTACTTACCCTGCATGGACACTCAGTAACAAAAGTGGGAAACAACTGGATTTAACTACTTTTTAAAGTCCAGCATGATAAACTTGGTACAGACTTGGAAGTCTTGTATTCAAACCCAATTAGCCATTTGTCAAGGTAAAATTTATTTAATCTCTCTTAATTACCAGTTTCCTCATCTGTAAAACAAAAATAACGGGAATAACAGCTCTGAACCTCAGGACTGAGACTAATAAGACGTGCAGATGCCACACGTGCAATGTCAGGAGCAGCACCTGGTAAACCGTGAGAACTCAACATACAGCAGCCAACGACAGGAGTAATCACAACCACGGACCCACGGAGTAAGAAAACTGAAAACATTCACAGAATTTGTTGTAGAACACACTAAAAATTTTGTTTTGTGAAATTAAAATAATTGTTAAATCACCAGTTTTTCTCATCTTTAAAATGGGGTAATACTAATGGGATACCTGAAAAATTCAAATTAGACCACTCTACTCCTAATGTGGGACAGACCTCTCTGCATTTGTTCCAATGGTTTGATACATTTTCTAAAGCAGCGGTGCCCAACCATTTGGCACCAGGGACCAGTTTTGTGGAAGACCATTTTCCCATGGACAGGGGCAGGGTGTAGGGGTGGTTTGGGGATGATTCAAGCGCATCTCACTTGTGCTCCTGCCCCCTCACCTGACAGGGGGCGGAGCTCAGGCAGCGGTGCCAACAATGGGGAGCGGCTGTAAATACAGGTGAAGCCCGCTCACCTTCTGTTGGGTGGTCAGGTTCCCAACAGGACATGGACAGTACCCATTCATGGCCCAAGGGCTGGGACCCCCATTTTAAACACTGCTCCCAAACTGCAGGGTCTCCCTGGACCTCAGGACCGGGCGACTGTCCGTCAGTGGGAAAACCTCTCCTGACCTGACAGGCGGAGCTCAGGCAGCAGTGCCTGAGCTCAGCGTCTGCTCACCTCTCCCTTCTCTCCACCAGCGTGACAAGCAGCTGAACTGTGTCGTCTGCGAGGCCCTGCTCGCTGCTGCACACCGAGAGGTTGCTCAGGACCTTCTGTAAGAGGTAGCCAACGATCCACTGAGAGCCCTCTGTGTCTGCTCCAAATGCTGTGCTGAACGGCACGCTTATCTTCAGAGAGAAAACAAATATTTTAAGGTGAGAAATATCTGCTGAAAAGAAAGGAAGAAAAACCCACAGAGAAATCAAACTGAAATGAGCACTAAACCTGAAGTGCCTCGCACCAATCTTCTATAGGTATTCATTTCCTGAAGTCCAGAAAGGACACCCTTAACCCAGAGATAGTCCCCACGGTGGCTTTTCTGTTAGCTTTAACTATTCTCGTACCCGGAACATAGGCACGTACTTACATTAAATGCAGAGAACGTAAATTAATCCATTCCTAAATAATACTCTGAACCTCACAGAACTTAAAGTATGCAGAATCACACGATGCACTCCAGGAAAAGTTAATTAAAATTAAACAGCACGCTGTCCACACAGTGTGGAAGATGCTTGGCTATTACTCACATGCTGATAAGAAAATCACCAAGAAAACTGTTTTCATTTCTCTAAACCCCATCCTCATAAATGCAAACCCAGTCAAGCAGTGCCACATTCTGACCTGATCGTACAGCTTCTCATCCACCAGGAGGTAAGTCTTTGCCCAGCGCTTTAGAAACCAGACAATGTCTTTGCCCATCTGAGGGCTTAGCAGGTGTGTGAGGTCAGCCCTTATTGCCCGAGACTCAACTTCTGAAACTCTGAGGATGGCAGACAACAGCCTGTGGGCACAAAAAGGAGGTCATGTGCTTCTTTCTTTCTTTACTGCCTGTCTAACCATATTTTTTTCCCTAAAAGCCCTTTTCTGTTTCTCAACTCTCTGAAACTGTCTTCAAGAGGGTTGGAGACACATGTGTGTCTCTGTCTTATTGCTGACCTTTCAGGAAGCAGAAAGAAAGGAAACAGAGAGTCACGCTAGAGACACCTTCTGCTGGGACAGAGCACACGTAAATCTACCATGTACAGATTCAAGATGGAGAAGTGCATGAAGTTAACCGCGCAGAGTAAATGCAACTTAAAATTCCCACTTCTGGCACTGCTCTATTTTCACACGCTGGCTATTTTACGGAGTACACAGGCACAGCTAAGTGACCCATCTGAATACTGAATCTTGTCTCTAAATCTGACAGTCTTACTTTCTAACAAACTTGATTAGTAACGACATTTTTCAATAAAGATGTTGCACGTATGATCCTTTCTGAACACTATAGGGTTCATGCCCTGTGTAGTATTAACATAGCAGGATATGTAGGTAAGTAAATAAAAAAGTCTTTGTTCTGCGTTTGGGAGGGGACACAAGCGATGTCCATTTAACTTGACTTTGGCTAAAAAGCAAAGCAGCGAAGGACTGAAGGGGAGGAACCCATCCTGACACCACTTTAGCAGCTTCAGTGCAGAGGCAAGACCACTCCTCTCGGGACAGAACCCCCTCGCTACATGGAAGCTCATGGACAGTTTCAGCTCCTGACCCAACCGGCTACTGAGAAGCACCTCCTGCCGTGGCCGCTCCCTGTTGCCTGGCTCCTTCCAGGCCTACGACACCACCCCACCCCCCACACCACTTGGGTTCTAAGGTCCTGCCCTCAGAACCTCTTACATCTCACTATATACATATATATATACAATGCTATGCCAATAGTGCTAAAAGTTAGAGAGTATATGAACAAAAATAACCCAACAATTTCACAACCCATTTTAAATTGGCATATCAAATTTTTTCCATCAATTATTTAAATGATATAATTTGCAGCTTCACAGAATCTGAACTAAGTAATTACAGTGGCCACTTGAATGTATGCATTGGAATTTAATAATCATAGAATTCTGACACCACCATCATTCATTTGAAAAATAAATTGTTCTTTTAACAGTTGGAAACTTTATACTCTTTTTCTCCTTAAATTTTTATTTCTATTTCATTTCCCATAAAATATTATCCCAATACAATAAATGTTTATACTCAACTTTATTGATCATACCATATACTTCTCTGACACAAGTATATAAAGATATTAAAATATAATTCTTAAAAATTTCCCATAAGACTGTCCTAAAGATGTCCTCTTAAGTTATCATTACAATACTTATTAGTACACAACTAAGCAAAATGTAATGCCAATTTAAATAAATTAAACACATTTATTAAAAAAACTGTACAATATAGCCAAAATCTCCCTACTATGTTATATAAACTTTAAAAATTGTGAATCACTATATTATACAGCTGTAATTCCTATAATATTGGAGGCCAATTATACTGCAATTTAAAAAACTAACATACACAAAGATGTATGTATCTGAATAAGATAAATATGGGTTTTCTTTTTCTAAATTAGCTCATATTATGTTTAATTTGATTCCTGCTTTTCATTTCAATGGATATAAGCACTGAGAACACATATTCAAGTAAGTAAATGGAAGGTATTTCTAAAACAGCAGGGCACCCGGTACCTCTGAGGTAAAGCCCACAATCGTGGCATCAGGTGACGTCACGTGACACAACAGCAGCCATGAGGGCTGCCCGTGGCCCTGTCTGCTTCCCGCAGCTCCTACGCTGGCCAAAAATTCCCCTGCTTCCTGCTTCTCCCTCTTGCCCATGAGGAGCTGGAAGATGGGAACCTCTGTCTGCTTTGGTCTAGACCAGTGTCTGGTGCATAGTAAGGATTCAATAATTGTCAGATGATCAATTCTTCAAGAAATGTGAACTACTTTTTTAGTAAACAAGGCCTGATTCTCTCCTACCACTCAATTTCACATTAATTCTTTGGACTGAAAAACAATAGTAATTCTTTGTTGTTCCACCCCCACCTCAACCCTCCATAGGCTGTGCTCTCAGATACCAAAATGTTTTGCTCCCACACTGATATCCAAGAGTGGTAAGAATCGAAAAAGCACTGAAAATACAAGGACAGCATTCCTGAGGGTGTTGCCCAGACAGAGACAAAGGCATGGAAAATAACAGGACGGCACCATGGAATTAACACTCCCCATGAACCAAACCAATTCAAACCAGTTGCTCACTTAAGGCCTACAGCAACTCCAAAGGGAAAAAGAAGACTCTTCCAGTAAAGCATGGGTATTTTATTTCCAATGAGAGAATGCAACAATAAAGGAAATAAATTCCCAAACATTTCCCTGACGTCTGCTTATCAGTTTAATGTTTTAAAAATCGTATTTTTCATTGCACAGATTTAAGTGGTATCTATGTATTTTGCATTAAAACAAAAAGAATTAGGGGGCAGTATCTTGAGTTACTGATTTTGCAACTGACAGAAGCAATATTATTTCATTATTCCCTCTTCCTGCCACCTAAATTTGAAGATGCTAAAACTTAAACTGCTGTTTTCAAATCTGCTTTCAGGAGAATATTTAGTTGAGGTTCATCCCACCTTAACCTCACCATCAAGAATTACAGAAAGATCTGCCACTGCTCTTAGAAAGATCACAGTGAATTTTCTCTCTGGAGGCTGCTGCCATCTTGTAACAGGGCTCCCAAGGGTCAGATACTCAGGACAAACACTTCTGCTTTGGAAGAGGCAGGAACGCCCCTGAAAAGACGTTCCAGCTTCCTGAACAGCAAGGATGCACTCACGTCCACTTGGTTTCCAAGAACTCCCCAGCCCTGGTGCTTTCACTCGGGTGCCTGAGCCCGCATTAGCATTGCTTTCCGGTGGGCAAGGGACATGTGTGTGAGAATCAGCCCAGACGACCCCCAGAGCCTCGCTGCGCCCAGAGTAACCTCTCGCGGTTTTCCTCAGCCCTGGACATGCTGTCTGTCCCCAGCAGAGTGGCGCTGCTGAAATGCATGGAGTACCTGCATCCTTCCTTGTTTCAAGGCTTCTCCAAGTTTTATCTTCTTTCATCTGTCAGCTTTACAACCACCTGTCTGTCACTCGAATCATCTACCCATCAACTCAGAATTTATAAAACAGAATAAATTACAAGAGCACAGCTATAGAGGTCATATTACCTAATCACAGAATCTGTTCTGTTGTACCCTGGGATGGAAGAAGCCTTTTCTCCTGGAGATCCCAAAATTTGAAGTGTTGTATTAATGTCAACTTCAGATGAATGCTTAATGGAATATTCCATTATTTCTGGAGGTATTAGCGGAGTCTCTCCCTGAGTATCATCAGCTAAGAGGTAGCCTTCAGTTTAAAAAAAATTAAAAATGAACACTTAACAATCTACATTTATCAAATTGCACTACAAATGCGTTCACTTTTGATTTATATACATCATATAAATTGATGTAAAAGTAAATTAATAAACGTTAATGTTAATTTTAAGCTTGATGAGAAGAAACTTTCTATTTCTAAGATAATTAATCCTCAAAAATACAGGAAAGGACAAATGTTTTATTCACCAATTTTATAATTCATATATTGACATGTAGGCTTTTTACTTTATGATCTTTAAATAATTTCTGGTAATATATTCTACAAAATTAACATGAATTCTATTACCTCAATAAAAAGTCAATATTTGGGAATGCCTTTCCAAACAGTAAGGTCTTTTCCCTTTTGATTACTTAAAATACAGAAACACTGACAACATAGTCACAGAAGACCCTAAAGAAAAGTCAGACTGCCAGGACCAGCACTCTGGCTCCAAACATTAGCATGGCCAGGGCCAGTCTCCAGGTCTCAGCTTCTTCACAGGTAAGACGGGGTGATAATTAACAGCCATAGTATTAATAACAGCAACAAGGAAAACAGTGAGACCTAGCGACAGCACTAAAGAGGGGCCGCATTGAGCTCCACACAGAACATGTGGTTCGGGACAGGTAAGGAAAGTGCCCCTGCTCTGGGATGCTTGGCAGCTGTGTCCAGGTCTCAAATTCAACCCTACGTGAGAACTGCTGCTATTAACACAGGCCGAGAAACAAGCAACTGACCTGTAACTAGAATAAGCCAGTGGATGTCCTCGTACAGGTCGTCCAGCGTCTTGCTGTCGGCGGAGGCTGAGGTGGGCGAGGCGAGGAGCTGCTGCTGCTGCCGCTGGAGCTGCCCGTGGAGCCGCGTGACTCTCTCCTCTAACAGACTACAAGAGGGAAGACACCAACGCCTTCATGAGGCTCGGAGAACAAAGACCAGAGCAACTTATCACTCCATTTACTGACAGCGTAGATTCAGATGTTAGAACAGAGCACATATACAGAAATATTTATTATATACACAATGTTCTCATGGCGCTATAAGAATTGTGATTTATTGTTTACGACATAATATTAAAACATCACTTTACAAACAATCAAGGTTTACAACAGGCATTTGAAAACCAGTTATTCCAAGTGTTTATTGATATGGGTCCAACATTTCTCATACCACGTTTTCCATAATCTGTCTGCCATCTATGCTGTGGTGCCTGGGCTCCAAATGTACAAGCCAAGGAACGCCACCACGAGTGCGTTTCTGTCCACTTGCTCCGTGTGCTGCGCCCGGGGTGGGGGTGTTTACAGTCTTTGGACACTTAAAGCTCTCCGGGGCATGGGACTACAGGGTGTTTGCTCCATGGGGTGTCTTTGGACCGCGTGTACCTTGTCAGCAGAGGGATACAGTGCTCTGCAGCAATGCGTCCCAGCATTCCTACACTGGCTAGCTGATCAGAAAACTGGTCTCGGTCGTCCTCCTGGAGTTCGCTGATCTCTTCTTCCTCGCGAGAGGCCACTCCGTTGGCAGTCTGTTATTGACGAAAGAAATAAAGACTGAGCTGATCTTAGGACCCAGCCTGTTCCTGTGCTGAGGAACAGAACCTCAGGACCTTCAAGAAGGAGCACCTTCAAGTGCAGCTGCTGGGGATGCCTGCCTGCCCGCCCAGTTACTAAAGGGGGGAAATTCAAAGAGAAAGAAGTGGGGGGCCTGACCACTCCCACCAATCACAGGTAAACATGGCCAGTGCATACCTACACCCCACCCCCCACACAGAGCGGAGTTCCTGTCATCTCTGAGGAGCTCTGACATCATTAAGAGCCACCACCCCTTGGGTGTCACTGGACAACCAGCAAGACACAGCAGGTGACTGAGAACTACAGAGAAGTGGAGAACCAGAAGCCACAGCCCATGGAACATGAACCTGCTCTTTACCTGGCACTCTCAGCAAGTCCTTGGAAAGAGCTCACCCTAAATTTCTAGTATCATGTGTGATGGGACAAACAGACCAACGAGAGCCCACGAGGAAACAGGTTTTTGATTACAATCTGGCTTAAAACTAACCAGATTCCTTGTGCCATCGGGCGCAGCAAGGTGGCACTGAATGTAGGAATTGAACACTTGGACTGCGTGCTGGGTGAAAAAGCCTTTATGGAAGTGCTTGTCGTCTTGTACCAGCGTCAGCCAGGATTCCAGCAGCCTGTCGTATGCCTCCATGTATACCATGTCGTCTTTGTCCAGCTAGGAGGAAGAGGCATTCATAAGACAGACACCAGTGAGATAGAGTCACCACAGACAAGTCCATGGGTTGGCCTTCAACAAAGTTCCCAATCAGCAATCAATGATCGAGCTAACTGATCTCATCTTCAAATTAACTGATCAGTTCAAACACTGCAGTAAATATCTATAGGCTTTTTATTAGATTTTCTAAAAGCTTTCTAACTTAATCTAAATTCTTAGGCAAATAGGAATTAATGTTCATTTCTGTAAAAGACTAAGTTCAGCACTTTGTAGATCACGTATTTTTCAGGCAAAGATAACTGACATTTTTCTATGTCAAGAAGAGAACTGTTCAGGCTTGTACATACTCCATGATATTGTATTAGGAACTGGAAAGGCAAGGATGGGCCTCAGAATAGCCAGAGGAGGGCCCTGAGGAGACTGAAGCACGAATGAGAACGTGTAGGGAGGCCAGCAGACAGCAAGCAGACAGACCTGGGGGTCGGGGGTGTGTGTCAGACTTGGATAGCATGTCCCCAGCGTGGACAGGCTGCGTCCTAAGATCACTTCAGAGCAGAGGGTTTCTCAGTGAGGAAGAGTCCACACTGAGCGACTCCGGGCAGCTCTGCGAGCACAGCGTCTGACACTTCACTCTTCTTAGGTGCCAGTGAGAAACCACCCTGAATTTTGCCATTAATTAGTAGGACTGTATACAATTCAGTCTTTGCACTGATTTGTTCATCCACAAATTCACCAGATCACCAATCAGTGAAATCCAGAATACTTATGTGTTAAGCACTATGTTCAAAAACATAAAGAACAGAGCATTCAGAGACTTTCACATTGAGTCCAATGAAAAAAAGGGAGGACAGAACAAACACTCTAAAGACACACTAAAGGTCATAAGAGATAAATGCACATCCCGGGGTTGGTATTTGCTGTGATAATGGTGTCTCTCAGGTTTGGTCTACAGCTTGTCTTCTAGCCTCAAGCTACAAGAGCTCTGGAACCTCTATCAGAGGACGACAACCTCAGGCTGTTATCCCGGCAATCTGCCAATGACTCAAAGAAGGAAGTAACGGAAGATCTCTTTCAAGAATTCCAAATTAAGCCAGACGTCAAATACCACCTCCAGACGGGAGTAGGTAAGCACCTGAGGAACTGTGCCCAGCAATAGTGCTTTATGTCTTTAGCTTTTATTAACCTAGGGAATACAGAGAAAAATGGTCATTTTCTGGATCAAATGAAGCTTTACTTTTTTTGAAAAAATATTTAAAAGTAATCTGAAAACTTCACAAAAGAATAAAGTGAAAATTTAAAAAAAAATCATTAGATACTTTATAAAGAATTTAAAGATAGCAAACTCGGAGCTTCCCTGGTGGTCTAGTTGTTAAGAATCCACCTGCCAATGCAGGGGACAGAGCTCATTCCCTGGTCTGGCAAGATCCCACATGCCTCAGAGCAACTAAGCCCAGAAGCCCGCGCAACTGGAGCCCCTGCTCTGCAACGAGAGGCCGAAGCACCTCAACGAGAGAAAGCTGACGAGCAGCAATGAAGACCCAGGGCAACCAAAAATAAATCAATAAAGAAAATTAAACAAATAATTTTTTAAAATAGCAAACCCAAATTGTATTCCTATTTGTCTGGTCGTGAAGGTGTTTTTACTGAAAACAAGCAACATTATTTGAGTGCAACTAACTAGGGCATACTCGTGTTGTAAACAGTCAATTCTTCTTAGTATCTGTGGTATTTACATCCTGTAAAGTTGACCGAACACTGAATCAGCAAACACTCTGGTCACCGCATTTACACTGTGCAAAGGTGGACAAACGGATACATCACCTTGTTTCACGTGTGTTTCTGTGCAGACACCTTATTTCACATACAGTGTTGATTCATGGCCAGCAGCCTGTTCAACAAAGGTCACCTAACACACACATCTTCTCCCTAAAGCATGCACCAGCCTCACTGCACTTGGGCACAATACCTGGAAGCTATCTGAAACAGCAAGATCATCGAATTTTAAGTACTTCAGTATTTTTTGACAAAAATTTGGGGAACCCCGTTTCACACAAAAATGCAGCACTGGAGATGGTGAGAAGGACATCTGTTTGTAGTGAGAACAAGCATGCTGGGTGGATCATGGTTTTTGTAACTCTCTTGCACACACATGTCCATGAATGACCAAGAAAAGTCACACTAGTGCTGATTTTGGGGGTCACAAAGAGTTCTCAGCAAGAATGAATCTGCAAATATGGAATCCACATTCAACGAGGACCAACTGCCCTTGTAAAGTCTAACTCCAGGAGGTCCCAGCGTCCTACTCATGCTGGTTCTTCCTGTTCACACACCATCAGAAGCTGTTTTTTCAAACCTTGACAGCTCGTAATTTTGTTGAAGGACAGCCATGTTCTTGGTTCCATAAAGGCAGTAATATACATTTGCTTAATTCCTAAATACCAATAAAAATGATCAATTCAGCCAATTTTTCCATTACATCAGTTATTTCCTTTCACACTGCTTCCACCATCAATGCAATTATAAACCCTATTAAATAAATTCTTTTGCACAAACATCAAAAAAGATTAAAGACTACTGTCAGTAATCTTTAGGAAACTTTAAACTCACAAAATATTGGGTGAAGCTTTTCCATGGAATAACTGACTGGATGGGAATGCCGTATTTTCTTTTTGTTCTTGGAAACAGACTGTTGGCTCATAAATTGTTGAGGTCGGGAAAACTGATCGCCTAAAACTGTCTCAGATTTCACTTACACATCAGTTTTACCAACATTATTAGAGCTCAGAGAGCTGCTGTCTCTTCATTCATCTTCTGCTTAGCACTGTGAAACATCTTATTCTGAAAATTTCTCTCTTTGATACTCTGGGCAGAAAGTGAAAATTTATGAATTTCAAATAGCATCCAATGAAATGTTAACAACAACGACATAAAAAATATGGCATCTCAAGACCGCTTGAAAGATTGTACCATATTTTAGAAAATGCAATCAGGAAACTGAAGTCATAAAGAGTAATTATTTATTCTATTCGTGATGATTCATTTCACTATTCCACCAACCTTGTAGGTGATTCTATCATTCTTCCATTTTCTTATTCTTTTAGTCTCTTTTTTATTATAGATGGGAATTGATGAGTAACGGTGAACTACTTCCTAAGATTAAGAAATAGCAAAACACTTCAAAATATAAGAGAAATCAGATCACTAAAATTTCACAATGCATTTTAGGCTTATACTAAGATAATTACAAATGTTCTTTTTGTTCTAAGGTCTCTAATAAAGAATAAAAATAATTAAAAACTGATGGTTAAACAGAACTGTTCAAAAAGAAATCCAAAAGCTAGATTCTGGTGGAACAGTGAGGGTTAAAGAGTCAAATAAAACCTATTCAGACATCATCTGCTGCCATGGGATTGAGAATCCATGTCATTCACGACATGAAGCTTTGCAGGAGATCATTTTCCATCTTTATTTTTACCGAATATTCGGGAGCATTCCTCTGAGGAGCAGGTGTGCTTCCTCTTTTTCCCCCAAGAGCCTTCTAAGGACCTGCTATCTCCAGCCCCTTCTAAAGTCAGGCTTGCAGGTACAGATACTACAGCCTGATTGTTCAGACTGCTCCTTTTCTCTAGGCTTGACTTTCTGCTTTCCTCTTTCATCTAATTGCCTTCTGCAAGTTCTAAAAGATTATCTCACTCTAAACATTCTTTTTAAAAGCCATCAGAAATTTTGTATGAAACAAAGATCATTATGAAAAAATACAAGAACCTCTGTTATAGTTTTAATGACTAAGTTCTTTCTCTCTAGGACACATCCACTGTTACAGGCTGCCTAATTCATGAAAGCACAGCTGTGAAGAAAAACCTTACAGAGAACAAGACACCATTTGAGGGGTTACCTGAAAATGGAGCTGATTAAAGAATGTCTGTCCAACAGGGGAGTCACTTGTGATTTGTGCATGAGAGTGTTTGCTGCAGCATTACTGAACAGTAAAACAGTACAAACTAATTCACTGAATCATTCCTCTAAGGTTTTGCATTAAAAACGATTTCTAACTCCAATTAATGACATGAGATGATGATTATATAAAGGTATTATACAGGTCTGGATGTGAATCAACAGATGCCAATAAAGTGATAAATGTTGGAATGTTGGAGAATTTTAATTTTATGTACTATCTGAATTACTTTTACCAATGACCATATACCATTTTCACATTAAAACTGTATTCTGAAATAACAGTAAGAACAAAATTATAAGAAATAGGCATGTTTCATTCTAATAAATGTATTATTAGGAAAAAAAAAAAGTGTCTTCATATTTGGATCAAGGCAAAAAGGAAACCTGAATACTCCCATAACTAACCATTCAGATTTTTTAAAATTCTTCCCCCAAAGAAAATACCAGCTTAGTAAACTTACAGGTGAGATCTACTAAACTAGCAAAAAACAAACAAAAAAAACAACCAATCTTACAGAGACTGATCCAGAGAAAAGGAAACAAGAATGAGAAAGACATAACTGAGGAAGTAATGTTACCTTGACACCAAACAAACCCAGCCATTCACAAAAGGCCATGACACATGGTTGAGCTGGGTTCAACTCAGAAATGCAAGGGCAACTTTAACAAAAGAAAAATCTAACTGATCACACTAACAGATCAAGTAGAAACACAATTAATGATATTCAATACTCAACCATGTTTTAAAAATCTATTAGTGGGACTTCTCTGGTAGTTCAGTGGTTAAGAATCCATCTTCCAATGCCGAGGATACAGATTCCACCCCTGGTCAAGGAACTAAGATCTCACCTGCCTCAGGGCAGCTATGCCCGCACGCTACAACTAGAGAGGCCCCCATGCAAGTAGAGAAAGTCCACATATCACAATGAAGACCCCAGGAATCAAAATTTAAAAACAAACAAAAAGCCTATTACTCATTCTGATAAAGGAGAGCTCAAAAATGGTTAGCAAACATCACTCCTAATGATGACCCAGAAAAGATGTCTTCTACTACCATTTGATTCAACACTGCACCATAAGAAATGAACCATACACTAAGCGTCAGAAATACAAATGGTGAAGACTGAAAAAAGCAAGACTGTCATTATTCAGATGACACGACTGTCCAGAGGAAAATCATTAGAATCAATAAGAATTCCTAAAGGTCAGTAAATATCAGATCAACATACAAACGGCAACTTCAATTCTCCATGCCAGCAGCAATCTCAAAAATGATACTTACAGAAGATACTATTTACAACAGCAACAAGAATGAAAGGCACTAAAGGAAAACTTATTCCTTATTGAAAGGTAATAAATTATACCTTAATTAATATAGAGAAATACCACATTTATGGGCAGAATTAATACAGTAGAGACGTCCACTTTTCACTAAAGAATCACTATAATTCCAAGCACAATCCAACTTGAAAAACTGACACATAAAAAAGCTAACACAGTCAAGATTCCTCCTGAAAATCCACGGTGCAGTGGGAACTGACATCACCTTAAAACAAAACACAGGTGCAAAAACAGACTAGCTGACCAATGGAAGTGGTTAGAGCTCAAGAAAGTTCAACTAGTATGTGAACAACAGATAGTAACAGTCTTACAAATCATTAGGAAAGGAAGGGCTATTTGATGCATGTTGCTGGTAGCAGAGGAAAACAGCAACAGAACAAAAAGACAATCTAACAAATGGGGAAAAGATATTTGCAAACCATATATTTGATAGGAGGTTAATATCCAAAAAATATAAGAAACTCTTGCAATCCAACAGCAAAAAAAAAAAAAAAAACAGATGAAAGAAACAGCTTAAGAATCTGATTGAGGCTGGGAGATTAAGATGGTGGAAGAGAAGGACTTGAAGCTCATCTCCCCCTATAAATTCATTTAGACTGCATCTATATAACGTGCTCTCACCCTGGGTCCCCCTTCACCACCTGGGGGAGCAGCAAGGAATGCGGCTGGCAGGACAGAGAGATGTGCACACAGGGTTCTGGTCACCACCTGCTGTCTTCAGCCTTAGTGTAGACAGACCTGGGGTGAGCACAGGGCGGGCTGTGTGGAGACAAGCCAAAGAGGCTGGTGTGTGGTCAGAGCCACAATCAGGGGTGTGGGGTGTGGGGTGTGTGCGTGGCCCTGAGCCCGGGGTTCACCTTGGGAGCCCCCCATCAGTGCAGAGCAGCCTCAGAAACTAATGAGCGGGCTCTGCAGCAGGACACAAGAGGGAAACACTGCATTTATGAAACGTCAGGAGGAGAAAGGTAAAAAAAAAAAACCCTTTTAAAATCAAATACAAAAAAATAAAATATTTATGAATAAACCTGACCAAGGAAGTGAAAGACAACAAAGAGGTGTTGACAACTATAAAAAGATGATAAAGACATATACCTGAAAAAGACAAATGTGTTCATAGCAGCAGTATTCACAATAGCCAAGACATGGAAGGAACCTAAATGTCCATCGACAGATGAATGGATAAAGATGTGGTACAGATGTACAATGGAATATTACTCAGCCAGTAATATTCTCAGTTGGGTTGAGGGCTTACCCGTGGGCATTTTGTTATTGTTTATTTTCCATCTGTATTGTATATGCTATAACATAGTCATGGATGCTGGTTCTCAGGACTCGAGAAAGACACATAAAGCGGCCAGGTAAGTGCTGGATCTGCTTTGCGCAGCAGCAGCAGAGCATCTGGCCATGGACCTTCAACACAAATCTAACCCAGAGCCAACTAAGGATGGAGCAGGGGGATCAACAAGACAGTCTCCACCCAGAGAAACATCTGCGGCCTGTCAATACACTTCACAAAGCATGTGCTTTGCAGACATCATTTGTTAAGTCTTAACACAGTTTATCTTGCCAAAATAAACAGACTGGTAACATATCTTAAGAGGAATAGCATCCTCTGAGCCCACGTCTCAGGAGGAAGAAGCAATGTTTCGCATTGTTCCTCAGCACATATGTGATGCATGCTTACCATGTTTAATCTGAAATTCTGACACAGAGAAGTACAAAAAAACTGTCAAAGCCTTGGTTAGAAGCTGTTCACTCTTGGAAGAGCGTTCCACAGTCCCTTGCACAAAGCCCTGATGTGAGACAAACCAGGATCACATCAGACACTCAGCCCCCTCCCTGAAGCAGATCTAAAATAAGCACTGCAAACTTCCCAGAGCCTTCTGTTCCACTTGGAAACCAGCACAAGTGACTCATCAGGCAAAGTGTGAGAAATTTGGCTGATGACAATTGGCAGCTAAATCTTTCAGTCTAATCAGAGAACTGAAACCCGGCCCAGCACTTTCTCCTAATGCTTTGGCCCTGCTCCACTGCCCCTCTGGCCAGCACCCAGCAGCCAAGCCAGAGCACGTGCCCAGAGCTGACGAAGGGACCAAGCTGGACACTGCTCGTGCCTGGGGGCCTTTGGGCCCACTGCCAGCAGAGCTCTAGAGAGGCCCTGGAGCTTAGGGGGGCACTTGACCCCACTCAATTCGTCTGGGAACAGAGGGTGGAGAACGTAATTAAAATAGGATATCAGCACTGACACGTCAACACCCATAATTAACTTGCGAGTGTACAGAGGGGTGAACTTGCAGCTCTCCAGCCTCAGGAAAACAGTCTGCTTTTGTATCTGGTAACTATGTGAACCCATTCATGGATCACAGCCTTGTCACAGCAAAGGAGCTTGCATAACCCAATGGAGCCATGAGCCGTGCCATGCTGAGCCACACAAGATGGATGGGTCACCGTGGGGAGTTCTGACAAGACGTGGTCCACTGCAGGAGGGAATGGCAAACCACTCCAGTATTCTTGCTGTAAGAACGCCATGAACAGTATGAAAAGGCAAAAAGATATGACACCAGAAGGTGAGATCCCCCTGGTCAGAAGGTGTCCAATGTGCTATAAGGGAAGGGCAGAGGGCAATTACTAATAGCTCCAGAAAGAATGAAGAGGCTGTGCCAAAGTGCAAATGGCACTCAGCTGTGGATGTCTGGTAGGGAAAGTTAAGTCCAGTGCTGTAAAGAACAATATCACATAGAAACCTGGAATGTTAGGTTCAGGAATCAAGGTAAACTGGACGTGATCAAGCAGGAGATGGCAAGAGTAAACATCAACATCTTAGAATCAGTGAACTAAAATGGATGGGAATGAGTGAATTTAATTCAGATGACCACTATATCTACTACTGTGGGCAAAAATCCCTTAGAAGAAATGGAGTAGTCCTCAAACAGAAGAGTCTGAAATGCAGTACCTGTGTGCAATCTCAAAAAATGACAGAATGATCTCAGCTTGTTTCCAAGGCAAACCATTCAATATCACAGTAATTCAAGTATGCCCTAAACACTATCCTGTATGATTGTACAGTGGAAGTGACAAATAGATTCAAGGGATTAGATCTGATAGAGTGCCTGAAAAACTATGGACAGAGGTTTGTGACATTGTACAGAAGGCAGTGATCAAGACCATCCCCAAGAAAAAGAAAGGCAAAAAGGCAAAATGGTTGTTTGAGGAGGCCTTATGAATTCCTGAAAGAAGAGAAGTGAAAGGCAAAGAGGATAAACCCCACTGAATGCAGAGTTCCAGAGAACAGCAAGGAGAGAGAAAGCCTTCTTAAGTGAACAAGCAAAGAAATAGAGGAAAACAATAGAATGGGAAAGACTAGAGATCTCAAGAAAATTGGAGATACCAAGGGAACATTTCATGCAAAGATGGGCACAATAAAGGAAAGAAATGGTATGGACCTAACAGAAGCAGAAGATACTAAGAAGATGTGGCAAGAATACACAGAGGAACTGCACAAAAAAGATCTTAATGACCCAGATAACCTCAATGGCGTGATCACTCACCTAGAGCCAGAATCCTGGAGTATTAAGTCATGTGGGCCTTAGGAAGTGTCACTACGAACAAAGCTAGTGGAGGTGATGGAATTCCAGCTGAGCTATTTCAAATCCTAAAAGTTGATGCTGCTAAGAGTGCTGCACTCAATATGCCAGCACATTTGAAAAACTGACCAGTGGCCACAGGACTGGAAAAGGTCAGTTTTCATTCCAATCCCAAAGAAAGGCAATGCCAAAGAATGTTCAAATTCTATACAACTGCATTCATTTCACATGATAGCAAGATTATGTTCAAAATTCTCCAAGCAAGGCTTCAGCAGGACATGAACCAAGAACTTCCACACGTACAAGTTGGATTTAGAAAAGACAGAGGAACCAGAGACAAAATTGCCAACATCCACTGGATCATAGAAAAAGAAAGGGAATTCCAAAAAATATGTACTTTTGCTTCAGTGACTTCACTAAAGCCTTTGACTGTGTGGATCACAACAAACTGTGAAAAATTCTTAAGAGATGGAATATCCGACCACCTGACCTGCCTCCTGAGTAATCTGTATATAGAAGCAAGTTAGAGCTGGACATGGAACAACAGACTGGTTCCAAATCAGGAAAAGAGTTCGTCAAGGCTGTGTACTGTCAGCCTACTTATTTAACTTATATATGCAGGGTACATTGTACAAAATGTCCAGCTGAATGAATCACAAGCTGGAATCAAGATTGCCTGGAGAAATACCAACAACCTCAGATATGCAGATGATACCACCCTGATCGCAGGAAGTGAAGAGAAACTAAAGAGCCTTTTGATGAGGGTGAAAGAGGAGAGTGAAAAAGCTGGCTTAAAACTCAACATTCAAAAAACTAAGATCATGGCCTTTGGTCCCATCACTTCATGGGAAATAGAAGGGGCAAAGATGGAAACAGTGACAGACTTTATTTTCTTGGGCTCTAAAATCACTGTGGACAGTGATTGCAGCCATGAAATTAAAAGACACTTGCTCCTTGAAAGAAAAGCTATGACCAACCTAGACAGCATATTAAAAAGCAGAGACATCACTTTGCCAACAAAGGTCCATCTAGTCAAAGCTATGGTTTATCCAGTACTCATGTACAGATGTGAGAGCTGGACCATAAAGAAGGCTGAGCACCAAAGAATTGATGCTTTCGAATTGTGGTGTTGGAGAAGACTCTTGAGAGTCCCTTGGACCGGAAGGAGATCCAACCAGTCCATCCTAAAGGAAATCAGTCCTGAATATTCACTGGAAGGACTGATGCTGAAGCTCCAGTACTTTGGCCACCTGATGCGAAGAACTGACTCACTGGAAAAGACCCTGACGCTGGGAAAGACTGAGGGTAGGAGGAGAAGGGGACGATAGAGGATGAGACGCCTAGATGGCATCACGGACTCAATGGACATGAGTTTAAGCAAACTCTGGGAGATAGTGAAGGACAGGGAAGGCTGGCACGCTGCCGTCCTTGGGGTCAAAAAGTGTCTGAGACACAACTTAGCAACTGAACAACAAGAACCACTTGGACACATACAAACAGTGGTTAATTTTGTTTATGAAAACACTGCCAAATGAAGTTTGGGGAAGAAAAGTTTCAGTATGTGAATCTGGTCTCCTTTTAACATGCATGTGAATTTCAGATTAAAATCTAGCATTACTGTACAATTCCAGCTATATGACATTTAAAGGCCACACTTTGGAGTCAAGGAAAAGATCCCTGGTTGTCAGGGAAGGGTGGGCTGGGGGCAGTAAGACTCCTCTGTGTGAAACCATAATGGCGGATGCACTCATCACACATATCCACACCCATGACCCATATAACAGAGTGAACCCTGACAAAGATGTGGGCTTGGGGTGCTGGTGACAGTCAGGGTAGGTTCATCAACTGTCACACATGCACCCTCTGGTAGGATGCTGATGGTTGGGGAGGCTGTGTGTTGGGGGCGGGGGGAATTCTGTATTTTCACTCCATTTTGCTATGAATCTAAAACTCTACTACAAAAATAAAGTAAGCATGTGTGCCTAATGTCAGATACTGTAAAAGTATACCAGATAAAACATGGTGCCAATGTGGTTCTAACATTTGACTGCTACGCTGTAGACAACTCCCACAGACCTTTTTCTACAAACGGCAAAAAACCCACATGACAATGCCAAATCATTTTCACAAAACTGGGAAGCTCTCTCTTTGCCTGGGAGCATTGTCTTCATATATAAACGTATGTTACCTGACTCAGTTAAGAAAAGCATTATGATCCACAGACATAACTACAGTAAGTGGCTGTGAGCCATCAGCTCTCACATGGAGCCGCACCGCTCATGAAAAGTCTGCTGAACTCCTGTTTCCTGTAAACAGCCAGGGGCTGCTCTTCTGCTCTCAGGAGGACTCGGCAAGGCGAGCACGCAGAACCATCGCGGTCACAGAGGGTGGAAAGGAGCCAACAGCGCGGCCCGGCACCCTGGCAGCGCTCGTTAGCAAACACGACACAAAATCATTTGGCAGAAGTAACTTGTGCAATATAAACCGTGCTTATGACAACAGGGGGAAACTCCAGGTAGGTGGAAGGGGTAAAAGCCCCAGCGATATACTGTAATATCTGCATGGCTGGCACACAGCTGTTCATCTTATTATTCTTCACAATGTTTATACACACACACACATATAAAGGTTTTACTTGACATGAACAAAATACTTCACAATAAGTTTAAATTTTATATGCATTGCCATAACCCACAAGTCCAGTGATAAGTAATACATGTGTAACACATGTATCAGATAATATATAGTGCAAAATAGCAAGCAAGGACATACAAAAGATTAAAGATGGAAAGAACTGAAACAGTTTGTGCTATGTTCATCTGCTATATCCTCTCTGGTATGCATGCATGCTAAGTCACTTCAGTTGTGTCACTGTGACTGTATTTTTTGTGACTCTACAGACTACAGTCCGCCAGGATCCTCAGTCCATGGGATCTCCACGCAAGAATACTGGAGTGGGTTGCCATTTCTGCCTCCAGGGGATCTTCCCAACCCCAGTGTCTCTTACGTTTCAGGCACTGGTAGCTGGGTTCCTTAGGTTCTTCAGGTTCTTCACTACTAGCGCCACCTGGAAAGCCCCTTTCTGAGTGTAGCATCATATGAAGCAAAAATTGCAACATAGAGAAAAAACACAGAAATGTTACAAATAAAAAGTCATGATCTCTCTATTTTAAAAAGAATTTAGGGACTTCCCTGGTGGTCCAATGGCTAAGACTCCACGCTCCCAACGCAGGGGGCCCGGGTTCAGTCCCTGGTTGGGGAACTAGATCCCTCAAGCTGCAACTAAAACTTCTCATGCTGCAACTAAAGATCCTGTGAGCGGCAACTAAGTCCAGGTGCAGCCAAATAAATATTAAAAAATAATAATAATTTAGAGAAGTCTCTGAATGTCAAATGCAATAGAAATGAATTCATTCTCTTATTTTTCTAGACAGCCCTTACAGCACAGACTTAATCTGACTCAGAGCACCCATGCATATGACAGTATTCCTAGCCTCTGAATAAATAGTCTAAATTATAACTTTTCAGAGAATTTTTAATATTACACTCTTAGATTAACTTTTTCCTTTTGGAAACATATATGACTTTCCTAATTCTTAACGCTAAAGAATGTATTTATCAAACACCGTGCCTGGTGAAATGTAGGCAACAGATATACATTCACAGAACTGGACTGACCCAGGAGCCCTCCTAAGGGCCAGCGTCGCTGGGACTCGCCCACCTGCCCTGAGGTGGCCGGGCCTCCTTACTCAAGTGTGCCCTATGAAACCCTGGCCACTAGATCTAGTTGTTTCCAACGGTAGTCTTGTAAGCAGTACAACCCTTGCCAATTTGGTTGCTATGAGTCATGGAAAGCACTAGACAAATCTTTTCCCTCTGCTTTTTTCGATGGATAACCAACTGTTTCTAACACCATTTTTTAAACATCATAAACAGGTTAAAAGAAATCAATTTGTTAAAAGAAAGGAAGACAGCACAAGAAACACCCACTCTCTGCAAGTGCAGCCAGGCCCTCTGAGTTCCAATACTTCTGTCAAACCTTGGCAGAAACAATGTTTTCCAAGTTGTTAGTTCCCTAGGCAAAATAAATAAATGCTCAAATTCAAAATCTGCAAACCAAAAATGTTAGGTATCTTTGAGCAATTCCTCTATAAGATGGTTAGAAGATTCCTCAACCCACAGACAGACACTAAAAAGCAGCTGTGTTTCTAAACGTGCTTATTCTGTTTAACCCCCAGGGTTTAGAAAAGAAACGAGACAAGGGGGAAGGGGTAGGGGAAGGGGGGACTCAGGATGTGAAGCCCTAGTGACTCAGTATCTGTGATCACTTGAAAAGGGTCTCAGTAAAGCTTCCTTTAACTCTCCCTGTACTTCCATGCCTAGCATCATTTTCCTCGCCCAGAAATTCAGATCTCACATGTGAGGCCTGTAAATGTCTATTCCTCCATGACCTACACTTTCCAACACACAAATGTCTTCCTGGCCTGGTTCCTTCCCCATCAAACCACGGGGCACCCACGGTGCGGACACAGCCACATCTGAGTTCTTCACGCTCTGACACCTACAAAAAGGGACACTATACACTTCCACACATGTTGCCAGACCTCCCAACAAAATAGCCGGACTTCACTCGAAATTCTGTCAAAAGTTCACAAATATTCTTCTTACCCTTAGAATCTTTGAAAAGGATTTACACTTCATAAAAAGAAAAATTAGCTTCAACAATAACTACTTTGCAGGGAAAAAAATCAATTACTTCCCAAGATTAATGGAGTTATTCACAGTAACTGTTACACACACAGCTTTGTTGTCAAAAAGTTTAGTACATGTTTTCTAGATTAAGTATAAAACTTGGAAGATAAGCATTTAAAATCTGTACCAAGAAACATCTCTGAGTAATGGAACTGGTCTTCATTTTAATGTAAATTAAAATTTACTAAGGTATATTATTAAACCATAGCACCAAAAATATTTTCAAGAGCATAGTCTAATCAAAATAAACAGGGTTACAATTATTTGAACCAAATTATATTTATGCAATTTTCAGGTAAGCCCAAGATTTTTAAATTCTCAAGCAACACTTAAAATTATATATAGTCACAACCATACCATAAAGCTCACAGCACCCTTTGAACTTAATCAAACAGCTTAATATTAAAATGGGCTTTCAGCATAACATTTAATATAAACATTTCACTCCATTTCCTATATTCATGTACTAAATTATCTCAACTTAAAATCTTTAGACCAGGGCTAAAGTGGCTCAGTGGTAAAGAATCTGCCTGCCAATGCAAGAGACACGGGTTTGATCTCTGATCAGGGAAAATTCCACATGCCGAAGAGCAACTAAGTCTGTGCACCACAACTCCTGGGCCTGTGGTCTAGAGCCCAGGATCCAAACAAGAGAAGCCATCGCAATGAGAAGCCCAAGCACCACAACCAGAGAGTGGCCCCCACCTGCCACAAGTAAAGAAAAGGCCCATGTAGCCAAAAATAAATAAATAAAATTATAAACAATAAACAAAAGCAATTAAAAATAATCACTTAGACCAATAAGGGAAGCCTGGCATGCTGCACCCCATGGGGTCACAAAGAGCTGGACATGACTGAGCAACTGAACTGAAAGTGATTTTAATCACAAATGTTTTAAAAGCCATGTTTCCAAGCACAGATCGCCAAATAATTTGCACATATAAACAAGAACACATGCCTTTAAAACAATGACTCACTGTGAGCAGTGCTCAGAAGCAGGGCAGCCCTCACTGTGAGATGGACGGAGAGACGGATGCCGTGTGATAAGAGGAGCAACTTACCACTTCCTCCAGTGCAGCGCTGCGCCCAAAAGAGCAGGTGAGGTGCGTGAGGCAGTTGACGAAGGACGAGAACAGCTCTCGGGGGATGGCAGTCAGCACGTTGCGAGGGAACACGGTGATCAGGTTGCTGATGATGCTGGAGATGCCCACAGCCTCAGAGTCTTCTATCTCGATCCTACAACCCAAGGTGTGGGCACCGGCGTTAAGTGGAGCAGGGGGAACTGGTTTCCACCCACTTGTTCCAAAGGCACGTCTCTGTGTGCTCACTCACATATAACTACTTCAGAGGGTTAAGAGGAATCGCTGTTTCTCTTCCCCTCCACCGCAAACCATGCAGGAGAGCCAGGGCCACTCCCGGCTGGGACACCTACCCGTTGATGGTGCCCAACAGGCCCTCGATGAAGTGGGCGAGGTAGTCCACCTGAGCGCCCTCATCAGGGAAGACAGGCCCGTGCAGGGACGCCAACTGCGCAAGGCACTGCAGCGAGTCCTGGGCCATGTCAGAATCCTCTCTGATCTTTCGATGTACCTGTTGGAAAGATGAGCTAATCCATAAAAATAAATTCCTCTTTTACAAGGGTCATGCTTCTATCATGCCAAATGAAGGGAGAGTAAAATTCACTGCAGCTGATTATTTCTAGAAAACTGATTTCAAAGTTAAATTTGAAAATTGTGCCTCAGTGCACTGCTTGTTACAGGCCATGATTTTAAACGTTATCAGTTAATCTTCAATGGAGGACTACCTACATTGTGATAACTGAACTGTCTCCAGCCTATTGTGACAAAGAGAGAAACAGATGCTGACCAGTTAGGCACAATGCTCCTTCTAAAAACAGCAAGGACGACAGTCGTCTGTATTACGCTAACTACGCCTCACCCAGGCTCCTGCTAAAGTTAGCGAAGTTCAGGCAGGAGCGTACAGACAGCACTCTGGTGGATGCAGACAGTCACACTCAGAAAACCAGCGAACCCCTCCATCCCTAGGCGCGCGCTCACTCAAACAACACATAAACAGTCTTCCATTAACTCTGAGACTGCCTACAAGTTGTCCAAATCTCATTTTATGCTATGTCATAGCAATTGATAAATTTAAAAATTTTTAATTTTACTTAGATTCTATTTAAGTTCACTTTGAACCTCATCTAGATTTTGTTTCAGTTCTGCAATACTGATCTGAAACACCTGGTATACAGCATTCCGATGAAGATCATTAATGTTCTCAGACTTAATAACCAAAACAACCCAGGAAAATGGTTCAGAGAACTCACAGGAAACTTCTCATCTTAATCTACCACACGTACTATGGCCATCTTCTACTTTCCACAAGCATTTCACTTTTCCAGCCCCACTTTCCCTACACAAACCTCTCTGCTTTCTGAATGTCACAATGTATACATTTATTCTCCATGGGTTTCAGATTATTTCACTCTGACTCTACAAATCCCCTATAAGTTATGTGAAGGTAGAATGTTTCCCAAATATGCACCGGTGCAGGGCTGGGACAGTGAGCACTTACACACCCCCAGTTCTCAGATGGATTCCCCATCAGTCTTCAATTCCTGAGCTTCTTAAGGTTCTAAGAAACTTAAAATATTAGAAACTCGCTACAAGTCACAAAATTAACTTTTCTACTGACATGTTACCCTCTCTGGTTTAGAAAAGGGGTTGGCAACCCACAGCCCATGGGCCAGACCTGGCTTCCTGCCTGCTTCTGTGTGGCCTGTGAGGTAACAACTGTTTACCTTTGTATGTGGCTGGGAAAAACAAAATTGAAGAACGATACAGTATTTTAGGACATGTGAAAATTACACAGAACTCATGACTTAACAGCTGTCAAGGAGTTTTTGCTGTGTGCTTGTCTTCAGAGGGTGGAGTAGAAGCTGCCTTGGAGAACTCACGACCTGCGAAGCCCAGCAAGCTCACCTGGCCAGGCCCTCCCCGGTCCATAGCAACACAGTGTTTTTCGAAGTATCCTGAGTTTTATATAAAGTCGATTAAAAGTACGATGCACAAGTGCATGTATACATTCTACTTCAAGAACTTCTGAACACAACTATTCTTAAGCACCTTATCTGAAGGCTGTAACTACATTTCTGTCACTGTGTTTTTCAACCTTTTCAACATTTAAATGTAACAGACAACACAGTCTGGGGCCCCAGAGGGCTGCTTCATCAGCCAAGTGGTCCCTCGACCCTGGTCTAGACCTGAGGAAGCAAAAAAAATAGCCAACGTGGACCATGTCATGAAATAAAATAAATAAAATAAAATAAACCATCCTCAGAGCCTGACTTCACTGTTCAGGCTTATCTTTCCTGAAACATGAACCACATAAAGCGCATGATAAATCAACAACTGATTCTTATGGAAGATGTAGATTCCTGCCCTTCTTCCATCACACGGAGGCTCTACCATATCTGAACTACATTACACAACTTAAAACCCAAATCCAACAACTGAATAGGGGAAAGCAGAGGGATGCTGCTGCTGCTGCTAAGTCACTTCAGTCGTGTCCAACTCTGTGTGACCCCATAGACAGCAGCTGACCAGGCTCCCCCGTCCCTGGGATTCTCCAGGCAAGAACACTGGAGTGGGTTGCCATTTTCTTCTCCAACGCATGAAAGTGAAAAGTGAAGTGAAGTCACTGAGTCGTGTCCAACTCTCAGCGACCCCATGGACTGTAGCCCACCAGGCTACATGGGATTTTCCAGGCAAGAGTACTGGAGTGGGGTGCCATTGCCTTCTCCGAAGCAGAGGGATAAAGAAAGGCTAAGTCCAGCCAAAGACCCAGGCAGGTGAATGGAGAAGCAAGACAGGAAATAACAGAGTAAAGAAAGGCTCATGAGTAAGACACTGGGCTCTGCGGAGACACGGGGAATCAAAGACGTCTGTGGGCCTCCAGTTGAGTGCCTGGTGAAGCACAGGACCAGAAGGCTCTGAGACTGAACACAGACAAGGAGTGGGGCGAGACGGGCGATAAGCAGAAGACAAGTACGAGGAGATTGCACAAGGCTGCGAAGCTGACAGCTGAGACTGGACCACCAGTATCCACACAGCCAGCAGTGTGATGAAGAGACAACATGGAAGATCAGAAAGGAAAAACTAAGGAGAGGGGGTTTTCCAACACCTAAGGAAAAGGAGAAAACGGGATCAGTCGTCAACCTGCAAGGGCCAGAAGGCCATCCAGGCCCCTGAACCCAGAAGGGCCATATCCAGGTCTTGAGGCCATGACACAGTACATACAAGTGCAGCAATTCAAACCTAGAGAAAAGTAACAACCTGTGGAAAAACGCTGCAAAGAGGCAATAAATTCACAGAACTGAAACTTAAAAAGTAAACTTAAGAAAAAGAAAAATGAAACAAGATTTGTCACTGACATTTTTCTAACAAATGACAAAATTAAAATTGTTCATAAAGTGCATATGTGAAAGTAACAGGCCACAGAATACAAAACTGTTAACATAACAAAGCAAAAGGATTAACTCTCAAGGCTGAGTGACTGCCCACAGTGGCTCCCAGCTGACAGGGGCAGCTGCTGCCGCGTCTAGACAGCTGTTCAGACCAGGAGCCGCTTCCAGCACTGCTGCAAAGTTTTCTACCTTTTCAAAAACTGTTTTCAGTCAAATGAATAATACAGAGAATTGAACTTGGATCCACATCAAAACAATTTCTACCCGAGGAGGCAGGCAACAGAGTGTTGAAGTGTAGTTACAATCACCTTTGATACTAATACTGTTTTTACCCACTACTTCTCGGATTTACAGAATAAAATGCAAGCTAATACTCAGTTTGAACATTTCTACAGAAAGAGATTTTTATGTACATTGAGGGACGAACAACCTTGTTCTCACTATTTTTTTAAAAATATATACTATATGCCTGCAACATTTTAAATGCTGTATAAATAGGCAAGCAGTTGTAAGGCTGGTGACTAGCATTTTTAAAACATATGAACAGATAAACTATAATTAATGGTTGGGATTTAGCAAAATAGCTTATCATTTTTAAACTGGTCTTTATCTGCACTTTTGTCCCAAATGCTGTAACTAATGTGGATGTTTGCACTGTATCTGCAGAGAGATCAACATACACACACTCACACACACACACTCTCTCCCACACTCTATCAGAGACACACACACTATTTTCCCCAGCTTCTGCCTATTACACTGGAGGCCCTCTTGGGCAAAGATGGGAACAGGTTCCTAACTTCTTCATTATTTAGCAAGCAATAAGCAGGACTATTTAAAGCAGGGGTCCAGCCGAAGTGTACTGCTACTCAAGAACACTGACTTAGCCCACGGCTGGCAACAAAGAGAGCTCTTCTCATGTGGCCCAGGGTCCCCAGGACTTCCTTGATTCTGCCAGGTCATAAGGTCAACACTCCTCTCAGCACACCGAGGGCAGTGCCCACCTTCTCCACTGCCACTGCCCAACCCCCGCCTCCAACACACACACGTTCTACATGTCAGTAATATGATGGCAAAGGTGCAACCAACCAGACAAGGAGCAGAGGTGAGGGCTGGGCTAGGAGGCCAGACATCAGTGCCATCTGCAAAAATGTCGACTATGCTACTCTTCTCACTAAAGGTTTAATTTGTTTTTAAAAATGTAGCTATTTGCTCACTGAAATGTTATTTATGTTACTGTGTAGTGGTCTGATATTGCTATTTTTAGGTGAATTAATAATTTATATTTTAAAGTTCTCAGTTTGAATTTTTAATATGGAAAATATAAATACTATTAGCTATAACCCACATAAACCAAAGCTCTTTGGGGTTCTCGATAATTTTTAAGAGTGTAAAGAGATCCCAAGACCAAACACCTTGAGCCCTATGACATTAAACCCATCCTAATTACATAACATTCTTATAAACCAGCAAAAACATTTCTATATAATCTTTGTTTAAGCAGTATACTGATTAGAAGAGAAGGCTTTGGAGGAGAAAAGCAATCTGTCCTGTTTCACTTAAGAGAAATATAGAAGCTGGCCTTCCCGTGGCACCCTTGTGTGGCCTCCCTGTGGGCGGGGGTGGGGGGCAGGACTTACGGTAAAGAACAGCTCCATGACCCTGCTGTCCAGGAGGGCCTCCCGCCAGGACTCCGTCGGCTTCAGGAGCACGTTCTGTGAGGACTCAAACATGGCTATATAATGTCTGCCCAGTTATCTGGGGTCAAGGTCAACCACAATAACATTCCAACTTTGTCTAAAATGTAAGCCTAAATATAACGGAGCCATCCAGAAAGAATGTAATGGAAACAGTTTAAGCCTCTTCACATATGCTACACAATTCCTGCCTGAAGCTAAGGAATAAAAGGCATTAAGTGCTGGGAAAAAAAGAATGCTACAGGAATGCAGATAACAGTTCCATTATAATTATATGTCACGCTGCAGGGATAGGCGATCTGAGTGGTGGCAACAGAAGGAAACCAATGCAAAACAGACGCCAAAACACAGGCAAGAAAAATCAACTTCTGCATTTTTATCCCATCACTTCCCTTCAGGATCTTACAGCAGCTAAAATCACTTATACAAAATGCAAAGTCTCACACAGTCTGCTTGGAAAAACAGCATTTTCCCCAAAGAAATACATTTTCTGGGAAACAAAAAAAGAGAACAGGAAGAGCAAATACACATGGTGCTGAAGGAGAACAAGTCCCACACATCAGAGCATTCGACTTCAGACAAAGAAGTTTTCTGTTTACACAAACTCTATCTCAGACTAAAAACCAATGTTTATAGTGTTCAGGCGTTCACGGTTAGCTGCTGCACACAGAATCCTGTCCTCGCCACACAGAGTCACCATGACACACCTGCAGGTGTCTGTGAACAGAACTCACGTGGAGACACGGACAAAGCCACTGAGGATTTGAGAAAGGAGAAGGCTGTGTGGACACAGAGACAGCGCTGTACCCCGTCTGCACAAGCCAAGTGCCCACAAACGTATGTCAATTAGGCCACGTGCTCATCGCCCAGTGAGAAACTTCAACAGGTTATCCAAAACTACAGATGGCAAAAATTAGACATAAGTTCAAATGCTATATTTCCATTAAAGCCCAAATCATTAAGAGAACATTACAGGCAACGCTCTGGAAATGTTTTAGATTTTTGCTTACTAAATATCTAATCTCACTCTGTGTCTTAAGAGCAAGGAGGGGCACTGAGAGCTCCTTCAGAAGCCATTGCTTGCTTCTGAAAAGTCACCTTCACGTGACTGCTGAAGGAAAGGGAAACTCAAACCAGGTTCCATTCAGCTCACTTTCCCCTTCCTGTCTGCCCCCTCGTGGAGTTGGGAGCAGCGGGGACTCTGTACATGGTGGGGAAGACACCACCTCCTCCACGACCTCATCCTTTCACAAGGCTCCCATTTGGGGTACGGCTCCACCAGAAGGGAACACATGACTGAGCACTAGGCCTCCCCATGAGCTGTCTACAAACGGGGCTTGATTGCCCTTTAGAGAAACACACCGACGTGTCTGTGGTGGACTTATCTGATGTCTAGGACGTGCCTCACAATAATCTGGGGCTGGAAGAGCACACATGAAATAAAGCTTACAGCTGTTGAAGCTGCGTGTTCTATTTCTGTGCATCTTTGGAATTTTCCACAATAAAAGGTTGGGGCATAAAACAAGGAGGCTCGAACACATGAAATAAAGCACCTGCATAAGGCAATAAAGTTTTTGTACTTTACTAAAAATACTTCACTTACACTTTTCCAAGTTAATTTCCTTAACTTGCAATGTCCCATTTTACTAACTAAAGGCAATTTGGGGGTATATAAATGTTCAATAATGAAAAATATTAAATACACTGAGTACTATGTTGAGCAAAGATGCACAAAAACGTTCTAACAATTTCGTGTTTTAAGGAGTCACAATCTGACATTAAAATGGTAATAAACTGTTACCTGTTGGATATCCAAATCTAATACACAAAATATCTGTGTATAATCACTACATACTTTCAATGAGGAAAATAACAGAACTTAATATGCTATATGCTCACTAAGATGTCAAGATTCTACTTCACATCAGGGGAGTTGTGCAACAGACCCACTGAGCCTGGATAGAATGGTCAGGCCACTTGCCCGGGTTTCATTCATGCAGCCGCCCAGGCAGCGCGAACGCACGCGGCTCTCAGGTGAGGAGTAATGGAGGCCCCTGGAAGGCCCAGCACAGAGCGGGGGCGCTGGGGGCGGCACAAAGAGGGCGTTTATGGACTCTGCTAGCCCTGGACACATGGAAAAGCTCACTTCAGCCTGCCAGTTATAAAACAGCAAGGGCTTCATCCAGGTCCTTTGACAAGTGACAGGTGATAACATCAAAAATAGGTATTACAAAAGGAAACAAGACCTAGACCAAGGCACTTGTTCAAAGTCTCTTTCCTATCTTTCATTCAATTACAAAGAGCATATGCTCCATAAATACTTGTAGACAGCAGTTACTCATATTAAGAGGAAATAGGTAAAAGTTTGAGAGAGGGCTTTTTTCCAGATATGAAATAGAATTACATGCAATGGCTCACCTAAACATCAGGTGCAAAATAATCCTCAAATCTTTTACTTCCAGTGTTAGATGCTCTTGCTCTTGGCTGGTTTTAAATGCACTGATTTCTGTGCCCAGTCTCTATGGGAAAATGTCCTTAAAAAGTTGACAACCAGGCTGGTTTTAGAATCATCATTCCTTACATGCTGTCCACAGCACAAGAAGACCTCAGGCTTTAATATCTGGCACCATCAGAAAATACATTTCCCCAACAAGTATTTTAAAGTTCCAGGTGAGTTTTGTTTTCTAACTCCAAACCTGGAAAGGCTCTTTATCTCTGGCATGACGCCTGCCTTCTGCTGAGAAAGCTCACTGGTAACATGTCTGGCCAAGAGGCACGCTGACTGTTCCCCGAGGAGTCACTCTAGACCCTGCATACTAACCCACCTTCTCTCTACTGCTCAGCTGAGCACCACCACCTAACACCAGTAAGAGTGAACATGTGCTCCAGTTTGTACAACAGGACACGATTGTATGACTCAGTTATGAATAACATCTCTACTAAAATAACATAATTATCCTCAGACACATTTTAATATGAACTTAAAACATAAAAACAACAAAATGAAACAAATTTTTAAATACATTGTTCTAACCAGAAACACATGTTCTTAGCACACTGTCCTATGAAATGGCTGGAGTTGCTGCCTATGAAAGGAGAGAACAGGGACCCCTATGCTGCCTGAAATATTGCTATTAACAACGTGCGCTCACACCACGGTTCAACTAAAAAGCCAGTTAGAAGCATATCACAGCATGAACACAACCAGTCACCCGCAAATCTGGACTGTAACTGCAGACTCAAAATAATGTAGAGAATTAAGGTAATTCAACTTTTGATTTGGTATTACCAGTTACTTATGTCTGTATCTATGTATAAGTGACCCCGAAATACACTTCTTCCAGATAATTCTTAATGTAGAATAGTTTAAAAACAAAAGGAGAAGACCATTACTGAAGTTCACAAATCTAGTGCTTTTCCTCTTAAGAAAATAATTTTAAATGATTTAAAATTTAAATGAAGCAGTATTTCTCCTTCTTTTCAGGTTTTGTACCTTTCTTTGTTTTTCCTCTTCTGTGACCATCACACCCATTCTTCCCATGATTCCAAAATCTTTACCTTTTTTAAGTTCTTGTTTAATAACTTGTGATTCTCTTCAAACTAGTCTATGATACACAAATGGTAATTAGACTTTTCTTTTCCTGACAGACAAAAGTAAGTTTTCCCAAAAGACTATTACACGAAGCAAGAGTCTCTAACAGTTTTAGCAAAACAACAGGTTCCTATTAAAGTTGCAAAAGTCTCAGTTTACGGCGCTACTTTAACAGCTGTGTCATAATATCAACATGATATTGCTTTATCTTTTTATCTAGATACATTATCAATAAAGAGAAATCTAACAATGAAGTGATCATTTACTAAATGATCTTTTATTATATACCTGTCAGATTTTAGGAGACATACGAGTCAATCTGGTGACTAATAACAATAAATAGCAATCGTTTACCAAAATTCAAATCAGATTTTAAACCAAGAATTTTCTGGGGCTATAACTTTACGTATTTTTCTAAAATAAATACTAAACTCAAGTAATTCATATTTTGTATCAAAACCATTCATTTGTGATCAAATAAAATTCAACCCACATGACAGCCACAGGGAGCTGCTTTCAGCTTTTAATAATCCCACATTAAAAAAAAAAAAATCTGTCATCATGTCAATGTCACTTCACCTTCCCGTGTTTTCACCAACTTCGCAAACAGGAGCTACGGTACAAGGAGTCCCGTGTCCCTGGACACACTACAAGCCCCTCTCCGAGCAAGGCTGCAATGCTGAAGTGGAAACCCAGTGTCTTCCAAGCTCCGCACTCTCAGCCCCTGGAAATTGGTCACAGCTGGAGGCTAACTGCACACACGGTGTAGAATTAACTCTCCGGCTCCTGGCCTTCCTCCCGCGGAGAGTTTACAGAGCTCTAAAGCTCTCCTCGGGTGAAGCTCGCCCATCCAAGCAACCAGAGGCACCAGCACCTGGCCTGCCCTGGGACTGCGGGCCAGAGCCTCACACACAGAAGAGCCAGGAGCACAGGCTGCCCACACCAGCCACAACTGTCAGCGGATAAACCAGCCAAGTCTTCTGTCTCAACCACACAGCGTGACCCGTAAGTACAGGCTCTTAACACAAAGGGAAGGTCACCTTGGAAACACACAAGCAAATGAGGTCCTGTTCATCTACGGACCCCTTGGACCCTTCTGCATGGAATCACCACGCAGTGGGGACCAACAGCAAAGCAACAACTCCACAGCTCACACCACAGCGACAAGTTACCCTCCAACAAATGTGGAAAGCCTAGAGTCTCGGCGGCCGGGCCTTGCAAGCACTTCATAGCACAGGGAGCCCTTGCAGCAACCTCATGCACATCTATCTTACAGAAGGAATACCTTAACTCTCCCATCTCCCCACACTCTTTGTCCCACCTCATTAGTAAAATGAAAAATTTCAGAAGCAAAGGGAAGCCCAGTTTTTCTCCTGACATATTTAATCTCCATTAGTGCTACTTTTTCTAACAACAAAAACTGCTATTTCTGGCACAGCACAGAACCATGGAGCCCAGTCTCACAAAGCACTTAGTCCAAGGAACCAAAGTCCTTTGAAATAAAGGAGAACTGACCTCACCTGAAAGTCTTCCAAAGCCTTGCCTCCAAATAGCAACGTCGGCTTTACTGGAAATCCTAGAGTAGGGGAAGCTTCTGTACCCCGTTACTATATTATGATCCAGTTAGCTTCCCCAAGAGCTTGAGCTGAAAAATTTTACCAAAACCAAATCGGATCCACAAAAATAGAATACCAATAAAAGGCAGTGTAACCAAACTAAAAAAAGAATGACTACTTATGCCAACATACCACACATACCTGCCAAGCATTCTTATTACAAAATGACATTGTCATCTCTGATGAGCGTTGCCAACCCCCGAGCGTTTATGGACGCTAGGTGAGCTGACGGCTAAACAGTGTCAGCAGCACAGACAGACACCCGAGGCCCGAGCGACGACTGCTGAGCTGCCCGCTCAGTGAGCAGGACGCACGCACATGTCAGGCATGTCACCGCGCGCTGGACACTGCACGGAGCTGACCACCCAGCAGCAGGACACAGCCGCGCTTCCCTGTGCTCCCAGACAGGCAGCAGACAGGCACTGCTCAACACACTAATGAAAGGAACGTGATACCTGAGAAGTGGCCCAATGGGAGAAAAGCACACACAATGTGCACGTCAAAAGCCACAGCAAAGCAAATGTGGCATGGCCGGGGTATGGGACGGAGGGACAGTCAGGAGGCAGAGAACTCCACGTGCAGAGGCCCAGGGTAGAAGGAGGCGGGGCCCACAGGGGCAACGCATGCTTTTAAATGGGGGTGGAGGTAAGACAGAGGACCCAGGACAAGGATGCTCCCTTTAGACAATAATCTGCAAAAACGAAAGCAGGTGGATTTCACCTCAGATCTTTAAAGACAGAGCCCAGAGTGGCTGTCTGTGACATCTGCCAAACTGCAGGAGCTACAGGCCTTGCACCACCAGGCCTGGAGTGAGGACACCTCCATAAACCACTTCTGTGCATATGAAACCTACATGTAAATCCTTATTAAAAAAAAAAAAAAAGAGTTTGCAGAAGACATGTACACAAAAAATCCAAAAACAATCCACTAAAAATACTATTTGAGCTAATAAGCAAGTTCAACAACATTACATGGTACAAGATCAATATACAAAAACCTGTATTTCTATATACCAGCAATAAACACAAAAACAAATTTAAAATCACCTGTTTGTAATTGAATTTAAAAAATTAAATACTCAGAAGAAATTTAACAAAAAAAGTATAAACTTCTACTCTGAAAACTATTGAAAGAGTTGAAAGTAAAAAAGAGATCTAAAAAGTGGAAAGACATCCCGTGTACATGGATTTGAAAACTTAATATTTTGCCACTTGTTTAACATGGCAACTCTCCTCAAACTGATCTACAGATTTAACATAATTCCTATCAAAATCCAAGCAGGCTTTTTTGAAGAAATTGATAAACTGACCCTAAACTCCAAATGGTTACAAAAAAAGACACACAGAAGACAAAATAATCTTGAAATACACTATTACATTTACAGTCAGGTGATTTTACACATGGAGACAAAAGCAATTCACCTGGGGGAAAAAAGTACCTTTACAATAAACTGCAGGAACAATAGGATATTACATGTAAAATCCCATTATACCTTATATTAAGACCTCATGCATGACAGACCTACACACAAGGGCCGAAACTATAAAACTCTTAGAACAAAATAGAGGACTGAATCTTTGTGATCTTTAGAACAAAGAACTGACACAACTCAACTTACTATAAATCTACAATAATCAAGACAATATGGTTTTGGAGAAAGAACAAATAGATCAATGGCACAAAACAGAGAAACCAGAAATAGACCTACAGACACATAGTCAAATGATCTTTGAAGGAGAAGATTAATACAATGAAGCAAAAAAAGTCTTCCACAAGGCTTAATTTACTGGACATTCATATACCAAAAAGACAGAATCAAGACATAGGCCATATACTTTTCACAAAAGTCAACCAAACTGGATCATAGGACTAAATGTAAAAATGGAAAACTGCAAGGAACTTCCTGGCGGTCCAGAGGTTAAGACTCCGTGCTTTCCACGCAGAGGACAAAGATTCAACCCTAGTCGGGGAACTACAATCTCATATGCCGTGCAGCACAGCTGAGATAAGAAAAAAAAAAAATCTTATAAAACTCCTAAAAGACAATATAGGAAAAAGTCTAGATGATCTTGGGTTTGGCTAAATAACAAAGCACGATCCACGTAAAAAAGAACTGATATGCTGAACTTCTCTAAAATTAAACATCCTTGATCTGTTCAACTCAATATACTAATTGAGTTAAATGTGATCATTAGATCTTTTACAAGGTATAAAACTAACCATTCAACTCCTGCTCAGTTTCCTAAACAATAGATCTCCAATGGCCAAAACTAGAAATTATGTCAGAACTGGGTTCCTTGAAACTAATTTTCTTAATCAGCACTGACAATATACTAACGGCTAAGATGTTCAAGCTGGATTTAGAAAAGGCAGAGGAACCAGAGATCAAACTGCCAACATCCACTGGATCATCAAAAAAGCAAGAGAGTTTCAGAAAAATATCTACTACTGCTTTATTGAGTACACCAAAGCCTTTGACTGTGTCGATCACAACAAACTGTGGAAAATTCTTAAAACGATGGGAATACCAGACCACCTGACCTGCCTCCTAAGAAATCTATATGCAGGTCGAGAAACAACAGTTAGAACTGGACAGGGAACAACAGACTGGTTCCAAATCAGGAAAAGAATACATTCAGGCTGTATACTGTCACTCTGCTTATTTAACTTATATGCAGAGTACATCATGAGAAATGCTGGGCTGGATGAAGCACAAGCTGGAATCAAGATTGCCCGGGGAAGTATTAGTAACCTCAGATATGCAGATGACACCACATTTATGGCAGAAAGCTAAGAAGAACTAAAGAGCCTCTTGATGAAAGTGAAAGAGAGTGAAAAAGTTGGCTTAAAACTCAACAGGCAGAAAATTAAAGTCATGGCATCTGGTCCCATCACTTCATGGCAAGTAGAAGGGGAAACAATGGAAAGAGTGACAGATTTTATTTTCTAGGAGCTCCAAAATCACTGCAGATGGTGACTACAGGCATGAAATTAAAAGATACTTGCTCCTTGGAAGAAAAGCTATAACAAACCTAGACAGCATATTAAAAAGCAGAGATATTCCTTTGTCAACAAAGGTCTGTCTAATCAAAGCTATGGTTTTTCCAGTAGTCATGTATGGAAGTGAGACTTGGACTATAAAGAAAGCTGAGCGCTGAAGAACTGATGCTTTTGAACTGTGGTGTTGGAGAATACTCTTGAGAGTCCCTTGGACTGCAAGGAGATCCAACCAGTCCATCCTAAAGGAAATCAGTCCTGAATATTCACTGGAAAGACTAATGCTGAAGCTGAAGCTCTAGTACTTTGGCCACCTGATGTGAAGAACTGACTCATTTGAAAAGACCCTGATGCTGGGCAAGACTGAAGGTGGGAGGAGAAGGGGACAACAGAGGATGAGATGGTTGGATGCCATCAGCGACTCAATGGACATGAGTCTGAGTAAGCTCTGGGAGTTGGTGATGGACAGGGAAGCCTGATGTTGCAAAGAGTCAGACATGACTGAGAGACTGAACTGAGTTTCACTCCACTGCCACAGTCTTTGTCTTACAATTGAGCTAATCCACTCAAAGGAAGAAATGCTTGCCTGCAGTTCTTGAGCCAGCAAACAGCTGTCCAAGAACACACACAGGCAGAGAGACACACCCTTGTGCATCGTGACACAGGATCCCGTCCCGCAAGATTGAGACTCACTTTTCTTGACACAAGGAGCGCTTGCCTTCAGCGACACTGCAGTCCTGCTTACCATTTTTAGATGACAGGTCTTCCAAAGCACTCACTACACTTTATTAAAACATTCTGTATGTGTGTATCTTTAGACAAATTCTGTTTCCAAACTCCCAGAGCACTATTTCCCTGTACAAAACAGTTGTTCTTCAGTCAAGTGAATTTTCCCGTAAAACAAGAGACTCTAAAGCTGGCTACAATATACACAGCATAACTTTCCTTGATTTTCCCACATATCATTAATGTATTGATAGTTCCATATGGCCTGTTACTTTTTCAGTCTGTCCCAGAGTTTTTTAATATCTTTCGTCCCCTCCACCAGATCTTCCCTGGTGGCTCAGATAGTAAAGCATCTGCCTATAATTAGGGTAGATCAGGGTTCAATCCCTGGGTTGGAAAGATCCCCTGAAGAAGGAAATGGCAACCCACCCCAGTATCCTTGCCTGGAAAATCCCATGGATAGAGGAGCCTGGCAGGCTACAGTCCATGGAGTCGCAAAGAGTCAGACAAGACTGAACAACTTCACTTTCTTTCTTTTCCCCTCGGCCTCCAACAAAAATTGGAGCAAAACTTAAGATTGCAAAACATAAAGGGGAAATGGTTTTCAAAGCAAACCTAAGATAATATGTGCCCCCTAACAATCAAAAGGAATATACAGGAGATATAAAGCTGATTATTAGCATAAAGAGGAATTGAGACTAGGGTGGAAAGGATTAACCTCCCTGTGAGCTCTGCACCGCTCACTGTGACCCACACTGGGCAAGAGGTCTGGGGACTCATTCCCCTTCCCAGCATCTGACAGCTCACATTCTGTCACATAAATGGAGTAGCCCCCCCCCCCCCCACCAAACCCCGAGTTTACACCCCAGGGGATGAATGAGTTCCTATCTGTGCAGAGTCCCCAGTGCATCCTCATGTCTGAAATGGCTGGTTCTCTACGTCCTTCTGCTGATCGTCCACTCTTTTCTCCTAAACAGACCCCCATCCTCCAAGAAGGGACTAACACACACAGAAGAGGTTAAATGAAACACCGTGTAACTCCCTGTACTGTAAGGAATAGATCAGATCAAGGAAAACAGCACAGCACGGACAGCCAGCTGATCAAGCAGACTCCTACGAGCTCAGCAAACATGTGCTAGCTCCCAAGAGTGCTGTAAATGCATCCTCTTGTTCAATTCACTCATAGTCCATGTCCCCATTCTACAGGTGGACACAGTGAGACTCAAAGGAGTAAGTAACAGGCCTGAGATCGTCTGAAACTCGAGCCTGGATCTGTGACTCAACTAGGATGCATATTACTGCTTTCATTCTATCAAGTGAGCAAATGTTCTAGAAAAGCAAATCAAACTCTAAACTAAGGAACAGCAGCAGTTCATTTAGAACAGTTATAGCAGTTCTAGCACAAGTATCTCTACTTAAGTAAATAATTAAAAAGCAGATACTTTGTATCTATAATATAGTCCATTTAAACTCTGTACCACTAATAATGTGCTGTGCTTAGTCCTGTCTGACTCTTTTCAACCCCATGGACTGTAGCCTGCCAGGTTCATCTGCCCATGGAATTCTCCAGGCAAGAATACTGGAACGGGTTGCCGTGCCCTCCTCCAGGGGATCTTCCCAACCCAGGAATCGAACCGGGGTCTCCTGCATTGCAAGTGGATTCTTTACCAGCTGAGCTACTGAAATTTTCATGCTTTTACATTGGGAATACTTTTTGATGAGTAAAAATATTACTACCTTATTATCTACACTTTAACAACACTGTAGTCAACAAAGATCAAATGGAGAACTCCCAACTAGCCTTAAGGAAAGTTAGCCACAATCTGAATGGAATCACAGGTTACAAGAGAAAATGACTGGGTTTCTTGATAAAACTCCCTCCCCACTAAGGCAAGCAGCTATCCCTTGGTTAGCAACAGCCTGGTGATGTACCATGTTTCCATGTATTCAACCTTCTTCTACCAAGTTATAAATGAAACTTTAAATGTCCTAAATATTCCACTGCACTGTGGTAATATAAAGTAAAATTCCATTTCTAAAAGGTTCTTCTTTTCTTTCAAAAACACATTTGCTTGACCTATAGAGACACAGCGCCCTCAGCTACAAAAGTCACACAGGACCACGGCCACACGTCAGCCTGCGGAGGCTGGAAGGATATGGTTTGGAGGCAGGAAGTTCCAGCTGAGGACGTGGTTGGCCAAGGCGAGGTAGCGCTGGAACACGGACGACATCTGGGCGCTGAGGTGCTCTCGCCGGCTGAACTCCTGCAGCACCTCCACCGTCAGCAGGAAGATCTGGCGGAGGTCTTCCTCCTGTAGTCAATTAACCACACGTGCTCTGGTCAAACACTTATACAAAATACATTCCCTTTTAGAACCATAAAAGCAAACAAACAGAAATCTTAAAATTTCCAATGGAAAGCATGACTTCTTTAAGGACACCTTCCATTTTTAGGCCTGCCTGGAAGTTACATCACAGAATGCTCTCAAGTGATGCCATCTGAAGACACCACCGTCACTTAGAGGCCACTCTCCAGAGAAGCAGGTCTGAAGTGAAGGCCAGTGGCTTCAGTGTGAGCCCCCCAATTGAAACCAGGGTCTTCACATAACTCACTTTGGAGCCAAACAATACACATGAAACAAAGAGCCCACGCCATCTGCAATAACACTGAAATACACAGCCCTTTCTGGCACACTGCCAGGCCTACTTTTAAGGCCACCAGAGTCACACCAACTAAATTAGTTCTATCTAAACACAATATGAACAAAATTGATAATCTAAGGACCTTAATAGTAGCATTTCCATTTTAAGACTAAAATTAAACAAACAACCTTAAATCATCAACTATGTTCACCGAACCTATCGCTTTACTGTATCCTATGAAATCACAACACAAATTTTCATGTACAGGCTATAATCAACTAGATAAAAGAAATGTTCTCACTCCACTAGGAACAAATTGAGTAAAAAGTGAATGATCTAATGATTAAAACATAAGAACAAAAATAACAGTACCTGGAAAACTCTTTTGCAGTTGCCATGGAACTCCATACTCAGTCCAATATTGCTCGTTTTACTTGAACTTGAGAATTCACTCAACAGTGCAGTGAGAATTGAACAGGCCAAAGTTTGCTGTAAGTATTCAATAACAAATGATCGTGAATCACTGTTTTCCCATGCTTGGTTTCAATACAATATCTGTTCAACATAATGAAACGCTTTTATCTCTGGTACACCCATCATATCTTCTGCCACAAGAAAACCACACAGAACGGGGTAAAGATGAGCTCGCCGCTCCCAGTGGCCTTGGAATTGTAGGTATATCAGCTCACCCCAATTATGGGAGACTCTGAGCCTGGCATTCAGGACGCCCTCCTACTGTTCCTCAACCACAGCATAAACGGTATTTTAAGATGATTGATATTTAATGAATTATTTCTTTTGATTCACACAATCCATATCCCCATTTGACATTTGAAAGAAGTGAGAGTCAAAGGGCAAGTCATCAAGGCCAACTGAGATCTGAACCCAGGTTTCTCTGACTCTAATTTCTGATGACTATAACCTGTATTTCCAAACAGCAGAAAAGTGAAACCGATTTTACAGTCTCCCAAAATATTAACCAGGTAGTACTGCTGAGTTTTTGCAACTGAAAACAAAGATTTTCCTTCTCAGTGGCTGTATCAACAGGCCCAACTATCAGCTCACTGCTTTTACTCACAGCGTCAAGGTACCATGACAGGGACGATACCACTCACTCTGGCAAGTTTCCAGAGATCACACAGAAATATGCACACTACCTCTGAACAACCCAAAGATTAAAGTCAGGATGATACTATTTATGCAGCTTATACAACAGCTGAGCACAGTCCTACCCGCCCACCAACTGCAGCATCTCTGCTCAGAAATGCTTCTGATGTCCGTACCTTGACCTTACAGATGCTTGTCTCGGTCATCTTAGCAAATACACATAAAATTAAATTCCTAAAGATTACCACGCATTGGTATTTGTTGAAGATGAACGATGGTTACACAGGTGACCAATATACTATTGGTAGTGTATCTGTACACTTTTGTAGTATTGGTATATTTTTGCATGTGTCTAATAAAAGTTTCCTCAAAGAAAATGTTTTTAAAAAAGAAATAAATTCCTACTGGCCTCTAAGTCTTAACTGATAAGTATGATGTATAATTAACAATTATGATAGCACAGTGACCCAGAGATTCAAGCAGCTTATCAGACTTTTCCACACCAGAAAGCCCTAACAACATGGATTACGTGTGAATACCCTCGGGAATCCTGGGGTGTGCAGACCCGACTGCCTTTGACATCAAGTCTTCTGACTATAGATATATAGCTTAAACACACACACATTCACTTTGTAACTGTACTTCAAAATACACATATGTTATAACATTGAAATATCCCCCTTTACCCAATCTTCAAGAAGAGTGTGTAAGTTGGACTGCCTTTGCAGGGACCCAGGCACAGGGGGAGAAACGAGCATTCAGAGCTTCTCTCAGAGCAACAGCTGACCACACTCCCTTCATCTCACAGTTGAAAGGGGCACAGACATGCACCAAGTGCAACCATCTTCACATTTAGCTAACAAAACTGTGGTTGAAAAACTGGCTTTCTTTTAAAATAGTGATTAATGATCGAAGTGCCAGCAATCAAAAGCTCACAGATACATTTAAGTGGCATTGGGATCAACGATGAATGTAGTTTTAAAACACGGCTAGGTTCTGGTAGGGAAAGTGGGTAGTAGTATTAAATACAAATTAATGAAATTCAAAAGGAAAAGTTAACTTACAAGGATCTAACATGATGGGTTACAAGATCCTATGATTCTGAAAACAATTTTTCCCCATACTTTTCACTTTTCTCTTACCCCTTCTAAATAAGACTTCAGTACACAGAAAGAACACTATGAACAGATACCTAAATGTATAAGAAAATGTGTCTTACTGAAAAATGGAAACTAATTTTGGAATCTCAGGTGAAATAATCAATCTACTGAAAACGGGACTGATGTACAACTTATTCAAAAGCATGCAAACTGAAAAGAACCTAGAAGCACTCGTTAAATATAAACTTATCATCCTTACAAATTATCTATAATAGTTTTGCACAAGTAATCTACAACTTGCCACAAACTGTTTTTTAGTGTCAGATTATTTTGTTGCTCAGCTAAGTCCTGTCCGACTCTTTGCAACTCCATGGACTGCAGCATGCCAGGCTTCCCTATCCTTCACTATTTCCTGGAGTTTGTTCAAACCCATGTCCACTGATTCGGTGATGTCATCCAACCATCTCAGCCTCTGCAGCCCACTTCTCCTTTTGCCCTCAATCTTTCCCAGCATCAAGGTATTTTCTGACTGAGTAGGCTGGCTCTTCAAATCAGGTGGCCAAAGCACTGGAGCTTCAGCTTCAACATCAGTCCTTCCAGTGAATATTTAGGGATGACTTCCTTTAGGATTGACTGGTTTAATCTCCTTGATGTCCAAGGGATTCTCAAGAGTTTTCTCTAGCACCACAGTTCAGAAGTATCAACTCTTCGGGGCTTAGCCTTCTTTACGGTCCTAGTGTCACATCCATACATGACTACTGTAAAAATCATAGCTTCGACTATATGGACCTTTGCTGGCAAAATGATGTTTCTGCTTTTTAATATGCTGTCTAGGTTTGTCATTGCTTTTCTTCTAAGGAGCAAGGGTCTTTTAATTTCATAGCTGCAGTCTTCATCCACAGTGACTTTGGAGCCCAAGAAAATAAAATCTGTCACTATTTCCACTTCTTCCCCAAACTATATTCACCTCAAAACAGCATAAACTACAGCCATATATAAATTTTTAGTAACATAACTCACTTTATTGTTTGAGTACATGCTGACTGAGCATGTAATCACAATAAAGATTTTTACGTGAAATAAGCACTTCCTGGGAGTGCAAGCACGGGTCTGTGATGAGCAAGTGAAGGAGAAAGCAGGAGCACAGACAGGGGAGGACCTTCCTGAGGCCACTCCAGCCAAGGCAAAGGAAGCACGCTTAAAAGTAAGGCTCCTTTACCTATAAGCCTCAGCAGACACACAGGGAGTCCCCACTGGGATGGGATTGCTTTTGCAACATCCCAGCACAATGCAGACTTTCACACCAATAAAGTACAAATTCACCCATAAAGGGAAGTGTATTCTTAACGCTGGATTGGCCAAAAAGTTCATAACTTGTTACGGGAAAATGGGAATGAATTTTTTGGCCAACTCAATACATAGATAAGAACAAACTACATTCGTATTGTAGATTTAGTTTGTTGACCATAAGAATATTTTGTTTTAAATTAATTTTTCTTCCTACAAAAATAACCATTGAGAGGTTACTATTATAATGTGTTTGCTGCTAAGTCACTTCAGTTGTGTCCGACTCTGTGCGACCCCACAGATGGTGGCCCACCAGGCTCCCCCGTCCCTGGGATTCTCCAGGCAAGAACACTGGAGTGGGTTGCCATTTCCTTCTCCATAATGTGTTTACTGCTTTCCAATTTTTAAGTGCAGTTATACATTTTTTATTTTAATACATTACCATTATCCCAGTGTATTGTTTTATATTCTACCTTTTCCACTTTCCAATTATGATACAAAAGGACAAACTTTCAAAAACAAGTGGGTCCCTAGCAAATTCTCCATTCAAGGACTTAAGAAATACCGGTGCTACCAGAAATCAAATACCCTGGCTTTAATCTACATAAAACCACCAGCTCTTTAAGAACTAAAGTTAAGTGAGATATTGTATCATTAAAAGATAACTGAGCAGTTTTATTCACTCCTTAATGTGGAAGCCCTGCAAGGCTTTGAGATCAGCATCATTAATGATAATACTGTGGCCCTGAGGTGCCAGTTAACAGAAATCCCTGGAGAATGATCAACGTGAAGCATGGACTGTACACGGAAAAAGCGAGGTGCTCTGCACAGACCAGCAGAGCACTCCTCCTGTTCACAGAGGACGCAGACACTTCCTGGTGTCTAAGACGAGTCACTCGTCTCCAGACAGCCTACCAACCAGAACCCACGAACACAAAGCACCATGTGAACAGGGCAGGGCACTCAGGAGGCGGCCAGAAGAGCCTCAGAGAAGGGGAAGCTCCTTCTCAGGAAGGAGAAGTGAAGGAAGGGGGGGCTCCCAAGTCCTCCCCTCTGCCGGCTCCAGGGGTCCCCTGAGGGCATAACCCCTCAACCCCCACAGCTCAATGCCTTCCAGGACTAGGTCTTATTTCTGTTCTAGAGACAGCCGGGGCTAGGTGTTATTGCTATACTAGAGACAGCCAGGGTTAGGTCTTATTTCTGTTCTAAAGACAGTCAGGGCTAGGTCTTATTGCTGTATTAGAGACAGTGACTCCAATACTTCGGGGGCCAGAAACAAAATCTGTAGTCACTACAGTGGGAACCCCACTGAAACCAGATCAGAGGTGACTGACTGGCTGACTGGCAAGCAGCATACCGTGAGGCTCACACTGAAGTTAGCAATTGGGATGAAGCCGGTATAAAGGACAGTCAGTACAAAGAGGTGAACACGGCAATGCTTCATTTATCCAAAATCATAAAGACTAAGTATCTGTTGATCTTCCAAATGCAGCAAACAAACGCTTTTAGGGAAACTTACTTCATGTAAAATTTTCCAAAACAACCATTTCTAAGGCAATTAATTATACATGGTGTGGTGACAAAGCGAGCACCAGGAACCCACTAAAACGCAAGGCGAGTTCCCAGCCCAGGACACTGGGGGCAGAGCCCAGCCCTGCTGGACAGACGTGTGCCCACGGTTGTGCCCAGGCGCCGTCTGTGCCTGTCACTCGCTGCTGCTGGCAGTGCAACCAGCACTAACAAGCAGCCCCAAGCAACAGCTTTCATTTCCAATAACTCAGAAGCCAAATAATAATATTCATTACAAGTATACCCCAAATCAATTCCAAATGAAAACCCTCCGTGGGACTCTCCCTGTGGGCCAGGACAAGGACCTTAAACCCTACTGTTTCATATTAAAAGGTCAGAAAAGCTGGGCCCTGATGGGCTGAGACTCAGCACGTCTAGTGACGGAACCCAAGCACTTCATCTGTCCAGCCTCAACTCTCAGCCACGAAAGGGCTACACCTTGTCACCAGAGGTCATGTGACTGCCCTGAGGTTCAGACTGGATGATGGGGGAAAATGCTACATAAATGCAGCACGTATGACAGGATAAAGTCAAAAGGCAACAGCATCCTCATCATCATAAAAATAGCTTGTGTTGGCTTCTTCAGTCCTACTTCCTGACCGCTGACTACAATCCACCAAATTAAAATCACAAGGTAAGTTACCAGTTTATAAAAGAAAACCAAAACTAAAGCATCGCTAGTGCAATAGAGTGCTTGCTCACCTAGGTTAGTAAACCAACCTGTGCGTGACACAACATTAACACAAGAGAAGGAGGAAAATGAGTGTGTTCCTAATTTTTTTTTTAAGCTACTGATGAATTTCAAAGACAAAATTTAATATGTAAAACAAGAAGAAGACATTCAATGAGGTTTGGAAGTAATGAAAGAGTCTAAAATGTTTTCTTTCACTGAAGTACTAAATCCCACAAGTCAATTCACCAGCTAACAACTGAAGTAACTGCAGCCTTCACATTAGAAGTCTTAAAGCAGAATTCTCATTTCCAGTAAAAGATACTAATTTCACAGAAGTGGAAAGAACACCCTTCAGGGAACACGTGCCTCACTCTCCAGCTTACTGTCACCAGAACAAGACACTCACACACTAACCAGCTGACAAAATACAATACTCTTGTTCAGAGAGAACTGTCTCTTATAATAGCCTGGCTCTTGCCCCCAGAGCTTTATTACCAAGAATAAACTTTATGAAAGGTTGCCATACATAAAGCAGACCTCCAGCTGCTCCTCTAAGCAAACATCAATGAGACTTGTGATAAGAGAGATTAAGCTGCTATCACGTCCACCGGCAGCCGGGAATTTCTCACCCTCTTCTCTCTAGCACAGCAAAGAGGAAGAAAGGAGGCTTAAACCACACATTCAACAGCTTTCAGAGTGACTTACACAGGCCAACTGCTTTCAAAGGAAATAGAACAAACATGAAATAGGTTAAAAACTTAGCTTGAATGTTAATTAAAATACAACATTTAGCCACTTTCCTTGGGAAGCTAGGCCTCCTATGAACTTCTCCAAGGGGTTACCCCCTGCCCTCGGGACAAAGCAGCCCAGTGGGAGGCCTGTGGACACCAGGAGGGGACGCACAGGACAGAGACCCGCATACGCACTGCTTGCAAAGACAGCACAACACACAGACAACTGTGTGGTCTGAACAGGAAGCTGTGTAACTCACAAAATACAGAGAACAAAGACCACAGGGCACTTCCCAAAGTGTTTAAAGGAAACATGCTGGGCATATGCTCTTAAAATACACAATTAGCTTTCATTCATGGATAATAGCATAAATACTTTCTTCCGGTTTTCAACACTTAAAATGCCACTGGATAGAAAAAGACGATACTATGTCCTAAGATCCTGTAAAGAAAGGGGTGTGAGGCCACGAGGGACATAGCATTTGCCAAGTGCTCTTAATGCTGTCTTTCCCATACTGGTCAATCACCACCCAGAGAAGTTAAACAATTTCTCAAGTAAGGGAGGTAGTTTACCACCACTGATAAATGGCAGAGCTAGGACGTGAACCTAAGTGTGAATCCAAAGTTAAAATCCATGCTGTAGCATATGATCCCGCCCCAAACGCGTTCACACTTGCAACTTCACTAGCACGATGCTGGACCAGAAGCTACACTCAGAAAGCAAGGGGAAGAGCCAGAACTGAGTTAGCTAATACTCAATTAGCCAAACTGACTAATTTCTAGTCAATTAGGGACAACAGGAAGCATCGTTCTTAAAACAGTAAAGTTAGTCAACTAACCTACGAACTCATGAGGTCAACCCTTTCTTTCATCCAGAGAAAACCAGTTACCGCTTCAAGTATCTCTAAAACCACCTTTATACCAAAAGTTTCTAGCCACCATCATCAGTTTTCCGATTTTATCATTTTGCTTTCTTATCAAAGTTTTAAACCTCTTCCCCACTGCTATTCATGTCTCCAAGACTGGGAAAATCTTATGCAAACTCTTGAAGCACTCGCACAAATCCTTAGCAGCTGAGAAGACAGGAAGACAGACTAAAACGTTTCCTGGTCTGCAGCCTCATCTTTAAACCTGCTGAAGAACAGGAACAGCTCCAGGCACACGTCTTGAACTTGAACTTGCCATATAAATGCAGGAATGCTTTCCAAGTTCAACATTTTCAGTGTCTTCACCAAACCAAATTCATCTAGCAATCTTGAAATTAAGTTCTACATCCCACTACTGACTTCTTGCTACTATAAAAATCCTGCTAGGAGAAATTTAACTTTAGAAAACTCCTCCTGTTTTGGAGTAGTTCCTGAGAATATTAAATTTACTCATTCCTCTCAAAGGGAATGTACTGTGAACAGCGCAAAATCTTCTCTAACTAAACAGCTTCATCTGTTTCAAGCATTCTCAGAACATCGGTTATTTCAGTGGCTCTAAGAAACCGATCGCCATTTGCAGTGGGCCTACTTTCTGGGGTGGGTCAGGGCTGGATACCCAGGGGAGAGAGAGGAGGGCACAATTCCCAATTCCTGGCGTGTGTGCACTCCTGAGAGCAAGGGCTCTGGGCCTTCGCCTTCAGCATCCAGAGGCTACCGTGGTGAACGAGAACAGAGTAGAAATCCCACCTCGACACTGACACCTCAGCTGACAGGATCACCAAGGACAATCAACAACAATCCCAGAGCCACCGCTAAGTTCCTCAAGTCCACCTCCTGGTCAGTCACAGTGAGCTGGAATCTCGTCCTGCACACAAGTCACCTGAGACAGAGAGTCGCTAAGTAAAATCAAAATTACAAAGAGGAGCCTGTTCAGAGTCGGGGCTGGGATGGTATTTCCAAGGGGCAGCCTCAGCTCCAACCTTTTCCCTAGGAGTTCCGGCCAGACAGGCTGCCACATGACTTTCCCATGACCATCAGTGAGGCCCTCGCTGGAATGACCACACGGCCAAAAGTGAGACAGGAAAGGCTAACAAAATCCATGCAACTGTGGGATGCTAGACACACAACGAATGCAGGCCCTGAGGTGCCAGTGTCTCAAGAGCAAAGCTCTTCACCAGAAGTGGGAGACTCCATCTACCTACAGAGGATTTTGAGAGCGTATTCCCAGGTATCTTTACCTTGGAAAGTGTTAACGGAATCTTATCTGCAGACTATTTTCAACAGAGCTCTTCGCTACATAAAGTCAAAGTAACTCATAATGATTCAAACATGCACATCTTTGAAGTTGTTAGCTTTATATAAACAATTAAACTAGAATACTACAATTAAGTGGAAGGAATATAGAAGAGGCTCTTTAGACTATAAAGTCTCTAGACTACAGGGTCCAATTCAGTTGTCTTTTGCAATATGTGGCTATCTTGAATTCAAATAAAATTTAATTAAAATAAAAAATTCAGCTCCTCAGTCACACAAGCCACATTTCAAATACTCAGAAGCTGTATGTGCCACAGGCTGGAGAGTGAAGACAGAACATCTGCATGAACACAGCGACTTCTACCGACAGCATGGCTCCTGGAAGAAACCAGCCACAGCGCAACACAGCACACCATCTACAGTCAACAGCAAACGCTCTGTATCTTGACTGTGGTTGTTCACTGGCACACAACACTGTCACAACTCGATGCGTGAAGTAATGCATGGAATTTACTCCTCGATAAAGCTGATAAGAAAAACTCCAAAGGAAAAACAAGAAATACCTAGGGCAGATATAGGAAATTCCTTCAGTGGGGACCTCACTGGGTCAGTCCCAGCAGGAGTGAGAGGTGAGCATGCACACACACATGTGCGTCTGTCGGAAGTGGCAGAAGACACCCAAACACTGTGGAAGGGAAGGGACAGGGCCCATGGTCCTCCTAAAATGACCTCACACCACAAGTCACGTAACACCACCCTGCTCGCTGGCGGACGACTAGACACCATCCACATAGAGACGTAAGGGACAGAGCCTCAAAGACACCTTTCAAATGATTAAGGAAAAGGAACTGGGAAAGTGAAAAGATGACCCAAAAATACTGAAAGGTTAACACCTGAGAATCAGCTGAGCCAGGTACTGCCAACCCCAACTGGACACAAACTAAGTCTCCCCCAGCTGATAAAGTCAGCAACTCCAGCCAAGAACCACAGCCCACCACTCTCTAGACTGACTGGTTCTCATAGGCAACAGGAAATGGAAAGGTAAAAACTGGCCAAGCTCCCCAGAAAAGTCAGGTGTGCAGTCACACCTGGTAGTCACAGCACGCCTTCACCTATTATTAGTATTGCAACACTTAAGAACTTTCATGTCAGATATCATTTTCATATTTACTTCACACATTTCCAAATCCTTGTGAAAGGTTTATTAAAAATGGGGGGAAATGTTCAACAGAAGGGTACAGAAGGGTAATGGTTAAGAATATTATGGTATATTAGCTTGTAATATTGGACACCATTAAATAGGATTATGAAAACGACACAAGGTTTATGAACTTATGATTATGAATCCTGTTAACACAGAAAAACAAAATCAAAAGAAAAAGCAAAGCACACTCTACCCACAATATGTACACATATAAAAGAAGGACTAGAAGAAAACATGAACAAACAGAAATTGCTTGATTTATCAGACTGTGCCTTTTTTTAATGTAGATATCCATTATTGTTGCTGTAACAGCATTAGTGCAATACAAAATAAAACTTAAATATTTACAAATATTTAAGCACACTTACCACAGTGGGGTTGCCACTACTTATCAACTGGCTGACTTCATGAAAAATGCTTTTGCAGTCAATTGATTTATCTAATGATCCTCGTTTTACAATTACTGCTACTGCTAATAGAATCTGTTCCCGAACATACTTTTGGAGGCTGTAAAACATAAAAATCATTGTGAAAGCTTGTACACAAATCCCATATAAAAATACTCCCAGATACCTCACTGTGACTGCAGCTACTAGCAGCATGGCTCACAACTAAGGTGGTGTGCTCCTGGTCACACACTGGTCTAGTGCAGAATCCGGGGCTCAAATCCACACTCCAGCAGCGACGGTGTGACCCTGGGCAAGCCCCTTCACACTCAGAGCCTCAGTCTCCTCATGAAATGGGGGTAAGTGTAACAGGGTTGTCACAAGGACTGCCACTCTCAGCTTCGCAGCCCATGCACACTAAGCGCCATGGCAACTCCAGGCAACCTTGCCAGACAGACATGCTGTGGCCTTGTCTCCATCTCCATCACCGCTAAAATGGAAAGCTAACCTGCTAGCTAGCCAAGACACAGCACTATGAAAACATACACACTCTTAAAAACCTGTTTGTACAGATAGGAACATGAAAAAAGTCTTTGTATCTAAGTTCTGTTCCTCAGTGTGGTGGCAGAAACACCTGTCTCAGATGAAGCCTCCTACAAAGCCCGTTGGGCCACAGAGGCATACAGACTTAACTGCCTTTTCACAACCGTTTCTTAAAAGGAAGGCTTGGAAAACCTAACTCTGAACTTCATAACCCAGCCTCTAGAACTTCACACAGATTCAACAACTACATGCCCCTGGGACAAAACCCAAACTCCCCAATGGGGCTCGTGGCAGTAAGACCCGCCCCAGCCTCCCCAACCCCTTGCCATCCAGCACAAGAACCAACAGCACTTGCTCTACTCTGAAAGGAGTCCCCATGTGGACATAAAAGGTAGAACCCCCACTTTTAAGGCGGTTCCTGGCCTCCCTCCAGCTCAGCCCCTCCACTCACTCTCACAACCGCAGCTACACTGAACCTCTCTCAGCGTCGGCCCCCTAATCACCTCTCTCTGCACCTGGCTGGTCATCCAGAGGAGGGCTCCCCACACCACACACAACACGAAGTGTCTGTTTCTGCAGAGGTTAACTGTGTCTCCCTGGTTGGTTGCCATGCCGAGCATGGTGCTGTAGTCCCATGGAAAAAGCACAGTGCCTGCCACACAACAGGCATTTACCAGACATTCATCCAAATGAACAAACGTATCTTGCTCTGTCAAGAATGAAGAGAAAAATATTCCTTCAAAACAGACCTGAGGATTCATTAACCAAATAAAAGCAAAGGCCCTACTGTATGCAAGAATGTGAGGTGACCAAGGGGAATGTTTGTACTTCTGGGGGACACAACAATTTGAAACAATGACTGCCACTAGAAAGGTACACAGAGCTAGTTTTAAAGATCACTGCTGGGACTCTTTAGGACCCCATGGACTGTATGCCACCAGGCTCGTCTGTCCATGGAAAAATTCCAGGCAAAAATACTGGAGTGGGTAGCCTTTCCCTTCTCCAGGGGATCTTCCCAACCCAGGGATCGAACCGTGTCTCCTGCACTACAGGCAGATTCTTCACCATCTGAGCCACCAGGGAAGCCCAAATCACTAGAGAACAATAATACCTAACATTTATTAAGTGCTTATGATCTGTCTTTATATAAACTAACTTCACAAAAATAATACATCTAATCCTCACAATCTTTTGAGTAAAGTACAACTATTCACTATTTAATAATCAGACAACTAACACACAAAGACGTTAATTTGCCCAAGGCCACGGAGTTAGTAAGGGGCACAAGGGGGACTCATAGTCCTGTTCTCAATCACTATGCTATATGCCTCTAAAAAGTGTACCCTGCATTTCACTCATAGATTGGAGGAAACAACAGAAGAGAAAGGAAAACGTTGATGCCTGCAGTGGGAGATACACAACAGTAAGTATGTATTAGTCTACAGTCCCTAACCTGTAGCTCTCTACCCATGTGGCACACCAAAAGCTTTAACTTGACTCTGATCCACTCACAGGACATTCTACAAGATTAAAACGTCTGTGACGTGAAAGTCCAAAAAAGGCAGAACTGTTTTAGATTAAACGAGACACAACAACTAAATACAACATATAATCTGTGGTTAAATCCTGAATCCAAAAGTAACCTACAAAGATAAAAGAGATATAAGCAGCACTATTCAGACAACTGGGAACGTCAGAATTATAGTGAATAATGTAAATACAGAGTTAAATCAAGAGCACTGAGATGATCTACGGAGAGCTGCACTGCGGGGTTTAGGGGTGGGAGTCACTGAATCGCTGGCTGAGCCTCTGCTAGGGAGAAGGCACGTGGCATGGTCACAGCACTCCTCTTTCCACTTGTCTGAACACTTTTTTTCCCAAAAAGTAAGTGTGGGAGACAATATATAAGTGAACTATTTCCATGTGGAAATCGACAATCAACTCTAAAATAGCTCCTGAACTCACTGGAATTATTATGGTGAGATGATTTTGGATAACTTAAGAGATGACATGCACACACAACTGAACTCTGCCAAGCTGAAAGGCTGGGTGAGTGGGCATGTACGGGTGGGGAGGCGGAGACGTGTGATAAATGAACAGCTCCAGGTTGGGGCGGGGGGGCCATCTGTGTATGTATATGGCGGTGGGGGGGGCAGGGTGGACTGTGATACAAGGGGAGGCTTCAGGGCAAGTTGACAGCAACATCCAAAAGTGTTCATTAAACAACGAATTTAAATAAAGGAAGAAAAACAGCATGAAGGAGAAGAGAAAGGTCCGAAACAGGAGCAAATTTTCCTCATGCTGTTAAAACTGAAACAAGCCACACCCTCAATCGGAGAGAAATACCTTTGCTCATCCCTGGAACATGTTATCCTTCCAATCTGTGATGCTAACAGGCTGAGTCACACTGGGATTTTTCTCTTGTGCATTCTTCTACATGAAGCACTTACTAGCACTTTACTGAGTGCTAAGTACTGTGAACTCAGAGACTGCTAGTGAACTGGGCAGGAACAAAGCCACACAGAACACTCTGACATATCTTTTAGGCTGTGTGCATCTCTGTCACCATGACCAGCATCCTTAATCACCAGCAGTTCTCATTACGTAACATTTCTACATTGAGTGTGAAAATAAATATCTGTGCAAAAAGTGTTCAACTGCACAAACTGCACACAATGAACGATGCCTCTCCTTAGGAGACTTGGGATTGAGGGGACTTAAAAAAAAAAAAAAATACAGTAAATGAGTTTCTCCCAAAACCTGTATGGCCAGTAGTTTTCCTCATTTGTTTCTAAATCATACAGGCAATGAATTCACACAATCTTGTAAAATTTTTAAATAATACAATGTGTATACTATAAAAAGAAAACTCACTCTCACCCCATTCCTTAGACCTGACCCCTCTCCACAGGAAACTTAAAAAGAATGCAGTGCTTTCTGCTCTACGACCTTCCCAACATGGCTGTCTCTATGTACATGTTAATGGTGCCTGACTTCCCCCAACCCTCATGGCTACTCACCTATGTCTTATAATATATACCAAGAACCAAAAGAAGCACAAGTAAGTATAAAGGATTTTCGACTGAGTCAAAGACCAACTTTTATTTATAAACAAAATTCTGGAACTGAACAACAAAAAGCCCTAACATCCAAGCACAATCTTTTCAAAGAAATGAAACCCAGTGTCACAAGCTTATAGTAAAAAAATCTTCCTTCATTAAGTTCCAAAACAACCTACAATCATATGTACGTGAATTTTTAAGATATGAGCCCACACAGAGCTTAACCATAAACATCAGTGACTGAAAAGCAAAGGAAAACCAAGCCCGAGGATGGGCTGAGAGCAGGTACTCACTGAGGCCTCTGCAGGACGTAGGTCAGGAGGAAGGTGCGCAGGGACTCAATACTGCCCTTCTCCAGGAGAATCCACTCTCGGACCACAGCCTCCATGATGGCTGTGGCAGCTTGGAAGAGGACATAGTCCACTTTACTCGTTTCTGAGGAAGAAACCAGACACCGTCTTTAAATAGCAGCCCACCTTCCCCTGCGCATTCTGCATTTATTAATTTTAAAGAGAACTTTCAGACAAGGAAGGAGATGGTTACCTGTTCCTTTTTTATCCAGTGACCTTGCTCTAGCACCACAAAGAGGTTAGTTCCTCTCAGAAGACACCTCAGGCAGGTGGCAGCTAGTCACCGATCACAACTGTCACAAACTTTCCTCACCTCTCTTCAACTGTTACTTCCAAAGCATGAAGAACTAAAAAATAACACAGCTTTAACAAAAATAAAATAAAAATAGAAAGCAATCAGAAAATGTTCTAAGAGATTCTCACCCTGTGCAAAACAGAACTTTGTGTCTGCAGAAAATCTGACAAATGAGCCTCTGAACATTACTATCTGAGATGAGCCATGCTGTCAAGATATCTCAAGTTTGTTATGTAATTAAGCTTTGAGCAGGATGGCCCATCTCCAATAGCAAGTTCAGAAATGAGCACAATCACATTCAGGTTCTTTTCCTCAAAATGTTTAAAAAATAAAAAAGTCACATTTACACAAGGTGAGAAGTTCTTGTGAATTTTCTGATTGCAGTAGTGATCAAACTGAGTAAAATCCCAAAGCTACACTCAGAAAGATCCAGCTTTAATGAGCAAGTTACAGCATCTGCACTGAACCCGCTTCTGAGGGGAAACCAGACATTTTTAAACAGTAGCTCATCTTCCCCTGCGCATTCTGCGCTTATTTATTTTAAACAGAACTTTTAGACAAGGAAGGAGATGGTTACCTGTTCTTTCTTTACCCAGTGAACTAAAACTGAATCAGGAGAGTTAAAAAAAAAAAAATAGAAAATTAACATACTGAAGAAACGCTTTACATTAATTTTCTATTTTTTTCTTTTATTCATCAACACCACTATTATCGGTTTCCAAAGCAGTAGCATCAAAAGGGAGAAACAATCAAAATGAAGTCAAGAAAAAGTAGAAGTTTTCTGAAGCTCTACAAAATAACCATCATGTGCAACCCATACAGAGTCTGATCCGACTCCGGGTTTCTGCCAAGATCACTGCACAGGAGCGCCTGAGGCCCAAGAGACACTTGTAGGCACAGAAGAGCACCTACAATGACTTCTCAGAAGAACGTGAAGACAGGGGCAGGCACATCATTTTCTCTGCTTTTCAAGTGCAGACCATTTACAAATATTACAAGTGATCTTGACACAATTTTCTACAGAAGTGTTCAAAGAAAGGTATGCCTACGTCAATTCCTATCATACTGGGTTCCGGGGGGGGGGGGGGGGGGGCAGTTTGAAAATATCAAAACTAGTAAGAGGAATCAATCTGGACCTTTTTTTTTTTGATTAGTCCATGCCATTTTAACATGAATTCTAATTGAAATGGTAATCAGAACTCACAAAATTTTAGAAAACTTAAAATATAATGAATAAAGCAATAGTGTCCAAAAATGTAAACCTATCTTAAAAAGATGCATCTAAAGTTCTAGTAGGAAAAAAATGTTTTAGTCAAAGAGGACTTTAAACAGAAACCAGTGCTATCTATTTAGCTCACTAAGGAGAAATATGGTACTGCCTCATAAAAGTAATTCAAATCATCTACTATAAACCTCTTCTTAAAACGATGGTTATTTGCCTATCTGCACTTTTCACTGAAATATAAAGTTTTTAAGGACCTACAATCCTTAACCATGGATTTGAACAGGGAAGCAATATTGTAGGGACTCATAGAATTTTAGAAACAGAACCCTGCAGATCCCCTAATCTGACCCTCGCCCGTCACAGCTGAAGAAGCTGTCGCATCGAGAGACAGAGGAGACCGAGGCCCGCGTGGCTGGCCCTGTCTGTTGGGTGATGTGGGCCCGCCCTGAAGGCAGGCACCAGGAGGAGGCCCGGCAGGCACTCCTGCTTCTCATGACCACTGAACATGCTCCTGTCTAACTTGCTTACAGTCTAGCCTTTTTCTTCCCTGCCCCCTTGTTTGCAATTGTAAGGGGACAATTACAGAAAGTAAATGACATACATTAGTTTTCAAGAGAACTCTTTTCCTTAGGTAGCTGTTTGGTATCAAATGAAGATCTCTGTACTACTATTCCTGTAAGAAAATGTCTCTAAGAAAGGAGGAATCTGAAAAAAAAAAAAAAAAAGAAAGAAAGTCAGATTCCAGATTTAAAAGTAGTTTTCCTAACTTAATAAAAAGTTATTTCTCATAAACACTGCTGTTGGCCTTCCTAAACTGCACTTAAACATAACAGAAACATGCAGAAGACGGCAGCCAGAACTCTGCAAGCCTGCTGGCAGCAGGTGAGGCCTTCGCACACACAGGAGCCGCCGTTTTGCTCTCCGCTGAGATGCTCAAAACTGCAAGGTCCCTGTGCAGAGCTCCTGGCTCAGCAGGAATCACTAGCACTCTCAAGGGTGATTTCCCACTGACTAGGACACTGTCTGAAAAATGACAAGTTAATTTAAGCCACCTTAGCAGGAAGCTTTTACTTCCTACCACAGTAACTCTAACAACAATTACATAAATAAATTCAGGTGCATCTTGTCGGCCACCTGAAACCAGACACAGACAGAAAGACTAAAGCACCAGCACTGCCTGCCAGCATCCAGCACCTGCACCGCCCTCCCCGCTGGGAATGCCATCCAAAGCGGAGGCCACGCAAGCTGCATGGTGACACACGCACACCAACAGCAGTAAGGCTCAGATTTGCTCTCTCTCGGCTGTCTCTGAGAGGAAAAACGAGAGAAATCTTCTCCTAGAGAGCTCCAAAAGCGCTGGAACCACTCAGGTCTGGGGGGGATTTCTTCAACAAGAGCAGAATGCACCGGTTTCCTGAAGGGACATCTGACCCTACAAAACTAGTAAATTCCTAAGTGCCAAAGACTTCTGAGGCGAAAACGTCAGAAAGTGCCCTTCTAACAGAACGCAGAAGCATGCAACATGTACACAAGTGCACACACACAGAAAAGAGCAAAGAAATTAAAGCTACAATGAAAACAAAAGCTTAAGATGAGAAAGAAATGAGGAAAAATAAGAAATAACAAAACTTAAGTAAGAAGAGGGAAAGAAGAATTTTTAAATGCCAGAAAAAAAGGAAGCATCCAAGAGAAAGCCTCCCCTTCATCAGAACCTATCACCCAGACACTCCACACAAGTGACCTATATCCCGAAACAAGAACGTGAAAACCCTGGATTGCGATCGACTGCCACGTGCGTGAGAAGTCTTCTCAGAGGAACTAACGTTTCTGGGCTGGTGGCAACTGGGTAAGGAGTTAAGCTTTCCGTGAAGTTCAGACGTCAACATTAATGTAACACCGGGCTTTGCAGTACATTAATGATTATGCTTGTAACACATGCACCCAACTTTTAAATAGTTATGTCTCAAAACCCAAAATGCTTTCAGTAGCGTGGCCAGAACTAACAATACTATTCTTTCGAAATTTTTATCAGGAAAACAGAAGTATGCTAAAACAAGCTCAAGTCATAACAAAGCAATAGTTCTTCATAAAATATACATACTCTAAAAAGGAAAGAGTGGTAAACAAATACACTCTAATAACATACTTATCACTGAGACAGGTATTTCCCAGCCAGTACAGACTGATAACCGAGTGGTGGCCCGAAGTTGGATGAGACACCGCGGGGACCTGCTGACGCAGTTAGGCCGAAACCTCCAAAGTCAGGCTTGGATCACCTGAGCTTTTCTCCCTGCACTGACACTGACAGCTTCAAGGCCGTAAGGATGAAGAAGCAGGCTCCCTCCAACTCTTAATGATCTTCAGTTTTGCTTCTTTTAATTTAATACTGAGTTAAATATTCTCCACGTGGTAACAAGTTTTCTTAGTGTCAGAAACAAATTCAACCAAGTATAAAAATTGACTACTCAAAAAAAAAAAAAAATTGCCTCATTTAGAATTAAAGGTGAGTATTAGACTGCTTCTCTAACTTAAGCTCTAACTCCTGGAGGGGACAGGGCCACCTTTACCATCGCTGCCAGCTCCGCACAGAGCACTTTTCAAAGGTTGTCTGACATGTGGTCATGGGGCAATGACCTTCACCTGACCTCTCGCCAAGTGCTTTCCCATGTTGCTATATCTGCGCCTCACTACAACTTAACAAGGTCAAGTCCATTTAAGGAAATGGCATCATTATGCCCATTTCACAGATGGAAAAGGCTCCGAGGGGCAATGTGACTTCCCGTGCTGCTTCTGGGCTGCAGGTACCCCGGCACCCAGCCCTTCCACTGAAGGCCCTGACCCGGAGAGCACTGCGCACACAGAGACCAACTGTGGGCTATTTCCCAGAGCGCTGGGGGCTAGCGGATTAGCCTTCCAAAAGCACAAGAACACAAGGTAGATTTTTCAGCTCCTGACACTCAACTAACCAATTCTGTAGTCATGGACACCTCAAACAGGCTTCCTTTCAGAGCCCCCGATAGGGAATACAAAAAATGATTCCAAATAAGAAAAACAGCCAACAAAAATCAGGTCATAAAAATAACAATGAAATCTCTCATAATAATTGAAAAATATCTAAGAGGCAAAGAGAATGCCATCTTTGAACAAGTTATAACTGCTGTTATTACTTTTAAAGGAAAGAGATCACTCTCTATGTATGTCAGATATAAGGTACAAACAAAACATTTTTTACAAGAGTAAAAACTCAATGTTTCATTTTATGACATACAGTGAAGAACCCACACAGAACTAATATTCACTACGTGAGCTGAGTACAAACTATTATATATGATTTTTTAAAAACTGAAAAAAAACAACTAAAAGAAACTGTAAAAATCTCCAAAAATAGCTTAACTTTAAAACACTGGGATGAATTACAGTGCATTTCCTGTAAGTGATATCATACTTGAAAACAATAGAAAAAAATTAGATTTTCCTCCCACCATTATGACATTATGGCCAATAATAAAACAACTTATTGAGTGCGATACTTAGTGAAGAAAAATCCAAAGCAAAACCAAAGTTTTCTCTCTGGCCTCATGGAATATCTCTAAAGTCACTCCAGTGGAATGACTAATGGAAAATTTAACTGTACAAACCTGCTTATTTTTAAATGAATTCAAACATCTAAAGTTCAAGATAGAAAAATTAGGTATTTTTAAAGTAAACACACTTACCCAAAATATGCTTGCAAACTGCAAACGGTGATTTTGACTTCCTAAATGATAAGAATATATGCTCAGCATGCTGGCGCTGCTCAGTGTTAACCATGGAAGGTGGTGCCTTGAGAGTTAAACACAAACACAGAGCACACTTGTTTAATAAGGAGGCTTCAACAACAGCAATCCTTTTACCCACAACAACAGAAAATATTTTTACTTTTGGGGACAATAGGAGGACAAATTCTTGCTTAGGAACTACAGTATTAAACACTATAATAAACACTAAAAAAACATCTTCAAGAAAACAGAAGAAACTCCTGGCAAGGTTTCAATCAAGTTGCCTAACATTTTAGAAAGGTAGATACTTATTTTACACTTTTTGGTAAACTTTTTAAAAAACATAGCTAATATTGTCTTTTATTTCCAAATATACCATTCCGTTTAAACTGATGAAGTTCAAATAACTTCTAAATTCTTGGGCACAGGTGAAACTGAATCCAAAGTTACTAAAACCTGATTTCTAAAAATGATCTTTTAAGATAGTCTGCTCAGGTCTTCAAGTTCCATTTTGTTCTAACAATGTTTCTTTCAAAGACAGTATCTTCTGAACCAGCCTGACCTAAAACATACATTCCCATTCCACGGTTCGGTTATCTTTGACTTCACTGAGACCCATCTGAGGCTTAGGAGCGACTGACTTGTACAGAATACAGATTAAAATATCAGATTCCTCAACTGGGGGAGGGGGGAGGTGGCAAGAAAATAAACCTCTGTTGCTATAACCAATATAAACCAGGGAAATCACTTCAAGTGTATTCAAAGACCTAGAAAGATGAAAAACATTTTGCCAGATACATTAAATCAATACTCAATATAAAGTCTATCAACTATGCAATATTAGTCGCTCTATTTTCAGTTAAAATAGTTTTAAAAAATCCAAGAAAAGTCAACTAACTTTGATTCTCTTGCCTAAAGGAATTCTAATTAGCTAAAGCCAGTTCAGACTACTATTCCTAATGATATAGCACCCTCTACAGCTCTCCAGGTAAAAATGAAAACATTTCCACTAAAAACTACAGTAAACAGAGAAGGATTACGCTGTGCAGCACAGGGGATTGTGGCCCTTGTCTTGTGATGATCCACAATGGAGAATAACCTACAAAAACACGGACTATGCTGCACACCCGAAACCAACACTGTAAATCATCTATGTATCAGTCTTTCTAAAAGAACTGTGTTACATTCAGTTTGTTTTGTTTTGTTCCTAATTTTGGCTGCACCAGGTTTTAGTTGCAGCACTCAGGATGTTTAGTTACAGCAGAGGAACTCTTAGTTGCAGCATGCAGGATCTTAGTTTCAACCAGGGATCAAACCTGCATCCCCTAAATTGGAAACACAGAGTCTTAGCCACTGAACCATCAGGAAGTCCCACTGAATATTTCTAAAGGCTTTATTAATACAATACTGTGAAAAGCTAACTATGCCAAATATAAATATTTTTTCATTTGCAAATTCTTCATTCCACCATTTTCCCTAATTGAAGTTGAGTCTGTGCTCTCACAAGACCCTTCATCTGCTGACTATGACCTGAATATACAGCATGCTAAACTCTGTCACCACCTGCTATACTGTTTATGAATACAAGTTCTACAAACAAAACAGCTCCCAAAGTTAATGATCCTGGGACAGCCTAATATCATACACTCAATAAGATACAAGTCTGAATACAATTTTAATATAACATAAAAAATGAATTCCATTTTTAAGTTCAAATGATGAAGTATAAACTAAAAGCTTGTATTAACCACCTGGTTGAACATTATCATACAAACAAGAAAATCATCAAGTCAATATGTTAAGGTACAAGATGGTATTCACTTTAATTTCTCAAAACTAAACTTTCAAATTCTTTCTCCTCGAAAATGAGTTTGTAACGGTTTCCAAATAGCAAGTTATTATGAAGTCCTAGAAACTTCTTTGTCTTAAAAAAAAAAAAAAAATCCCCAGTGCCCAAAGATTCAACAGGTTGGGAGTCAAAGCCAAACACACTCCCCAAGATCCGCAGGCAGCTCTGACCTAGAACGCCCTCCTCTTCACAGCTGCTTCAATCCCGTCCCTCTTCGCCAGCCTCTCTTGACCTTCCCCTAGATGGAGCACAAGAGACGTCTCTACCCCACCTCGCACCACCAACAGGTGTGAGCCCCCAGTACCCACACGTGGGAAGCCTCCATCACCCGACTCATACTGCAGGTATTCGTTGCCCTCTGTCCTTTCTCTACTGTTTCTGTGACACCAGAGCCCTCCTTTCACTCATGACACTTACTGAGTGTGGAGCACACAGCATAGTTTTCACTAGATAGGTAGACAGGGATATAGTCTTTCTGCTTACAATAGGTCCACTCTCTTAAAAATCCCTTACAGCCATCAGAAAGACCTGGTTTCTAATTATTTATCTGTGCAGCACAGCAGTTCGGAAGCCTTGGGCAAGGACCCCTCTCTGGTCCCCCCATCTAATGATGCTAAGGAATGCACCTTATAATTGCTAAGAGAACTATGGTTAAAAACGTGCTTATGGATCTCCCAAAATCAACCTACAGTAATTAAACCTTTTTGAGACTTAAACTGGAATTGTATTATCTCTGAATATGACAAGGTGACCTAAACACATCTGAGAAAAGACAAGAAACAGTCAAAGTAATTTGGAAAAGGGGAGCTTTAGGGCCTTATGCTAAATGAAAAAAAGTCAGACAGAGGAAAGCAAATCTTTATGGTCTCGCTTACATGTGGAATATAACAACAAAAAAATGCAAAACCCTAAGCATAAGATACAGAAAACAGAAATTGGTGGCTGTCAGAAGCAGAAGGGGGGAGTGGTCAAAATGAATGAAAGTGGTTAAAAGGTACAAACTTCCAGTTACAAAACAACTAAGCAAGCCCTGGGCGTGTAAAGCACTGCCTGGTGACTGCAACAATCATTCCGTTGGCTGTTTAGTCACTAAGCCGGTGTGCCTCTGCAGCTCCAAGGTCTGCAGCCGCCACGCTCCTATTCCATGGGATTTCTCAAACAGGAATACTGGAGTGGATTGCTATTTCCTTCCCCAAGGGATCTTCCCAACCCAAGGATCAAGCCCAGGTCTCCTGAATTAGTAGGAGATTCTTTACCGCTGAGCCACCTGGGAAGCCCACAATTAATTATACTGAACTGCTTATCTGAATATTGCTAAGAGAACAGATCTTAAAAGTTCTCGTCACACACACACACAAATTATAAAAATATTTGGCGATGGATGTCAACCAGACTTATTATGGTGGTCATTTATCAATATATACAAATCATTATGTCATACATTTGAAACTAATACAACTTGGGTGGGTTTTTTTTTTTGGCTGTTTTTTGTTTGTTTTGTCTGGCCTCGTGACATGCAGGATCTTAGTTTCTGACCAGGAATCAAACCCTCGCCTGTTGCACTAGAAGCACAGAGTCTTAACCACCGGACTCCCAGGGAAATCCCTAAAACTAAAATAATGTTAAATGTCAATTACACCTCAAATAAAAAGTAAATCACACTTGAGGTTCAAAAAGATAGCCATTTAAAAACATGCAGAAAAAGAATAATAAGAAGGGAGTCTTATCCAACCAGATATAAATACTTAAAATAATAATTTAAGTGTCAACACTTCAGTTCAGTCGCTCAGTCGTGTCCGACTATTTTCGACCCCATGAATTGCAGCACTCCAGGCCTCCCTGTCCATCACCAACGACCGGAGTTCACACAAACTCATGTCCATCGGGTCGGTGATGCCATCAAGCCAACTCATCCTCTGTCGTCCCCTTCTCCTCCTGCCCCCATCCCTCCCAGCATCAGTCTCTTCCAATGAGTCAACTCTTCCCATGAGGTGGCTAAAGTATTGGAGTTTCAGCTTCAGCATCATTCCCTCCAAAGAAATCCCAGGACTGATCTCCTTTAGAATGGACTGTTGGATCTCCTTGCAGTCCAAGGGACTCTCCAAGAGTCTTCTCCAACACCACAGTTCAAAAGCATCAATTCTTCGGCACTCAGCTTTCTTCACAGTCCAACTCTCACATCCATACATGGCTACTGGAAAAACCACAGCCTTGATTAGACGGACCTTTGTTGGCAAAGTAATTTCTCTGCTTTTTAATATGGTGTCTAGGCTGGTCATAACTTTCCTTCCAAGGAGTAAGCATCTTTTAATTTCATGGCTGTAATCACCATCTGCAGTGATTTTGGAGCCCCCCAAAATAAAGTCTGACACTTTCCACCTCCAACACTTAAGGCATAATAATAATTTAAAACACAGTAAATGGAAAAAACAAACCATGGAACAGAGAGAATTCCCAGAAACTCATGAGATGCAACAAATTAGTGAAGACTAAACTTTACAATAAAAGGCACTAGAACGTTGGCTACTTATAAGCAAAAACGTAAGATTAGCTCTCTACCCATTTATACACATAGCAATAAATTTTAGGTGAAAATGAAAAGCAAAACTTTAAAAAAAATTTTAACAAGACACAGGAAAATAGCAGGGTAGAGCAAGACTTTTTAAACAATAAATAAAAGGCACAATTTTTAAAATCAATTCCACTATATTAAAATAACTTCCTAAACATTAACCGTAAATAAAAGATGATTAGAAGACAATAACTGCACTGCATGTAATTAACGAAGGATTAATCATAAAAAACCCACAAAGAAAGGACAACATGGAGCATGACCAGCAGCTCATCCTCTTCAGTCCCAGAGCTCAGGCACTGTCATTGGCGCTTCCTGTTACATGCAGCCAAATCCAATCTCAGCAGAAAAATAGCCAATGGACAGACCACTCACAGAGTAGAAGGAAAACTGCTTAATAAACAAGGGGATGTACTCCATCTCACTGGGAACCTCAGAAATGCACGCTGAAACAATGAGCTGTCTCTGAATGCTTGACAAAAGTCCAGTACAAAAACAAGAGCCTGGGGAGCTCAGGGTACTGCAGACAGTTATAAACTGCTGATAATCTAAAATGGGCCATTCACTTGAAATTCACAAATCTCTAGCGTAAGTTTCATGGTCTTGAACAGCAAGGTGTGTACCTGTCCACTTCTGGGCATTTATTCCTAGAGAACCTCTCCCCTACACTCAGACATTCCTATAGGACTATTAACAACAATGACATCCCCACCAATGGGGAATACATGCAGTACCACCATAGAATGGTTTGTAAGAGCTATATTTACCAAGGAGATAAACTATGAAAGTTATTCTGAAGAAGCAAATGATGAGACATATACAACGTATCATTTATGTAAAAAAAACTTAACTCAATATACTATATTATTTACCTTTGTAGGCAAAGTGTACAAACACGGAAAGGAAACAACTTTAAAATCGTGGTTATCTTTGTGGATGAAGAAGCAGGGTCTGAAGAATGGTATCTAAAGGAAACCCAAAGGGACCTAAATCACATCTGTGATATTTTTTCTTTAAAGACTGTAAGTAAAATGACTGTTAACATGTTACTCAAGGAGACAGGTACAGGGGTATGATTTATATTGTTCTATGTGCTTTCCCACTTATTTAACATGTCCTTTTTTTGTGTGTGTGTTAAAGAGTTCCATTTATTTAACATGTCCTTTTTAAAATGAGTGGGCATTCAATCCTGAATGATGACCAGATACCTTGAACAACTCTTTTGCTAAAAACCAAATTAAAATAATGAATAAAACACTTCTTTAAAATTGTAATATACTGCTGCGCTTACAAGAAATCAAGGAATCCCCAGAAGTGAGAAAGGAAGCAAAAGCAGGGCTCCAAAGATGACATGACAGCATGTTCCCGTGGATCCACCCTGGAGACACATACCAACCCTGAGTGACCTCAAGCTCCATCTGGATAGCTGCCCAAGGTGTAGCACACAGGAGAGACAGCCAGGGCCCTCCTGAGACAGGGACACACTCCACAGAAAGCTAGCATCCACCAGACAAGGGTAAACTTTTAAAAAAATCGGAGGAGGAGGAAGGAAAAAAGGGAGAAGCTTGCCAGTGTGGCTCCCAATGGTGGATGAAGGAGGGAAAATGACTCCAGACAGCTGACAACCAGAAGCAGGTCCACAGACAGGTTTCTTGTTCCATTTCAACAGGACCCATGAGGTCCAGAAACTTTTACCCAAGAAACATTAAGTAGTCCTGTGTCTTGGAGTTTACCACAAACACTTTCAGAGCTGACATTAGAATTCTAAACATATGAAGACACAAGCCACCCTAAGTATGCAGAACAGCAAATCAAAGGATCAAACTAGTAACACTCACAGATACTGGAAGTGCCAGAAATGTAATATAAAATGTTTGAAATAAAAATTTAAAACATATGAAGCAGATGTTATCAAAAATAAAAACTTTTGTACATCAAATGATATTATCAACAGAGATAATGGCAATTCAGAGAATGGGAGAAATTCAGAAAATTATTGAATATTACAAGTCACATATCTGATAAGGGATTAATAGCCAGAATCTATAAAGAACTCTTACAACATCAGCTAAAAATAAAAAATAACTTTAAAATGGGCAAAGGAAGGGACCTCTCTGTCCGTCAAGTGGTTAACACTCCTTGCTCCTAATGCAGGGGGCACGGGTTTGATCCCTGCTTGGGGAACAAAGATCATGCACGCCACACAGCATGGCCAAAAAAAAAGGAGGGGGGGCAAAAAACCTGAATACATGTTTCTCCAAAGAAGATAATACACAAATGGCCAAAAAGCACTCAATAAAGTCTCAAGATCACTAATCTGGGAAACATGTCAACATTGCAATGATACAGCACTTCATGAAACACAACAAAGCAAAAAAAAAAAAAAAAACCCAGAAAATAACTTGTTGGCAAGGATGTAAAGAAACGGGAACCCTTGTCCACTGCTGGAGGGAATGTAAAATGGTGCCAGGTTAAAAAAAATACATAGCCACCATGGAAGATAGTGGCAGTTTCTCAAAAACTTACACTATACAAGACAGCATTCCACCTCTAGGTATACATTCAAAACTGAAAGCACGACTCAAAAAGATTGTATACCAACGTTCATAGCAGCACTATTCAAAATGGGCAAAAGGTAGAAACAACCAAGTGTCCACTGACAGACGAATGGATAAGTAATATATCCACAGGATGGGATATATTCAGTTTTATAAAAGAATGAAATTCTGGCACATAACGTGGATGAATCTCAAAAACCTTATGCTAAGTGAAATAAGACAGCTACAAAAAGACAAATACTGTATGATTCCACACATATGAGATACCTAAAATAGTTTAATTCATGGAGAAAGAAAGTAGAACAGTGGGTACCAGGAGATGGGGTACGGGGAGAATGTGGAGTTATTGTTTAGAGAAATCAGTTTCACTCTCGGAAGATAAAAAATTCTGGACATATTGATGATGGTTGCACAACAATGTGAAAGTACTCAAAATGGAAAAATTTATGTTATATTTTACCACACTTTTAAAAAATATATAAGAAGGAAGATAACATAACAGAACCTTCCCAGGTGGTGCTAATGGTAAAGAACCCACCTGCCAATGCAGGAGACTGAGACACAGGTTTGATCCCTGGGTCTTGATCAAACCCACAGGTTTGATCCACGGGAAGATCCCCTGGAGAAGGGGATACCCACTCCAGTATTCTCGCCTGGAGAATCCCATGGACAGAGGAGCCTGGCGGGCTACAGTACATGGGGTCGCAAAGTCAGACACAACTGAAGCTACTTAGCATGGACATGCACAAGACAACAGAATTTTGAGGAGCAATAAGAAAAACTTGAATATTCATAGACATAGACCTTGTTTGGATAGTAGTTACAAGTGTATATACACAACTGTCTGAACTCCTCAAAATGGACACCCAAGATTTGTGAATTTTACTGTAAGTTAATACACCACAAACAAAATATTTTAAAAACTCAATGGGCAAATTAAAAGACAGACTAGATACATTGAGAAGAAAACTGAACACAGATATGAAAAATTATTTAGAATGAAGAAAGACACAAACATTAAGAGTCTTAGAGGACAAAATGAAGGTCAGTTCTCTGCCCGCCTGGGAGCCCCAGGAGCTGACCCGCAGACACCAGGCCCTCCAGCCTCCTCACCTCTTCCTGGCCCCAGTGCCTCCTTTCCCCACCAAAGCCACAGCTCCCACTAGGCTGCTTGCCCCTACAGCCACAGTCCTCTCCCTGCCCTGGACATATTGTGGGAGAAAAACGACATTATCGTTTTTTAAAGAAAATGCAGAAACATGTTTAACAAATTAAGATCAATGACTAAATTTTTAGCAAAGTAAAAATGAATGGAGATTTCCTTAACCTGATAGAAAGATCTTAAAAAAAAAAAAAAAACCTACAGCAAACATCAACTAACGCTGAAACAAAAAGGCTATTCCCTTGAATTGTCAGTAAACTGTCAGTAAACCATCAAGGTCCACTGGACTCAATTTTGGAGATTTCTTTTTAAAGCAGTTTTAACTATTTGCAAGGCTGGATATTTCATGATTTTTACTTAGAGGTCTTCCAAAAAATAAAGGCAAATTCTATTTTTAAAAAACATAATAAAACTCACTGTAATTTGAAGTCACTTATGGATCCACTGGATTTTTTTCTAAGATGCAGAAAATGATCTTGGTGATCATAGTTTTTCTATATCTTGAAAAATTTTGTTACTTCATCATTCTAAGGATTATTTCATCACAACTCATCAATTATTTCAAATTATACTATGAAAAAACTAAAACAATAACAAAAATTTTTAAAAATAAGTGATTTTAAAGCCTCCTAGAAAAGTAATACAATAGTAAAATAAAAATAAATCAGCACCATTACATTATCCTCAATTTTTTTTTTTACTACATTGCTCAGAGTATAATATGATCTTCCTAGAAGGTAAAAATGAAACCTGGGAACACCATCTTTGTAGCTTTTTTTTTTTAAGTTTCATTGAACAGTGTTGAGAATTAAGAATTTTTCATTTTCTAACCATAATGACAAAGAGAAAAAAATTGATAAGGAAAGGCATTTCACAACTGAAATATAATCAGAAGATGAATGCAAAAAGACATACAGCAACATACTAAACCCACACTGTCTAAAACAGCAGTGACTGGCCACATGTGTTGAAATTAAATGAAACTTCAAGGGGAAGGGGACATACATATACCTCTGATCCATGTTGATGTAGGGCAGAAACCAAAACAATATTTTACAACAATTATCCTCCAGTTAAAAACAATTTTAAAAATAGAGGAAACAGAAAATTCATTTCCTTGGCTGCACTAGCCACATTTCAAGTGCTTAACTTAACACCCCATGTTGCTGGCGGCTACCACACTGGACCACACAGAACATTCCTATCACGGCACAGAGTTCTCAGGGACAACTCCACTAATGATGATAAAACTGATCATATAAGTGTAATCTCAGCCCTTGTCTTGAGATGGTGATACTCGAAATCAGTTCTCAGCTGAGGCCTCTGTGTGCCCCAGGGGGCAGCTAGCAATGTCCGGAGACACTTCTGGTTGCCACCACTGGGAGGGGGCGCTGCTGGCAACGAGTGTAGAAAAGGCAAGGATGCTGCTAAAGGCCCTAGAGTGCACAGCCCAGCCCAACACCGAGAGTGCCGGGGCTGAGGACCCCGCCCCAGGTGGGCTTCTCACCCAAGAGTCAACAAGCGAGCAACAGACCTCCAAGGACAAAAAGGTGCACAGAGCTACTTCATTACCCACACTCTGTCACAAGAACCTGAACCAACATGCTTTGCTAAAAGGATATGTGACAGTGTCTTCTCTCTTATGATGTCTGTGTAAGAAAATCTGCTTGATACAGTTCATGATTCTACAGCAAGAAAAAGAATCAGAATAATACTCTAAAACAAATTAAAGATGGCTTCCCAGATGGCTCAGTGGTAAAGAATCCACCTGCCAATACAGGAGACATGGGTTCAATTCCTGGGTCAGGAAGATCCCCTGGAGAAGGAAATAGAAGCCCACTCCAGTATTCTTGCCTGGGAAATCCCATGGACAGAGGAGCCTGGCAGGAGTCACAAAGGAATCAGTATTTACAGACCAGATGATGAAACCAAAGAGATACAGTCACACTTTACACCTGAGCTGCCCAAAATAGTAGCCACTGACCCACACAACTATTTTAAAGTAAAAAACTCAGTTCCTCCTTTGCACCAGCCATCTTTCAAGGGCTCAACAACCACCTGTGGTTACTGGCTACCTCACTGGAGAGTGCAGATATAGAGGCCACTTGAAGAGAAGACACTTGAAGAAATTTAATTAATTCAGCAAATATTTACTAAGTGCTTCCTATGAGATTACCTAGAGTCACATAATTTCATGCAACGTTATTTGACAGATTAATGTACAAAATAACAGCTATCACTTCTAGAGCCCTTACTATGTACCAGGCACTGTATTAAACATGTTTCTTTTCAAGTAAATAAAACCACTTAATCTATATAGTAACTCCCTGGAAATAATATATTTTCCTATTTTGGAGATGAGGAAACAGACACAGAGGTTAAGTGACTTGCCAAGTGTCACACGTCTGGTCATGGGTGGAGCCAAGAAGAATCCAAACAGCTTGGCTCCAGAACCGCTATGTTTTCCTGCTGCTCAATTCCTAACAGTCAGTACTTATGCTGCCTGGTCTAGCAATGGGTTGATTTTTTCTAACATCTTATCTATGTCACCGTCATACTACTATTGCTTTCCAATTAGCTCTCTAATCCCTGCCACAAACTCACAAAATATAGACAGACCAGCAGAAATGGGGTCAAAGAATTTTACATTTGGAATTTCTGAATTTCATAAAATAAATATATTTTATACTTTTATATGCTTATATTATGGACTAAAATAAAATTTCTAAGATAAAAACTCAGAAATTCTTAGCTTATACAAGCTGTTAAAGCTCCCCAGCCTCCCTCAAATACACATGCACTCTCTTTTACCGAAAGAGTCATCTTGGCATTAAAATTTTTTTGGAAGAATATTAACATATCCCTCTTCCACCCTAGCTTTCTGCAGAGTCTCATCCTCTGTTTGCAGAACAACGTAGAAAGCCTCCTAACTGGTCTTCGGACTTAACCTCTTACTTCTCTCAGGCCGATCTTCACACTGCTGTCACCCAGAGAAACCACAGAACTGGCATGGATTACTACAGGGCGACCTTAGATCACTCACCCTGCCTATCCCCCTGGGTCCATCTCCCCTCCCCATTTACTCATTCCCTTCCTTCAGCAAATATTACCGACCAAATATTAAGTGCAAACTAGGTTCCTAAACTAATACATATTAGCATCCAGCCAGTGAGACCAACATTCATTCATTAATCACACAAACAAATGTAACCCAGGTGGTGCAGATGTATCTAAGTTCAGGACAGGTGAGTCTCACCTTTCTGGGAAGCCAGGGAGGGCATTCCTGAGACCTAAAGGATCAGGTGAGAGTGAGGGAAAGTCTTTCAGGCAGAGGGAGCAGGAACAAAACGCTCTCAGACAGAACCAAGGATGGGATGGGAGATGGAAAGATGGAGAGAGCTGCTGTGCTGATTCAGAGAAAAGCGACGGGAGACGGGTCCTCGGAAGCTAGAAAGATAGAAACTTATCCAGAATCTTACAAAGAGAAAATGTAGTGAAACTTCAAACCCAAGTACCCTGTTTGGAACCCTACAACATATTTCCATCCACAAATTACAATCAAACATCCACTCTGTGTTAGGCAATGTGCTAGATGCTTCAGACACAAGTCAGTCAATGATAAGCAAAAACAAACAGAATCTGTGTTTCCCAGGAGCTCACCATCCAGCAGAGGAGTCAATCACATAATCGACAAGTAGCATAAAACTGGAGGTGTCATCAATGTTACTAAAGCAAACGGTGATATGAAATGAGTGTTTAATCTAGTCCAGAGTGCTCAGGCTTGTTTCTGCCAAAGTAAACAATTACACTGAGATCTGAAAAGCCAAACATCCACCGGGTACAAGCGGGAGAAGGCTGTTGCAAGCCAGGGGCATACCTGCTTGGGAGGCTCAGGGAGGAGGGAGCTGATCCAATGTGATGGACAGGTGCCGGTCTACAGAGCCCCAGGAGAGCTTCCTGAGTGTGTGACCAGGGCGATAGCATCGGGCCCAGCTCTCTCTAAAGGGCCTCGACCTTAATGTGACATTCTGTGGGGGCCATCCTGAAATTCTTAACCATTTTATCCTTGAACCTGTATTTTGTAAGCAAACCCCAACAGGACAATGAGCATGCACAGGAGCAGTGAGGACAGGCACTCATGAACATGCCTCTAGGAGGCCCAGGGCACCCAGCCAAGGGGGTTGGAGTGGGAGCTGGGTCCAAGCGGCAGCAGCAGAAGGGCCCCACCAGCCTGCTGGTCCACCCCAGAGCCTGTCCCTAAAGTATCTGACAGATACGAAATGCTTCAGACTGAACCTAATGACAGGAACTCTGTCAAGACTTAAAACTTTTAAGAAAAAACATTCTGCAAGAATCATCAGCTCTAAATGTACTGGAACTTACACTTGTAAATAACTATTTTCAGTCCTCTGTATCCACAGATTCAACCAACTACAGATCAAAAATATTTAGGACAAAATTCCAGAAAGTTCCAAAAAACAAAACTTGAATTTGGGACTTCCCTGGCAGTTTAGTGGTTAAGATAGAATTTCCACTGCACGGGCTGAGGGTTCAATCCTGGTCGGAGAACTAGATCCCACAGTCTACAACTAAGACTTGGCAAAGCCAAATAAATATATATTTTTTAAGGTCTCTTTTCTCCTGTTTCCCCAGCATGTACAACATCGTGCCTAGCACACATGTACTGAAGACACTGTGTAGAATGAGTGAATGGCCAGAGATCGAATTTCAGAGCCAAACCATCTGTGTGACCACGGGCACAATTACCATCTTTGAACCTCGGATTTTCTCATTTACAAAGTTTAAGAATAACTCTTCTCCCATCCACTTCACAGGGCTGATTTAAGAATCAAATAAAATGCTGGACTTTCTTGGTGGTCCAGAGGTTGAGAATCTGCCTGGCAATGCAGAAGACACGGGGTTCAATCCCTGATCCCAGAGGATCGCACATGCTACGGAGCAACTAAGAGCGTGCTCCACAACTTCTGAGCCCGTGCCCTAGGGCCTGTGCTCCACAGGAGAAACCGCCAGTTCACTACAACTAGAGCAAGCCCACACACAACAACGAAGTCCCAGAGCAGCCAAAAAAAGAGAATCAAATAAAATGGGAAGAACTGTTCTACAGCACTACATTTTGGCCAATGCTTTTAAAATGTTAACCAAATTCCACAATAAAAACCATGAAAACCAATCATGAACCCCTCTCATTAAAGCTGCATTTAGATTCATTAAAACCTACTCCAGTTTTAAAACAAATATAAAGTATCAATTAATGTATGTGTTCTCCATTATTTTATATTATCACTGCACACACTCATTAAGGACAATTACAATAAACTATGGAAAATTCTGAAAGAGATGGGAATACCAGACCACCTGACCTGCCTCTTGAGAAACCTGTATGCAGGTCAGGAAGCAACAGTTAGAACTGGACATGGAACAGCAGACTGGTTCCAAATCAGGAAAAGGAGTATATCAAGGCTGTATATTGTCACCCTGTTTATTTAACTTATATGCAGAGTACATCATGAGAAATACTGGGCTGGAAGAAGCACAAGCTGGAATCAAGATTGCCAGGAGAAATATCAATAACCTCAGATATGCAGATGACACCACCCTTATGGCAGAAAGCAATGAAGAACTAAAGAGCCTCTTGATGAAAGTGAAAAAGGAGAGTGAAAAAGTTGGCTTAAAGCTCAACATTCAGAAAACGAAGATCATGGCATCCGGTCCCATCACTTCACGGCAAATAGATGGGGAAACGTGGAAACAGTGGCTATTTTGGGGGGCTCCAAAATCACTGCAGATGGTGACTGCAGCCATGAAATTAAAAGACGCTTACTCCTTAGAAGGAAAGTTATGATCAACGTAGACAGCACACTAAAAAGCAAAGACATTACTTTGTCAACAAAGATCCGTCTAGTCAAGGCTATGGTTTCTCCAATAGTCATGTATGGATGTAAGAGTTGGACTATAAAGAAAGCTGAGCACCGAAGAATTGATGCTTTTGAAATGCGGCGTTGGAGAAGATTCTTCAGAGTCCCTTGGACTGCAAGGAGATCTAACCAGTCCATCCTGAATGAGATCGGTCCTGAGTGTTCACTGGAAGGACTGATGCTGAAGCTGAAACTCCAATACTTTGGCCACCGGATGAAGAGCTGACTCATTTGAAAAGACCCTGATGCTGGGAAAGATTGAGGGCGGAGGAGAAGGGGACGACAGAGGATGAGATGGTTGAATGCATCACCGACTCAATGGACATAAGTTTGGGTAGGCTCCAAGAGTTGGTGTTGGACAGGGAGGGCTGGTGTGCTGCAGTTCATGGGTCGCAGAGTCGGACACGACTGAACTGAACTGAAAGAGGTCTGACAATCTTCAGTTAAGTTGCTCATAAGTTGTTCGGTCGTGTCCAACTCTTTGTGACCCCAGGGACTTCAGCATGCCACGTAACCCAATAATCAGTTCACCTGCTTTCTATTCCCACTACCCCAAAGGCTAAAAACCACTCACTGGTAACAGATGAACCTGCATTGGATTTCCCACTCTACCACTTTCTTTGAAAATTTAGGTAAATTACTTAACATCTACATATTTCAGTCCCTTAGTCCATATAAAATGAAAAGGAAAGTAATAACTACCTCACAGTTACTGACAATCAAATAAGGTAATACATGTGAAGTGGTTGGCATAGTGCCTTCACACACAGTGAGCACTGGGTAAAATGTCAGTTGTCACTCTTAAGATGGACTGCAACTTCCATCTGGGAAACCATGCAGTCTCTGCTACGCATCCACACTGCCAAACAGTAAGTGGACTTTCCAAAAAGAAATTTTCTATTTTAATAACACTTTTTTCAATATTCTTCTCTGGAAAGATTTCAAGTATTTAAATAGAATCCAATACAACACACAGGAGAGGTGGTGAGGCAGAGCAGAAAGAGACCCAGCTTTAGAGGCACAAATGGGAATTGTACACCTAATTCAGCCACTAAGTAATTATGTAACCTGGCTACTTAAGCTCTCTCTCAACCTTGTAAAGGGGTTGCAAGGATTAACAAAGTATGTAAAGCATCAAGTACAGTGTCTGGCAGGTGATATGCACTCAGTTACTAGTATTTACTCGGACTCTTCTCCCCTCCTCCCTTACAGATGGTAAGAATAGCTTTGCAGGGAAGAGAAAAGGTCCTACCAAGCACAAATACTAACCAGTACTGAGACCAACTATGAAGGACAACTATTCTGTATTAATCGCCATGAGAACTAAAGCAGTGTTTGGGGGGTGGGGGGGTCACATACTCCTTCTAAAGTCTAATGAAAACGGGGCCTCTACCTTATAGAAAATTTCCAGATATCTCAGGAAACGCTGTAAGTCAAGAGATTTTAGGAGCATGGTATTTAAGGGGAATAACAGCTAGTTTTTTTCTGGACTTAAGTTGCAAGAGTCTGAAAACGTTCCCTAAGTCATTTTTTTGTGATAAAACGATTCACCTAACTTCACTCATATTGCGGCAAGTAAATCCTGCTTTAATTAAACTTCTCAGCTTCATAAGCTAAATTTCATAAGCTACCCGGTGTTGGGTGTGAAAACAAAACTTGAGAAAAGGAACTACAAACTATATGAGAATTAGTTCAAATGTCTTAAAATGTGATGCCTGAACACTTAACTCAATCACCGAACCAAAAGGGGGGGGGGGTGTAAAAAGGTACCGAAGATTGCTGCATCCAATTCTTAGGAAGGCTATTTGTCAATTCAAGGAATCAAGCCTCTAACTTACAGAGAAATCTACAAACACGGAAGTGGTGGTTTACAAAAAGAAAACTGAGCCAGCAAATAGTTTACTGAGTAACTAAACATGGTCTATCCTTGCTTCTACTCTGAGTGGAATGCCTTACTCTTTTGACTCGGCCTCACCTTCTCGAGTAGGTAATAACCTACTAACTATAAATTGTTCTGTTCACTGTACTGCAGCAGGAAAAAGTCCAGGAGAGCTGCACACCCAACTCTCCACAACGCACGACCCGCACGGAGCTCGGTCCCAGACAAAGTTCTGCCCCAATGACCTTGGTCTTAGGATTCCCCTCCCTCCCTCCCGCCGTTCCTTCCTTGTGCGGCCGGTTGCTGCTGCCCAGCCGCGGTCGCAGGTGGGAGAAAGTGCTCGGGGACCCAAAGGCACGAGAGGAACCACAGCTGCAGACGGCACCCGGGCCATGCCAGCCATCCGCCGGCACCCGCTCTCCAGCGGCGCGCACAGCCCAGACCTAGCGCCCGCCTCCCCCCGACCCCGAGCGGAGGGTCGGGGCGCACGAAGCATTCCTTCGGCTCCACTCGGTGGCGCGGCTGGGGCGCCGCACAGCCAGGGAGCGGACAGTCCAGCCAGGGGCGCCAAGGCAGGAGCGCAGGCGGAGGAGAGTCCTGCGCCACGCCACCGCCGCCTGCTCCAGCCCTGGGCTCCCGGGAGGCCCCGGCCGGTCGCCAGTCCGGCGGGCGCCAAGGCCGGGCACGGCAGCGCCGCCAGAGACCGCGGGCGCGGGGCGCGGGGGCGCGGGCACTCACCATCAGAACTTTGGCCGCATTCTCCAGCTGAGCGATCACTTCTGGGGGGCCCAGCGCCGCCGCCATCATGGTCTCTCTTCAATGACGCGCCATGCGGTGCATTTTGGGAGCGGGCGCCCGGCCGGCCAATCGCGAGATTCCTCGGGCTCGCGCGCTCCCGCCCGAGCCGTCGCGGCGGCCGACGTCGACGCGGGGTCGCGAGGTCAGGGCTGCGGGCCTGCGGACAAGGGCTGTGGGCGCTCCCGCGGGGCTGGCCCGCCTGCTTGCTCGCTCGCTTGCCGCCGGCCCTGGGGGCGCCTCCGGCTCTGCCGTGTCCTCTGTGGACGCGTCGCTCCCGGGCAGGGCGGCTTGCGCCCTGCTAGAGCGCGTGCTCCGCGCTCGCGTGCCCCCGTGCGGGCCGACTTCCTGGCGGAGCCGGCGGGTAAGTCCGGCAGAGGGGCTCGGAGCCTAGCTTTCCCACGCGGGCCTGAGAGCCCCCTGTCCGCGCTCGCGCCGGCCCTCACTGTTGGAGACCAGGCTCTGTTCTGAGCGACACCTGCATACCTGCTACTAGCTTCCACCTCTTGGTGCCGGTCTGCTTTTTGGGGTACACAGAAAGTCAGTTTCGTTTCAGTGTAAGTTTCCTCTGTTGACAACTTCCTTTATTTCTTCTTCCAGTTGTAAATAAGCCATAGTTGCGAGGTTTTCCCTTTTTTATGTCCCTGCAACAGAATTGCATTGTTAGCTTCTTTGAGAAACGAGTTATTATATTTGGCATCTCTACAACATGAAGTTGAGGAAGTGGCTTAACAAGGTTTTTATTGCTTAAGAAACGAAGTACCTCTTATTTCGTTACAAAAGGGAAAGTGCAGTTAATGCTTTTTAAAAAATTGCGTGAAATTGGTTCACATAGTGCCTCATATGTAGAAGGCATTCAATAAATATTTCACTAAGTACAAATGTCTGGACTTAATGATTTTACGACTGCTCCATGGTGTGAAGCGATACATATTCATTAGAAACTATATTTCAAATCTTGATCTCTTTCTGGGCAGCATGTGCGGTCAGATACTCACGTGGTGCACAATCAGGAAGATGAACAACTGATACCTTAGAAACATTCTGTTTTTCACTTTCAGTACCGTGTTCACTAAATTAAATCAGACAGTCAACACTTTATTATAAAACAGACTTGCTATTAGATGATTTTGCCCAGCTGGAGGCCAATATACGTGTTCTGACCACTTTTAATGTAGGTGAGGCTAAGCTGTGAGGTTTGGTAGGTTAGATGTATTAAATGCATTTTCAGCTTATGATGTTTTCAACTTATGATGGGTTTATTGGGACTTAACTCCATCATAAGCCAAGGAAGATCTGTATAGCAATCTGCAAGATTACAAAGTGTCTCTACCTGCTACAAAGAGTTATTACTGCAGATCAAAGATAGATCTTCAAACGTGTAAACAAATGAGTATTTTATGACATTAAATGTTTGAGGCATATAATGCTTCAGATTGTGCCCTGTGTTCCAGAGCATTTGTTTTGTGCAGCTACACAAGAACTTTGCATCGAGACGCTCTTTAAGAACGAAGAAGGAAAGGTATTTTATTAAATGTCGACAGTAGCACTCTCCTGGGGTGGTTGGTGGGGCAAGGAGTAGTGTCCCTGCCTACCCACATAACGCTTCACATCCTTAAGTAGAAGAAAGTTGTCAGATTCCAATTTCTCACTTGACACAAAAGAGAAATATTTACAGTCTAAGAATCTGCTCGAAATGTTCCTGGAATCAAGAACATTTCACAAATACTACATCCCCTATACTCTTAGGGTATGACTTTAACACCTGTGATGTCCTGGGCTCCAAAAGTGATTCAGTTCAGTTCAGTCGCTCAGTCGTGTCTGACTCTTTGTGACCCCATGAATCATAGCACTTGAATATATTATATACTTTTCCTTGGAAACAGGTTTAGTTTGGGGGATTTGGGGTGTTTTTTTGGTCTTTGTGTGTGTGTCAAGCCATAAACATCTTGTCAACACAAACATGCTGATTGAAATACCTTAGAGCAACAGTTCTCCAGAGTGTAGGCTAGGGACACTTACTAAGCCCCAAAATACCAAGGAGTTCCCTAAGATCCTATCAGAGGATCTTGGTCAAAACCATTTTCAGATAGCTGTAGTCCTATAGCCATGGATGGATGGCATCACCAATTCAATGGACATGAACTTGGGCAAACTCCAGGAGATAGTGAGGGACAGGGTGGCCTGGCGTGCTGCAGTCCATGGGGTCACAAAGAGTCAGACATGACTGAGCGACTGAACAACAATAGTCCTATCAGTAACTACTTTGAATTGATTCAACTCCCCAGTCAAGACACAGATTAGCTAAATGGATTAAAAACACAGGATCCAACTATATGTTCCCTCTTACTACTTCTATTCAACATACTAATGGATGTCCTAGCCAAAGCAATTAGGCAAGATAAATAAAAGGCATCCAAATCAGAAAGGAAGAATTATTATCTCTACACAGATGACGTGATCTTATATAGAGAAAATCCTAAAGATTCCACAAAAATCTGTTAGAACTAATCAAATAATTCGACAAAGTTACAAAATATAAAATCAATTTTTAAATGTCAGTTGCATTTTTATATACCAAGAATGAGCCATCAGGAAAGGAAATTAAGAAAACAGTTTCAGGGAATTCCCTGATGGTCCCATGGTTAAGAACCCACTTTCCACTTCAGGGGACTCAGGTTCCATCCCCGGGGAACGAAGATCCCATGTGCCTCAGAGCAATTAAGCCCTTAACCCAGCAAGCTGCAACTACTGAGCCCGCATGCCACAGCAGAGACCCTGCATCCCACGTGCTGCAACTAAGACCCAATGCAGCCAAATAAATATTTGTTTAAAAGAGAAATTTTATCCAAGTCAAAACTACAATGAAGCCTTTTACAAGGAACATAAACTATGCAACAGAGTGAGAGATTATTCTATTTTACTTGACTCAAGAGAAGAACAAATCTCTTTTTTAAAAGGTGTTTCTAAACCCAAATTAAATGGCCACACTTAATAAAAATAATTCTATATCAACAGAGGACACCTGATCTAGAAAGTGTTAAGGGATCTTATGACCCAAAGTTCTGAAAACTTTGAAGGCAGCAGTATAGAACCAAATGTATTATGATATCAAATTTATAGGAGCTTAATATATTTCTCCAGAAATAAAAACATAAGACCAAAAGGGAACTATGTCTTTAAAATATATTTTTGTATATAGAAAGTATATTTCTGCACATATGTCTGTGAAATGTTACTATTTGGAGTTCTTAAATACTTGATTAACATAGCACAGTTATTATGTCTATCAAAGTAACTGTAAACAGCAGTGCTTTATCCCTCCTGTTCTCACAACATATCTTGAAATTTACCTCTAAACCAGTTTAACCAAGTACAATATTCCATCTTCCTTATAAAGTTGAATGTTATAAGGCATCCATCCCATTAAAATTTTTGAGACTGGGATGAAGACCTCTTTTCCAGAGAGGTCTCTGGAATTCCCCTGACAACCCAGCAACCTAAAGGCATGAGTTGCATCAGATTTCCAAAGGCTTTACCCAAGCCCCCTGCTGCTGGGGAGCCTCTGGGTACCCAGCCAGCCAGAGGCTCAGTCCAAGGGGCAACCACCTAAGGGGCTACTGTGCCATCCTAGCGCATGATGTCATGGTGTGGAAAGGCCACCCGAGGGTAGCGGCTTCCTCACCTGGAAAACGGAAATTGTAAATGCGTCAGGGGTTAAGACTGGGAAGATCCCATGGAGAAGTGGCAGAGAGGTGCTGCAGTTTGTCAGAGTTCAGAGCCTGGAGCTCTGGCAGAGCAGAAGGCAGGGGTCCAGGCGGGGCAGAGGGGAGCCTCAGCCTGGGACCAAGTTCCTCTCAAGCAGGCCTGATCAGGTTCTTCAAATGATAGCACAGGACTGACATTTCAAGATGTCCTCTGCTCATGGAGAAGAATCAGAGCCAAAGCTGCTGGCAGTGGACAGAAGACTGCCCAGCTGGGCTTCTGCTGGGAGTTCTTGGGAGTGGGGCCTGGAGGGGGCCTTCCGTCCCAAGGACAGGGCTGGCTTGTCTGAGAATAGTAACTAGGACTCGGTTCCTGCCCCAGTCTCAGGGGCCCGAGCCCTGTGACCAGGAACTGACAGTGACACCTGCCTGGGTTCTGACAGAATAGAGGCTGGTGGAGGTGGTTCCTGATGGACGCCCCAGGAGTCCATCACTAGCCCCCAAAGATGATATGGGGGGTTGTCAGTAGAGCTCTGCTTTGTTCTGAATGTTTTAAGACAACAGGAAATTGGCAAAAGTGGGGCTTGATTTATAAATGTCCTGAAGCCACTCCTGTCCCTGTTTGTGGTGTTTGTCCTCTGACCTGTGGGTGGCCCTGGGCCTGCGCAGAGGAGTCCTACCATCCCTACCTAGCTGTCATCTCACTTTAAACCCTGAGGGCATCCTCCAACAAGATACAGATGTCATACACAATGGCATTTGGATCCTCTAATCTGAACATTCTGGGCCATTATTGATGGCAACTTTGCCAAATGTTCCAAAATAGTCTGATCCTTTTAAAGCCTCTAATAAGCTGGGCAAGAGGAAGACTCAGCAAAGATGATGTTTGTGCAGTGCAGACACCAGGCAGTCCGGAGCCGTGGCTTCTGACTTCTCTTGTTTTGTGTCTGTGTTTTCCTCATTCTTTATCCTCCTCCATTCTTCCTGGGAGGGTGGGCTGTTACTGCAGGGTCTTCTGGACTGTCCCTCTACCTGCCGGACCAAGCCCTGTGTCATCAGTGCAGACCTGATGCACCCAGCAGCCACAGGGGTGAGCGCCTGCCTCACAGACACCCAGAGGAGAGCAGCCACTCCTCACCCGCCTGCCCAGCCAGCCCAGCCAGCAGCCTGTCCAGTGGGGCCTTCAATACTTGTTAAGAGCATGAACGCTCTAAACAAGACTTCAAGAACCAACCTGCTGCTCTGGCAAATGCACCCACCAGGAAGAGCGTCCTCTGACATGTCTGGAGAGAAAGAACAGGGTATTTGGCAACTGCTGATTTGCCTGCTTTTTTGACAGCCTCAGCTAGCTTGGTCCCACTGTCCCCAAGAACAGTAGCTCCACTGTACCTGGCCTCTGCCCCGCAACTGCTGCCCTCCCCACAGCAGCCTTCCTACCTCCTGCTGAGACTGCAGTCCTGTGCACGCCTTCAACACAGCGCAAGACCACACCCCCTCAAAGATGGCCCCGGGGGCCCCTGTCGGCTCTCCTGACTCAGGCCCTGCATGTTTACCTAAAAGGAAGAAAGGGTCCTGGGTCCTGGTTTAAGTAAAACTGTTCTTTTTGTAGCCTTAAAATAATTTTCTCTCCAAGTTCGATGAAAGTAATGACTATGGAACTTATTCACAGAATCCGCTAATTCCATCTGTTTTATAGTTTGTCCTGCAAAAAATCTGTGATAAATTTATGTGGAGATTAGGACTTCCCTAAAAATCCCGCCTGCTGCAAAAGAGATCCGGCACAGCCAAATAAATAAATACTTTTTAAGAATTTCTGTAGAGACTCCTAGGGCTTTTTAAACCTTCAAGCTTCCACTTTAAGGATTTAATATGTGCCACGTGGTACTCAGTTACACACACTGAACACAATGCTGCCCAATGTATTTTTGACTCAATGTGTAGTGAACAAATAGTAGGTGCCCATAATGATTCAAGACTAGAGTAAGCCACACTATTCTGGGGTCCCTTGACAGTCTAGTTTTTAAATTGGGGGGAGGAGGCGAGAGGCAGGAGACATACTGTAGACTTGCCTTAACAGAATAGAAATTTGCACAGTATCACTTCTAAGTGACTGAGTAGGTTCAACAGTACCTTCCTAGAATATATACATATAAAAAGAACACATTGCATGAATAAAAAGAAAGTCCTACTGTAGAGCACAGGGAACTATCTCCTGGGATAAACCATAATGGAGAAGAATATTATATATTCTATACAGTATTTTCGGAGAAGGCAATAGCACCCCACTCCAATACTCTTGCCTGGAAAATCCCATGGACGGAGGAGCCTGGTAGGCTGCAGTCCATGGAGTCACCGAGAGTTGGACACGACTCAATGATTTCACTTTCACTTGTCACTTTCATATATTGGAGAAGGAAATGGCAGCCCACTCCAGTGTTCTTGCTTGGGTTCCCAGGGAGGCCGAGCCTGGTGGGCTGCCGTCTATGGGGTCGCACAGAGTCGAACACGACTGAAGCGACTTAGCAGCAGCAGCAGCATACAGTAGTTTAGCATTTTTATATAGAGAGACTTCACTGGTGGTCCAGTGGTTAAGACCCTGCACTTCCACTGCAAGGGGAATTGGGTTCAATCCCTGATCGGGGAACTAAATATCCACAAGCCTTGTGGTGTGGCCCAAAAAAAGAAAAAAAAATGTATATGTGTAAGTCTCTTTGCCATACAGCAGAAATTAGCACAAAACTGTCAATCAACAAGACTTCAACTATAAAACGTGAAAGAAAAACAATGCAATTTGTGGGTGGTTTAATAAGAATTCCTCCCTACTTTCCTCTCCCTAGAAAGGACCCACCAGGACATTCTGTGAGTGCAGATCTTAAAGTGAGTGCAGATCTTACTTGCAAAAGCACATCACGAGCTCCCTCTGCTGTCTGTTGGTTGGACTTGGAACTCAGAGAATCTGTGGTACTTTCTGGACTAAAATACTGTACAGAATTCAGGATAAGTTAAGACTGGATTAGGCACGGGTGGGTCTATTCTGTATGTATTACATATTCCAGAGTAAAGGAAAGCAAATCACCAAACATATTTGCAGAAGGGATTCCTACATATATTTTCACTATAATAGTGTCTGTTTTTGCTTTAGCTGTGACCATGTAACCTCTTGCTATGAAGAAGTAAGACTTGCAACACTTACGTGTTTATTTATTACACAGTAAATTACACAGTCCGAAGAGAAACATGCAAAGCAAATTGGCTTAAGACAATTCAGATGATCTCATGAAGTTATCTGTGGAAGATCAGAGCAGAGCAGCCAATGCCCACAGAGAGAGTTCTGAAGTCTTTGGGTGTGAACCCCACTGACCCAAACAGCTAAGCACCTCAACAGAAAATTCCCAAGCTGCTTGAGATGGCACCTGGGGTTACCTCTGCCTTGAAATGAAGCTTTCATCTCCAGTTCATTAGCTCTTTAAGGTCAAAATTCAGGGGGGCCAGGGGCATGGGAACAGACAACTAATTAATTAGGAAAAAACCCTGCAGCTGTATTTAGGTTAATTTTATTTTCTTTTCCTGGCCTTAAAGTATTTTTCATTCCAAGTACTAAAGCCTTCTTGAAATCTCCAAGATGGAAAATGATTATAGAAATAGTGTGGTTCACCGGGGATAACATTTACATAGTTGTAGTAAGAAGGAAAGTTATGACCAACCTAGACAGCATATTAAAAAGCAGAGACATTGCTTTACCAACAAAGGTCCATCTAATCAAGGCGATGGTTTTTCCAGTAGTCATGTATGGATGTGAGAGTTGGACCATAAACAAAGCTGAGCGCTGAAGAATTGATGCTTTTGAACTGTGGCACTGGAAAAGACTCTTGAGAGTCTCTTGGACTGCAAGGAGATCCAACCAGTCCATCCTAAAGGAGATCAGTCCTGAGTGTTCATTGGAAGGACTGGTGTTGAAGCTGAAGCTCCAGTACTTTGGCTACCTGATGCGAAGAACTGACTCATTGGAAAAGACCCTGATGCTGGGAAAGATTGAAGGTGGGAAGAGAAGGGGACGACAGAGGATGAGATGGTTGGATGGCATCACCAACTCAATGGACATGAGTCTGGGTAAACTCCAGAAGTTGGTGATGGACAGGGAGGCCTGGCGTGCTGCAGTCCATGGGATCACAAAGAGTTGGACACGACTGAGCAACCGAACTGAACTGAACTGAGTAACATGCTAATTATCAACTTTACCAAAAGTCTGACAATGTGTATCAGGAAGACGGGAGTGGGAAGGACAGGACTGGGCAGGGGGGAAGAGGGCTTAAAAGGAACTAAATTCTCATCTTCTGTAACAACAGGAAGTACATCATGCCAAGATGAAAAACTCAAAAAAGATACTGCTTTACAAGAATACAAACTGGATATGAGTCCTCTGTCAGATCTGTGCACAGATAATATTCACCCATTTTCGTAATGGTGACTTTTTTTATTATTTTGAAAAAGATATTTGCTTTGTGAAAGTTGCTCAGTCATGTCTGACTCTGCAACCCCAAAGACTATACAGTCCAAGGAATTCTCTTGGCTCGAATACTGGGGTGGGTAGCCCTTCCCTTCTCCAGAGGATCTTCCCGATCCAGGAATCAAATCAGGGTCTCCTGCAAGGCATGTGGATTCTTTACCAACTAAGGTATCAGAGAAGCCCTTATTTGCTTTACATAGCAGTAAAAATTATATTATACATCATGTGTATCTGGGCTCAGTCACTAAGTCATTCCAACTCTTTTGTGACTCCTTGGACTGTATAGCCCATCATGCTCCTCCCTCCATGTAATTTTCCAGGCAAGAATATTGTAGTGGGTTGCCATTTCCTACTCCATGTAATGGTGACTTTTAGGAGTGGAAAGTTTTAATTTTTATGAAGCCAAATGTATTTTCCTTTACTTTTAGTGCTTTCAGTGTTCTATTCTATCCTATTCTTCCTCACGATGGTAAAGAAATTTTTCTGTTTTCATCTAGCTTTTTAGGTGAAGCATTTATATTAAATCTGATCCCTGTCAAAGTATTTTTCTGTACATTGAATTAATCATTGGCTTGTGTTTTCCATTTACTGTTTTTTTATATCCTCCTCCCAAATCCAATCCCAAACTGTTCTCCAAGTACCCATCTCCTCTAAGGCAGGTAAATTACCTCTTTACAGCAAAGGTCATCTCCTACACCCTCTGACCGAGGATCTGAGCGAGCAGCCCACCCCCCACACCTGGGACACAGCTGTCCTTTGGGACCCCCCCCAACAGCTCCCAGGAACCCCCTCCCTCCTCCCGTTTGTTGGATCCATTTCTTGGAGCCTGTGTCTGCCTCCAGCTTTCTGGGAAAGTATATGGGAAGAAAATATTCTGAATTCTTGAATGTCTGAAATGTCTTTATTCTACCCTCATACTCAACTAATGACTTGTCTGGATTGAAAACAACTGTGTGCTCAGTCGCTCAGTCATGTCCAACACTCTGTGACTCCATGGACTCTAGCCCACCAGGTTCCTCTGACTGTGGGATTTTCCACTGGAGTGGGTTGCTATTTCCTTCTTTTCACAAAATTTGAAGGCCTTGTTCCGTCATCCTCTAGTGTTGAGAACTGGTGTTACCTTCAAAGCCATTCTTTTTTTTTGGTTCTGATTCTTGATCCTTTGTATATGAACTGTTTCCTATAAGACATTTTATTTCTCTTTTCTTTGTTCCAAACATTCTTGAATTTTCTGATGACGTACGTTTATTTGTATGGGTCTATTTTTACCCATTAGTTCTGTGCACTTCAGTTCAATTCAGTTGCTCAGTCGTGTCCGACTCTTTGCAACCCCATAAATTGCAGGACGCCAGGCCTCCCTGTCCATCACCAACTCCTGGAGTTCACCCAAACTCATGTCCATCTAGTCGGTGATGCCACCCAGCCATCTCATCCTCTGTCGTCCCCTTCTCCTCTTGCCCCCAATCCCTCCCAGCATCAGTCTTTTCCAATGAGTCAACTCTTCGCATGAGGTGGCCAAAATATTGGAGTTTCAGCTTTAGCATCAGTCCTTCCAAAGAACACCCAGGACTGATCTCCTTTAGAATGGACTGGTTGGATCTCCTTGCACAGGTCCTTTCAATCTAAAAATATATCCATGGGACTTCCCAGAGATCCAGTGCTCCCAATGCAGGGGGCCTGGGTTCAATCCCTGGTTGGGGAACTAGATCCCACGTACCACAACTAAGAGCTCACATGCTATGACTAAAAAGATCCCACACACCACAACTGAGACCCCAGCACAGCCAAAAAAAAAAAAAGTCCATTAGTCATATAATGGAATTGCCAGAAAAAATAACACAGAAGACATGAGAGAGGCTGGGGATCAGGAGATGGCAAGAGATAGACAGAGACTCTTTCCCAGGCAGTCCAGTTGTCAAGACTCTGGCTTCTACTGCAGGGGGACACAGGGAGGCAGGCTTCTCTCAGTCCTGTATCTACAAGCTACTATGATCCTTTTGAAGACACTAGTCACCAGCTTAAGAAGGCCAGAAACTGGTGATTTTAGGAGGGTCTGTGTTTGGAGCAGCAAGCAGGAAAGGCAAAGGGTGAGATGCTGCTGACTGGAAGGTAGTACTGGACTCTGGATGGTCAGAGGACCTGCTTCTTCACTGCCTAAGTGTGAATGACACAGGAGAAACAGATGAAGCCCAACTGCTCACACTAGTCCCCTGATTCTGCCAGATGTCAGTGCAAGGATTAATGCAGAGCCAGAGGAGCCTTCTCAGACCCCAGCTGTCCAACATGGATCCTGGCTACATGTGGCAATGAGCTTGAGACACGGCGCTGGTGTGACTGAGGAAGTGAGCTGTGAATCTTCATTAGGTAAAACTGAAACTGAAACCCACTTCGAGACAGACTTTTCTTCTAAAACTCCTGGACATTGTATACAAACCAGAAGACCTTGAAAGGAAAGGTGGACCTCAGAACTAGACAGCACTAAGTTCTCTTTGCCTCCATGTTCCAGATTTGGAGCTGAAACCCGAAACCTGGAAATGTCAAAAAGCCCAACCCCCCGGCACTCCCACCAAAGGAGAGGGACAAATGGGCAATAACTGCTCCACTTCAGCCAATCAGACCAGAAAACTCTGCCTCCCACCATGCCGAAGTCCCTGCTGGGGTGCTAGGATCGCCACTTGGCTGGTGATGCCTCCCCAACATGGGAGCCTAAGAGGAAAGCTGGGCCCACGTAAGTGGAACCCTGTCTCCACAAGGAAAAGGTCTGAGATGGCCTGGTGGAGTGGGGACTGCCCAGTGGTGACCACATGACTGCACCTTTCAAAAGAACAATTCAGAATCAAATGTTGACAGCTTCTGGAGCTCTTAATACCATTGACCATTCTGAAGCAAAGGTAGGGTGTTACCCCTGTACTGTCAGTGTGACTATCTTGAGCAGGGCAATCAGCTCCCACTCAAGATCTATCTGACAGCCCACCGACCCCACTCAGCAATCTAACCCCAAACACCCGTCACCACCTTCAGGAAGAAAAGAAAGCTGATCGCAGAACTGCACCCGGACTTGGACCCTGTGCTGTGACCTGAAACCTAATCTCCAAATCCCAGACCAAACCAAGACAAGAGCTCCTCTCCCTCGAAATGGCAGCCCCCGCTGTGTTTGAATCATGGGGAAAGCACAGGAGACAAACAAGAACTTACAAATTTCAATAAAATTTGACACCTAGGGATTTGGATTCAAACTTTTAATAATAAATTGTGCCAGTAGAAGCTTTTCAAAGGCAATGATATATCAATAAATAATAGTAAAATTGAGTTCCTGAGAAAGAACCTACCACATGAAGGCTGTAAGAGTGTAAATAACAACACGGCGTTACTGCAAAACTAGAGAAACACTGACAGTCACGACACAGCACAGCAGACTCAGAACCTGCCACTCATACACATGTAAACCAGTACACAGGAATCTTCTTCTTCAGTTTAGACATCCACAGACATGTGAGTGTTGCTGCCTAGAGATACACTAAGTAATGGATACATTATGCTAAAAACCTCAAGGAAAAATATGTGAATATAACAAAAAATATGATGCATCAGGTTTTTAAAAAGCAAAAAAGAAATTTAACTTTTTATTCAAATATAAATCACTTTAAATAGGAATCATACTAATTTGAAATAGGAATATTTTGTGTGTTTATCTATATAGTTATATATACATCTATACTCCTAAGAAAATATGTATGGCTTAATTATCTTTTTTTTCCCCTCCAACATCACTTTGAATAGTCCTTGCTGTTTCACAAAGATTAGAAAAATGTGCTTTTAAAACTGAGTTAAGTTGGATCCTTCAAAGCACACAAAAAGCACTGCAGAGAGAACTCTCCACAGGTCTGCAGGGTGGGGCTCTGGCTCCCTGTGTTGGCTGGGCCACAGGACAGCATCCTGACTGGCAAGACAGACAGAGATCCATGGCTAACTTACTTTTTTTGGCAGAGCTAAGTGAATCCCTTTTGATGTACACAAGTTTAGTGTAGGACAAATGTCTTTGCCCCCTCAAAGAATCCAAGCACACCCACGACACATACAGTCACATCATCCCTCAGGAACACGTGCATTTCTGCAATGAGAGAGGAGGGGGGTGCAGTCCCAGCGAGGAAGTCACTCACGACACGGCATCAGCACACTGTCCAGAACGACTCATCCAAAGACACTCAGTAAAAACGTATTCACAGAACCTGCTGTGAATGGCAAGACATGGTCACGTTATATTAATAATAGAAAAACCCTGTTCATGCTCTCTCCATACCTGATGTCTGAAGTCACACCCGCATGATCAACTGCTCATACTTCCTATGATGCTATAATATGTAAAAAGCGAACAGAACAAAACAACAAAAGCAGCTTTTAACATATATCACAATTTTGAAATGTGGGAAAAATATAAAACAAAAACCATTGTGTGAATAAAATGGTATCAGTAACATCAGGACAGTGTTTTTTTTTTTTTTAACATTATTGCACAGAGATTTCTTATCACATGTTCTTCAATCTTTATGTCTTTCCCTAACGTGAGTAAGTGCTGTGGATAAAATACAAATGTAGAAAATAACAGCAGCATGATTTGTCAAAATTAATCCCTATAATTTAATAAGAAAAATGGCTATAAACAAAATAAGTGCTCTTTCTACTGTACTGATTTAAAAAATATTGTTTTAATGTCGTGAAGGTCCTCAAAGCTAATTCCAGGCTGCGCTGACACCTCCTGCCATCCACCAGAACCTGGAGATGCAGATCTCAGAGGTGAGTCCTCTTTCAGAAGTTTTTCTGCTTTGGTTTTGGGTGCAGACTAGACTTTGAGGGGCAACCGGCCAACTGACCTGACGGGCTGACCTCCCCGTCCACCAGTCTACACGTACACGGGCTGGCAGCCCCCAGCCTGCACCCCCAGGGCCAGACCCACTGAAGCCGGCTGCTCAGCCTCCGTCACGGCTTCAGCCACTGCAGGCTTGGGGCACCGGAACGGGTGGCCATTGTCATCGAAGAACCTCCGGAAGGTGAACTCGTAAAAGGCATGCTCCGGGTGCCGGCTGCCCGCAGGGCCCAGCGCGTCCCAGGCTTTGGAGCTGTCCTCACTGCCGTCCTGCCAGGGGCCCTCCTCATCCACTGGGTCAAAGTTGGATGTGTCCATGGGGTGGCTGATGGTAGGCACATAGGGGGCCGGCTGTCTCCGGATGTCACTGGAGAAGTCGATGGCACCCAGGAACGGGTGGGCCTTCAGATCATCGGCCCCGTTGCGGCCTAACCGGTGCTCAGCTGCACAGCACAGCTTGGCGATGAGGTCCCGGGCCTCAGGGCTCAGCTCCACCTGTGCAGGGATGTGCAGCGTGCTCTCCCAATTAATCACCTGCGGGGACAACACACCCAGTGTTCCTTCCTCCTCACTCTTGAGGCCAAAGAGGGCCTTTATGGGACAGGGTGTTAAAGAACACGATTGTTTCTCAACATCACTAATCATTAGGGGAATGCAAATCAAAACCACAATGAGGTATCATCTCACACAAGTCAGAATGACCATCATCAAAAAGCTAACAAATAATAAAGGCTGAAGAGGGTGTATGGAGAAAAGGGAACTCTCCTACATTGTTGGTGGAGATGTAAACTGGTGCACCACTCTGGAGAACAGTATGCCGCTGCTAAGTTGCTTCAGTCATGTCCGACTCTGTGCGACCCCACAGATGGCAGCCCACCAGGCTCCCCCGTCCCTGGGATTCTCCAGGCAAGAACACTGGAGTGGGTTGCCATTTCCTTCTCCAGTCCATGATAGTGAAAAGTGAAAGTGAAGTGGCTCAGTTGTGTCCAACCCTTGGCGACCCCATGGACTGCAGCCTACCAGGCTCCTCCATCCATGGGATTTTCCCGGCAAGAGTAAGTACTGGAGTGGGGTGCCATTGCCTTCTCCGGGAGAACAGTACAGAGGTTCCTTAAAAAACTAAAATTAGAGTTAGCCTATGACCAAGCAATCTCACTCCTGGGCATAAATACAGACAAAACTCTAATTCAAAAAGATACATGCACCCCTGTGTTCATAGCAGCACTATTTACAATAGCCAAGAAGCAAACTAAATGTCCATCAACAGATGAACTGATAAAAGATGTAGTCTATACATACAATGGAATCCTACTCAGCAATAAAAAAGAACAAAATAATGCCATCTGCAGCAACATAAATGAACTTAAGAGACTGTCATACTAAGAGAACTAGGAAGACAAATACCATATGATATAGCTTATAGTGTAATCTAAAATACAAAATGTACTTATTTACAAAACAGAAATAGACTCACACACACAGAAAACAAAGTTATGGTTAGCAAAGGGGAGAGGGAGGGAAGGAAGAACAAATTAGAGGAGTATGGGATTAACAGATACACAATACCATACATAAAACAGATAACAATGGCTGACTGGATAGCATAGAGAATTATATTCAATATCACACAATAACCTATAATGGAAAAGAATCTGAAAATATAATCTGAATCACTTTGCTCTACACCTGAAACTAATACTGTAAATCAATTCTACTTCAATAAAAATAACTTTAATTTTAAAAAGATTTTGATAGTTTCACAATAGGAGAACCAAACAGACGTAGGAGGATCTGAGGCAGCTACAAATGGCCAGTGTGGTTTCAGCAGGAGCCCCCACAGGGTAAGGGAGCCACCCCCAGACAGCAGTGATCAACAACACAAACCAGCCATCCGGATGCTCTGCTAAGGGCTTATTTGCTCCTGGAGTCTGAACAAAGTAAGGTCAATGTAACTGGGAGTTGTGCGGAGATGCAAGGGCTGGTGTGGGCTTCCCCAGTGGCCTATCAACAAAGAATCTGCCTGCAATGCAGGAGACACAGGTCTGATCCCTGGGTTGGGAAGATCCCCTGGAGGAGGACATGGCAACCCACTCCAGTATTCCTTCCTGGGAAATCCCATGGACAGAGGAGCCTGGTGGGCTACAGTCCATGGGGTCGCAAAGGGTTGGACGCAACAGTGCACATGCACAACACAGATATAAAACTCAAAAGAAAAAAAACATAAAGCAAAAATCTTCATGAGGGACATCCCTGGTGGTCCAGTGGCTAAGACTGTACTCCCAATGGAGGAGGCCCAGGTTCAATCCCTGGTCAGGGAACTAAATCCCACATGCTGTAACTGAGACCCAATGCAGCAAATAAAATAAACAGAATATATATATTAAAAAAAAAAATCTTCGTGACATTCAATTTGGCAATGACTTCCTGGATATGATACCTAAAAGCACAGGCAATAAAAGAAAAAAACATAAAAGTCTTCATCAAAATTTAAAACTTTTGTACATCAAAGGACCCTATCAACAGAGTGAAAAGACAAACTTATGGAAAGGGAGAATTTATTTGTAAAGTATACATCTGATAAGGAATTAATAAGCAGAATACATAAAAAACTACAACTCAATAACAAAAACCCAAACAACCTAATTAAAAAAGGGCAAAGGATTTGAATAGACATTTCTCCAAAGAAGGTATCTACATATGCCCACATATGAAAAGAAATTCAACATTATTTGAACATCAGGGAAATGCAAATCAAAATCACAATGCAACTGATACCACCTCACACCCACTAGGATAGCTACTATTAAAAACTAATAATAAATGTTGGCTAGGATATGGAGAAATAGGAGCTTCAGTATACTGCTGGTGGGAATGTAAAATGGTGCAGTCATATGGAAACAGTATGGAGGTTCCTCAAGAAGTTTCAACACACAATGATCCTATGACCCAGCAATTCCACTCCTGGGTATATATCCAAAGGAACTGAATGCAGGGAGCAAACAGATATTTACATACATACTTATGTGCAGAGCAGCGCTACTCACAAGAGCCCAAAAGGTGGAAACAACCAAAACGTTAACTGCCAGATGATGGATAAAGAAAATGGAATGTTATTTGCATACAGTGGAGTATTTATTATTCAATATGACATACAATGTAGCAGTATTTAGCCTTAGAAAGGAAGGACATTCTGACACAGGTTCCAACAGGGATGAACCTTGAGGACCTTATGCTGATGAAGTCAGTCAGTCACAAAAGGAAAAATACTGTATGATTCCACTTATATGAAGTGCCTGCTGCTGTTGGTAAGTCACTTCAGTCATGTCTGACTGTGTGTGACCTCACAGACGGCAGACCACCAGGCTCCCCCGTCCCTGGGATTCTCCAGGCAAGAACACTGGAGTGGGTTGCCATTTCCTTCTCCAATGTATGAAAGTGAAAAGTGAAAGTGAAGTCACTTAGTCCTGTCCAACTCTTAGCGACCCCACGGACTGCAGCCCACCAGGCTCCTCCATCCATGGGATTTTCCAGGCAAGAGTACTAGAATGGGGTGCCATTGTCTTCTCCATATGAAGTCCCTAAGAATAGGCAATTCATAGAGACAGAAAGTAGAAGAGTGGTTACAGGAGCAAAGGGGAGGGAAAGATGGAATTATCATTTAGTGGGTGAAGTTCTGCTTGGGATGGTGAAAATGGCTGGAAATAAGTAGTAGTGAATGTACTTAATGCCACTGATTGTACTATAAAGTGTAGTTAAAATGGTAAAATTCATCACAGTTTTTAATACTGGGTGATTATCATGCTGGCAAATTACTAACTAGAAAAAAATTAGTAACTATTTCAGCAATTCAATTAGGATATAGATAATACCAAGTTCCAATTTCATTTTTACTGGAAAGAAACGGGGCCTTCACTGAGGATTTTTTCAAGAGGCCATCAGAGTAACTATTACTAACATTTCCGGGTCTACCACGGACTCGAGTGTGTGAATACGTCCTAGAATAGTCAGTGTTACAAGAGCACTGTTCTGAGACGTTCCAAAAGTTTCATCAGATTCTCTACTCAATCTTTCTTAAGGAATGAAATTAATCGCTTCAGAGAGTAAAAGGCCACCACTCTAAAATTGACTATTGAGTATTATTACTTGACAGGATTAGTTGAAACACTGCAAATGTGCGTTTAAGTGGCTGGGCCCGCAGCTCTTATATTATGTCGACAATACAGACATAACGTCCAAACCAACCAACTCATCTCCTCAAGGCCATTCGGTTCAGACCGGGCTCTGCCGGCCGGCCCAGACGTGCGGCCACGGTGCCTCCCTCGCGTCAAGGTTCACACTTAACATCACAGCTCAGCTCTGACCTTGGGCCTTTACTCACTCAAATTAAAAAACCTAACAGGAAGTAACAAAAATACCTGAAAACTCCTCACTTCATACAGCTGACACTCCTGCACTACCCAGAACAAAAGGCCCAGTGTCAGCCAGAGACCCCAGGGCTCCTCAGAGGCCCGCGCACCCCATTACCTTCAACTGGGTCTCCGTGGGCGTCGGCGCCAGGAACGGCGGCTGCCCCACCAGCATCTCAAAGAGAATCACGCCGACACTCCACCAGTCGCAGAGCTGGGTGTAACCTGAAAGACAGCGGGGCTCAGGCCACACCCGCGCCGCGGCCTCAGACGCGCTGAGAGCGTGGCTCTGGTCACCGAGAAAGCGCCCCTCGGCACAAGCAGGAAAGAGCTGCCGGGCGTCACAGGCTCGCGCGTCATGCCCCGCCTCCCGCCTCCGCGGCGCACGCATGACGTCACTGCTTCCCGCACAGGGGCCCGGAACAGACCACTGGAAAAGTGCTGCCGAAGGTCACAGCCTCCACGTGGCAGGAGTGTGGGCACGAGTGTTTTCTGATTTTACAGCATTAGTTTATGATAAACACAGGATGCTCTTATAATAACAGATCTTTTAAATTTAAAAAGTTACTGTTATTGTTAATAACAATACTAAACCAGGAATTTAAGTTCGTAAAGGATACAGACACAAATTATCATCGTAGAAACTAGGGACTTCCCCAGCGGTCTGGTGGTTAGGGCTGTGCGCCTGGCACAGGCTGCACCCCTAGTCAGAGAGCTAAGATTACACAGACTGCGATGCAGCCAAAAAAAAAAAAAAATGTAGAAACTAAAAAGCACAAACGCTGTGACTGGAGGTCAGGTGAGGCCAGTGCCGAGGCTCCCTGGGGAGCTTTTGGGACAAGAGGGAAGGAAACTGTGGCAAAGGTAATGGCTGCCTCTGCCCTGCCCCTTGTGGGCACGGAGGGAGCCAGGCTCCTCACCTCTTGCAGGATGGCCTTGTAGGGGTTTCAGAGAAGGCTGATCTTTCATTCTGTCCCACATTCCAGTCCGAGCCCCGCTCTGCTCTCACTGTCACGGAATTCCTGCTAAGTGTGACCTGTGGCCCCTATCTGCCTGGCCCTGGAGGCTCTGCTGGGCTGCTGCCCATGAGAGGGTTGAAGGAGACCCGTGAACCCCCTTGCAGACCAACACCCACCCCCACTTTGAAAGGACAGAGAAGGCGGCCTGTACTGGGCAGTGAGGTTAACACGCCCAACAACCTCTGGACATACACTGCCCTTATACTTGAGTCCCTGAGACACTGGCAACCTGCCGTGAGGCACACAGCTCACAGAAAACACGGTGAGGACAGAGCCTGCTGGCTCCAACAGTGGAAACCGCAGGTGAGGACAGTCAGTCTGGCGCTATTTGGGTTTCTTACAGGGAATCAGATCCACACACACTGCCCCTCCGCTGGGGACCCCCAAAACTGACCATCAGAGGTGCCTCTTATGCTGGTCAAGCACCTGCTGGAGGGGCTGGAGCACCCCACCCGAGGCTTACCTCGAAGGGACCTCTGGACCTGTGGGAAGAACTAGAGACACAGGGAAGGTCTGCATTCTCACACCCACTGACCAGGGAAGTTGGTGGGCCCCAGTGAGGACCTCGAACCAAGTCCCAACCCTCAAACAATTCCTCTGGGCTCTAGGGAGCAAGCCCACCATGCAGCCAGCTTATCACTTACAGCCTGAGGAGGAGCAAGTGGAGACGCCGGGCCAGCTCCCGAGCAGAGGAGGATACACTGGAGGTTTGTCTGCTGACAGAACCCCACTCTCAGGCTCCCGTGGGGAGACATATGGGGACACTGAGACCCTGACAACAGGAGCTGGGACCCTCAAAGATCACCCAGTTTGGGTGCAGAGCCAAAGCACATACCTTTCCGGAGGAGCACTTCAGGGGCGATGTAGTTTGGGGTCCCAACCAGGGAGTGAGCCAGACACCGCTGGTGCTGCCTCCGCGCCCTCTGCTCCAGGGTCTTGAGCCGGTCTCCACACCGGCAATTAGACACGTCATCCCAGAGGTCACTGGGCTCCATGCTGTCCTGCCGGGAGTGACTCCCTGTCACCCAAGAAGCAGGGTGGGGAGAGAAGAGAACAGAAAACAAAATCAATTTACAATTTTCAACAATGCAATAAACCTACAGCTTCAAAAGGGAAAGTAACCTGACCCAGCTCCTGACACAGTGAGAGAGTCCCCTGGCAGCTCCGAGAATGGCTGTGGTCCTGGGCCTCAGACCCAAGCATGACGTACACACGCGCCTCAGGACAGGAGCCACGGCACGGGCTGTGCCATGTGCTGGGGGCTGTGAGCTGGTGCATAGGGCTGGGTGACAGTGTGGGGCTGGCAAGACAGGCTCATGGACAGTGAGATAGCATTGCCAACGCCTTTCAGGCCCATCTCAAAGGCTAACACCACCTGTTTGTCAGACATGTTTTGAAATAAGCATGGAAAAGATTGAGGATTTCAAATATATGAACACAGATTATTTCAATGCCAAATTTTAAAAAAGGAATGAATCAAATGATATAGGACTAGTTTTGAGTTAAAAAAACTGTCTGAGCTGTAGTAATAAAATAACTAGTTCAAGAATTCAAGCCAGGGCTTCCCCGGTGGTCCAGTGGTTAAGAATCCACCTGCCAATGCAGGGGACACAAGCTTGAACCCTAGCCGGGAAGATCCCACATGCTTCGGAGCATCTGAGCCTGCGCTCTAGAGACCATGCTCTACGGGAGAGGCCATCACAAGGAGAAGCCCGTGCACTCCAAGGAAGGGTCCCCCCCATTCCTGGCAACTAGAGAAAAACCCTCACAGCAACGAAGACTCACAACACTCAAAAATAAATAAATAAATAAAATAAAATAAAAAAAGAATTCAAGCCACAAATAAGATGACGACCAGCTACTTCTCACTTTTCTGAGTAGTGAAACTACAGTAGGTGCAGTTAAGCTGGACCCACAGCCAGGTCTGCACCTGTAGGGAGACTCAGGGGGCTGTAAGAGAGGGCTCCCCTGGAGGCCAGGAGGTTCGATTTAACACGGCACAGTGACGGTTCCTCAGCCAGGCCCCAAGATACCCTATGGCCTACTGTCCTTGAAACATTTTAGTAAAACTTGAAGCCACTAACTTAAAAACAAATACCTCACACATCATAGTACTTCTTCATGGAGAAAAGGGTATCACACCAAATTATGAAATCACATGGGGACAAATGCACCCAACCAGGATGGGGTGAGGGAGAGGAAGATAGAGGCAGTACCTTTCTGGTAGTATTTGGAGTTGTGGGTCCACCTGAACCCCGTGCAGAGGCCGAAGTCTGTCAGCTTGATGTGGCCGTCAAGGTCTATGAGAATGTTGTCGGGCTTGATGTCCCGGTGGATGAAGCCCATCCTGTGAACACTCTCGACGGCCAGCGTCAGCTCAGCAATGTAGAAGCGCGCCAGGTGCTCGGGGAACACCTCCATGCGGATGAGCAGGCTCATCATGTCCCCACCCGGGATGTAGTCCATCACAAAGTACAGGCTGTCCTTGTCCTGGAAGGAGTAGTAGAGCTTGACCACCCATTCATTGTCCGCCTCCGCCAGGATGTCCCGCTCTGCCTTGACGTGAGCCACCTGGTTGCGGTTCAGGACGTCCTTCTTTCTCAGGGTCTTCATGGCATACAGTGCATGCGTGTCCACCTTACAGGCCAGGCACACTTCCCCAAAGGCGCCAACGCCCAGGGTCTTCACCTTCACAAACATGGACTTGTCCATCTTGGCCCGCTTGAGCCTATTGTAATTGGACTCCTTCTGGTAAAGAATCTTTCTCATCTGCTCCTGCTCGGCCTCACAGAGCCCAGCCTGTGCAGGAGGAAACAGGACAGGGTCACACTGGATGGGCTCCATGGGGGCAGGAGGAACAGGACAGGGTCACTCTGGATGGGTCCCATGGGGACAGGAAGCCCCAGAGTGGAGGGCACACCATAATCTGTGGAAAGGAGGGTGCAGAAGAACCGGGCCAATGCTACAAGTGAGAAAATGACTGTTGGTTCTCTACATCCACAGTCACAGATTTAGAATCAAAAGGGGAGATGTAAAAATAAGGAATTCTTTCTCCAGGTTGACTTTTAGGCTCTAAAAACTAAAGACAACTTGTATTACTAAAAATTTGTGCAAAAGGGGACCGTAAAATTCCTGGAACTCTAAGAGCAATGTAATAATTTAATGACAGTTCAGAGGAAAATGGGAAAACAGAAAAGTCAATGAAAATGGAACAGCATTTTCACTGGAATCCAATCTTATTTTTAAAACTTTTTAGAATCTGAAATCACCATAGCATTTCTATAAATAATTTCACTAATAATTAACGTTCCCTAACAGCTTAGTGTCAACTAGCATCTACTTCAAACATTATTTAATAACTATAGACTTCATTAAGAATGAACTGAATCACTAATAGCTTTACTTCTCTTTAAAATTCCCACAATGTCAGTGTGTAAAACCTCAAGTTTTCTTTCTCCTCTTTCAAAGTGTTTCTTTACCAGTTGAAGAGCCTTGATGGATTTGCTCCCCGGAAAGGACACGCCGTAACAAGCAACGCGTTCGTTCACCGGGGGCACATCCGCACAGTCCTCCCCACCCCGAGCCGGGACAGGGGACACGATGCGGGGAGGCTTCTCCCACTGGGAACCCGACACCAGGCGTACCCTGCGCCCACCTTCGCCATCTCCTGCTCCAGCTGCAGCCGGCGTGCCACCTTCTGCTGGTGGGTCTTGAGCACGTTCTCCACGTGCTGCTCCATGAAGAACTTGAAGGCCGAAGGCGAGTAGCTCTTGATGCGCGACTCACGCCTGTCCTCGTCGCGGCCGCCCCTACGCACGGGCACCGGGGATGTCTGGATCTGCTTCCGGTCCCTGCCCACCCTGTCGGCTTTGGTGGCCCCGGGGCTCGCGGGGCTGCCGTCGGGGGGCTCAGAGGCGCGGCCGCCCCGGAGGCCCTGCTGCAGCCCAGCGCACAGCCCGTCCACGTCGAGCGGCTCGGCACGGGCCTGCGGCCGCAGCAAGTGCCGCGGATAAGGCGGGGGCCGGCCCCGCGCCTCAGCGCCCCCTGCGAGCTCCTCCGCGGGCTCCGGGCCGTCGGGCGGGGGCGCCGGCGCCCAAGCTGGGTGCGAGGGCCCCACGGCCGTCTGGGGTTCAGGCCGCAGCACGCGCACGCTCCGCACCGGGTGCAGGATGCGCGCGGCCGTGACGGCCGTCACGGCGTTGGGCGGGGCCGCGGCGCCGCTGAACGAACCGGTGCGGCTGGGGCCGGGCTTGGGGAGCGAGTCCCGCCGGGCCAGGCCGGCGCCCGACCAAGACGGCGCGCCCGGCTCGAAACGCTCGGCGCCCAGGCCAGTGCGCGCGGGGGCGGCCAGGCCGGGCGGGGCGCTGTCGCCGGCGAACGCGGCGCCCCGGGGGGGCCCCGGGTGTCCCTGGTGTGGCGGCTTGGGGTGCGGGGCCGGAGCGTAGGCGGCGCCGGGGGCTGGGAACGGGAGGCCGGGGGTTGGCACCGGCGCGGCCGCGCCCTTGGCGGCCAGCCCCGCGTACGCGCCGGCCTCCGGGGTCGCCTTGCTTTGGAAGGAGGAGCTGCGCTGGATGCCATAGCCCAGGGGCTCCGCGGGCACCAGCAGCGGGGCTCTGTAGTGCGCGCCCCCGGGACCCGCGAGGCCCATGCGAGCTGCCTCCCCGGCGGCCGTGTAGCCCTTGGGCGGGTGCGGACGACAAGGAGGCCCGACGCCGGCGAAGAGGAAGTCTGGGTACGGGCGGGGCGCTTCCTCCAGGGCGGCGGGGCCCTCGAAAGCCGGCCCGGCCACCTGCGTGAAGGGCGGGAAAGGCTCGCCCGGTGCTTCGAAGCTTGGCCTCCGTGGCCCGGGGGCCGGCGCCAGGCCCTTCCCTGTGGGCAGAGACGGAGGCAGCGTTAGAGGGCCGCGGGCAGAAGGCCCCGCGTCGCCGGTCGGGTACCCTCCTCCCAGGGCCGCAGGAGCCCCGGCAGAGCCCCCCAGGGCAAGATGAAGCACCAGCGCCGGGGCTGCCCCCAGGGCCGGGGCGGGGGATGAGCTGCCACCCAGACCCCGAGATCCCAAGGGTCTGGACGTGGCGGCAGCAAGGCAATGCTTAAGGGCGCTCCTCAATCAAGAGAAGCGAAATGTGACGGGCAAATGCGCGTGTTCTCACCGTTTTCACTCTGCGTTTCTCAGTCAGTGCCTGAGACAGATGGTTAAATTCACCCACAGTGAAAATATATTTTTCTATTGTTCTTTTAATTCTGTCAATTTCTAGTTTATATATTTTGAAGATATGTAGTAGATAAATACATTTTTGAAATGTTATGCCTTCAAAAAGAAAAGGGAAACCTGTGTTCTCATCTCAAGGAAGGTAAAATGCATTTAATACAAAGCCCTTGCAAGTTCCTCACTCAGCAGATGAACTGGGTTTATCCAAGGTCTCCAGGGAAAACTCCTTCTGGTCAATATCCTGAATCCCTTATTGCCCCCCAGGGGCCTCAGGTCCCCAAAATGGCTCCATCTGCTCTACCCAGGAAGAGAAACACCCACTGACTAGCAGGCAGGGGCGCTGAGGCAACTGGTCCTCCCTCCCCGGGAGTATGGTGGGAGTGGCTTTCCCACATCTCTGCCTGAGGCACTGTACTCTGGAGCCGCCTGCCACCGGTGCAGCCTGCTCTCTGAGCTCACAGAGTGAGAAACAAGTGTGTTTTAGAATCAATGAAATAAGTAAGACTCCCCGAAAGGCCAGAAGAAAGAATCTGCTGAATGGCCTAATTTTCATTTTGAATTTTCCCTTTCATGAACAGAACTCCACAAACCCCCAGGAAGGAAGGACCCAGCTAAGTGTCAATCTGCCCCCACCCTGGGGTATATAGGATGTTGGGTAGGGCAGGTTCAGTCCCCGTACCCCGACTCCTGTGAGGGAGGTGGGCAGCACGATGGCCAGGAGGCCCTCTCCCCACAGCCGCCTCTCCATAGCCCCCAGTGCACTCACCTGGGGAGGTCTGCTTGACAACCCGCACGATCTGCTCCTTGCCTGGCTCCAGGTAGCCCATCTTACTGATGAACTCCAGGGCGGCCTCGATGCTGCGGCTGCCGGTCTGCTTGAGGGCCCTGCCCGCCATCTCCTGGAGAGGGGAGCACAGAGACATTAGCTGGGGGCCTGGGCGTGGGTCACGTGAAGCTTCCAGGGACAGCCTTTCTGTCCCGCACCCGCCTCCGAGTCAGTGGAGCAAGAACTGCTGGGGACTTATCTTGGGGCTGATTAACCTCACACACGCTCAGTGCAGTCACTCAGTAGTGTCTTACTCTTTGTGAGCCCATGGACTGCAGCATGCCAGGCTTCCCCGTCCTTCACCAACTCCTGAAACATGCTCAAACTCATGCCCATCGAGTCAGTGATGCCATCCAACCATCTCATCCTCTGTCGTTTCCTTCTCCTCCTGCCTTCAGTCTTTCCCAGCATCAGGGTCTTTTCCACTGAGTCAGTTCTTCCAATCAGGTGGTCAAAGTATTGGAGTTTCAGCTTCAGGATCAGTTCTTCCAATGAATATTCAGGATTGATTTCCTTTAGGATGGACTGGTTGGATCCCCTTGCAATCCAAAGGACTCTCAAAGAGCCTTCTCCAACACCACAGTTCAAAAGCATCAATTCTTCGGTGCTCAGCTTTCTTTCTAAGTCCAACTCTCACATCCATATATGACTACTGGAAAAACCATAGCTTTGACTAGAGAGACCTTTGTTGGCAAAGTAATGTCTCTGCTTTTTATATGCTGTCTAGGTTGGTCACAGCTTTTCTTCCAAGCAGCAAGCATCTTTTAATTTCATACCTGCAGTCACCATCTGCAGTGATTTTGGAGCCCCTCAAACATTAAGTCTGTCAGTGTTTCCACTGTTTCCCCATCTATTTGCCATGAAGTGATGGGACCGGATGCCATGATCTTAGTTTTCTGAATGTTGAGTTTTAAGCCATCTTTTTCACTCTCTTTCACTTTCATCAAAAGGCTCTTTAGTTCTTTGCTTTCTGCCATAAGGATGGTGTCATCTGCATATCTGAGGTTATTGATATTTCTGCTGGCAATCTTGAGTCCAGCTTGTGCTTTATCTAGTCTGGCATTTCACATGATGTACTCTGCATGTAAGTTAAATAAGCAGGGTGACAATATACAGCCTTGATGTACTCCTTTCCTAGTTTGGAACCAGTGTGTTGTTCCATGTCCAGTTCTAACTGTTGCTTCTTGACCTGCAAACATTTCTCAGAAGGCAGGTCAAGTGGTCTGGTATTCCATCTCTTGAAGAATTTTCCACAGTTTGTTGTGATCCACACAGTCAAAGGCTTTGGCATAGTCAATAAAGAAGTAGATGTTTTTCTGGAACTCTTGCTTTTTCGATGATCCAACGGATGTTGGCAATTTGATCTCTGTTTCCTCTTCCTCACACAAACTGACCCACCCAGATCTTGATGGTAGGCCTGGAAGACTTTGTCTTCTGCTCCTCCTGAGAAAACTTCTGTGACTGGACGGAGACATTCCTGTCTGGTCTGTGGAAGTCAGAGAACCAGCCTTCCCCCACACTAGGGAGGGAGCCAGGGGAAGGGCTACAGTGGGTGAGAGAGCATGGGTCCCCGGGACAGGCCTGGCAGGACAGCTCCGCCCACCTCTTCCAGAACAGTCCTGGAAGGACAAGTGCCCCCCACCCCCACCCCCCAACACTGCTAGCAGGATGAGTTTCGGGGAAGAGGGCCAGAGAAGGGAGAGGAACCAGGGACTGTCCTCAGGCCAGATGACGGCACACAGCTGGCTCTTCAACGACAGCAGGATGTGGGCAGACGGTGGAGAAAAGGTATTCTTGGCTGGTAGTCAGTCAGAGCAGGGTGCGGGGAACCACAGACCAGTCTACTGTCATGAACCTTCTCTTCACATGTCCCTGTGTCCAGAAATGAGCATGACAACACCTGCAGTCTCATGTGCACAGGCTCAGCTCTGCCCCTAGAATCTTGGTGGCCTGCAGTCTGCTCCAGGGAGCAGGATCAGGCCAATGCCATCCCCCAGACTCAGCTGCAGTTCCAACATATGAGCAAACAGCCTGGATGCTCAACCCCAGCAACACAGCTGGACAGCCCAGAGGATCATAATAAGTAATAAACTATGGTTGTTCTTCAGCCGCTAAAATTTCTGGGATGGTTTGTTACATAGCAGTAGACAATGGGTAATTACTTTTACTGCAGGTATAACCTGAAAAATATGTCCACTTATTAATTTTACTTCAACTCTGAATGGCTGGGTTTGCTAAATAAACTCAATTTGTTAAGATCAGTTTTATGGAAAGTTAAATTTACAGATATTTAATATAATCACGAACAGAGATTTAACAAAACACCAAGAAATAATATTTCACCAGAAAATGAGATTATTGCAATATTGATTACTGGTGTGATGAGTGAAACTTAACCTTAAAAATGTATTTTTATTCCAATATATCCCATAGATTATTCCAGTTGTCCTGTTAGGAGCCTGATAATAAAGCACCAACTTTGCTTCTATTTGTCATAATCTGGCTGCACAGTCAGCAGGAAGTACTGCTTTCTACATTGTCTTGCAACTTCACAGTCCCTCAAATAAGAAGTTTGGTTGGATTCATATTTAACTACAAAACTATTCTTATATCTCCATGATTTGTTCTTAAAGAAGCACTATAGTCTTGTATACAGTTGTTATGGTAACTTAGGTCCAACCTCTTTTGAAGAAAAACACATCTATTTTTTTCAGTAATGAATTTATGTGGAATTTGAATTCATTCTTGTTGGGAACTCTGGTTTTCTTAACGCAGATTCAGTCTGTCTCAGCCCACAGTGCTGGAGGCCAGTGTGTGAGTAGCGGGACCCCAGGCCCAGGGCACACATGTGGGTGGCAAGGGATCGGGAAACAGGCCCCGTCGGGGGGACCGCCTGACCGGCGGGGACAAGCCTGCACCAGAGGACGGGGGCAGCCAGCGGAGCAGAAGCACCACTGCAGGTTTCATCACCGTGACAAGCCAGGGTCGGCTCCTGGGACTCAGCGGGCTGAGTGTGGGGGAAGACTCTCCCGGGCAGATAACTACTGCCGTCCAGTCCTGCCATTCGGATGTTTCCCTGCAAAAAGCACACAGGCCTCCTCACCAAGCATCCTTGTCACAGACCTTCGAGCTCCAGTCCACACTTTTTAAATGAGCAGCTGCTGTGTCTCGTGTGTGTCCACAGTAGCCCCTGTGCAGCCGTGGTCCCACTGTGCAGGGGACGGTCAGCCCACGGGCGACCAGGGGCAGGGATGTGAGGATGCAGATGTCATACAGATGCTTCCTTCCCTCCATCAAGACTGGCTTCCAGAGACTGTGCATGTGTGGGGGCTCCCGCTGCGTGTCAGCACGTGTATCCTTTTCTTGCTCTGTGGATACACATGTGCTCTGCTGTGTGTGACCTGGCTACACATATGCTCCTTGTCTCAGGGAAGCTGTGATCTCTGGCTGGTCCTGTGCCCGCAGGTGGCGGACTGAACCCTGCACAGTAACTGGTCATCCACAGCAGAGCATGGATATATTCTCTGAGAAAACAACCGAGTGACCCCACGTGGGGCAGTCTGTACACCAGGAGGCTCGGCTCTAGGCCGAGAATTTCCAAAATGTGAGCCCCTGCTGGAGAGTCTGCATGGAGAGGCTGTTGGCAAGAACTCGGCAGGATGCCAGCAGAGTGAAGGCGTGCAGAGGGCTCTGTACCTAAGCCCTGTCCTGCCTGCCAGTCATCCTGAGAAATGAGCACCGCCAGCCAAGTGTCAAAGATGGAAAAGGCAAGACTAAGATGGATGACTGCAACCATGAAATTAAAAGATGCTTGCTCCCTGGGAGGAAAGCTATAACAAACCTAGACAGTGTATTAAAAACCAGAGACATCACTTTGCCAACAAAGGTCCATATAAGTCAAAGTTATCTATGGTTTTCCCAGTAATTATGTACATATGTGAGAGTTGGACCATAAAGAAGGCCGGGTGGCAAAGAATTGATACCTTTGAATTGTATTGGAGAAGACTCTTGAGAGTCCCTTGGACAGCAAGGAGATCCAATCAGTCAATCCTAAAGGAAATCAACCCTGAATATTCACTGGAAGGACTGATGCTGAAGCTGAAGCTCTGATACTTTGGCCACCTGATGCGAAGAACTGACTCACTGGAAAAGACCCTGATGCTGGGAAAGGAGGAGAAGGAGAAGAGGGTAGCAGAGGATTAGATGGTTGGATGTCATCACTGACTAAATGAACATAAGTCTGAGCAAACTCTGGGAGATAGTGAAGGACAGGGAAGCCTGGTGTGCTGCAGTCCATGTGGTAGCAGAGTCAGACACGGCTTAGCGACTTAACAACAAGGCAGATAAGCAATTTACTGAAAATTACAACGATGACAAGGATGGGGTGGAGGGAGAGGAGCTCGGAGAACTTGTGTCTGTTATAGAGCAACTGATGCCAGCACTGTCATGGTCCCCTCTCCGCTCTGGGTGCTAGGGAGGAGTCCCCACCTGCAGGTTCTCACCACCCACCTGCCCGCCGCCTGGGCCAGTTACAGCAGCTGTGGTGGCAAGTAAAGCTGGGCTGCTCTGGGCCACCAAGTCAGTCCCACCTGGATGGGATTAGTTGCTCTGACTTGAAGCCAAAGGATGTTCTCATTTCTTACACTGAGCAATGTGTAAGAAATGTGTAAGCAATAAGTATTCAAGGGAAATACTTATTACCTTATAAAAGCAAAAATTAGCATGTTGTATGATTCTAAAATCTATGCAAAGAGGCTGATTTTCTGTAGACAAGCTCTAAAACAGGCAGGAAAGGTAATGAAAGGCTGTGACACAAGCCCTGACCTTGGTAAAGGCTATACCAGAATCCTGTCTCACAGATGCCCTTGCAAGTTGTGTTGGAATGTTCTGTTTATTTACTCTTTGAAATGTCCCTTTCCTTGTCCTTCCACTAAATGTAAACAGATCATTTTAAAGTTAAATAAGGAAGTGGGATTAAAATGCTAAATAATTTAGAGGAAAAAACAGATAAGAGAAAACAACTTTTTGTCCTCACCACAAAGAATCTTAACCACTGGACTTCTAGGGAAGGTGGGGTCTGTGACACAGCCGCCCATCGCGGATGGATGGAGAGGCCTGCCAACCTTCGGAGCCCAATGGGCAGCCTGCAGCACAAGGATGCTGGGGCAGCAGCTAGAGCGCCGCCCAGCGCCCCCATGTGGAATACGTGGGGCTCCAGCGCTGTGGTGTGAGTGCCCCGCTCCCTTGGCCAGCAGTGCCGTGAAGTGTGCTTCTGAAGGAAAAATTATTCGCTGGACACTTCCTCAAGTCACCTGCCAGGAAGGCTTTCCGGCAGCGTGAGAGGCTGACATCCTCAGCGACAACACACTTCCACCCCTGGGGCAGAGAGGCATGACCCCGGCAGTAACACGAACGCTGCCGGCTCCAGGGACCCAGCATGATTGCTCTGAGCCCGAAGGTCCCATCAGAGCGGCAGACCAGACATTACCGGACCAATGAAGGAAGAGTGTAGTACTCCAAAAAAAAAAAAAGAATGTCTGCTGAGTGGCTTTACAGATTCAATCAAATGAAATCTCCTTTCTCAGAAATTCACAAATAATACTTAGTATTCTTTTTCTAGCTGAAAACCCTAAACTAAACAAAGATCCAATCTGTTTTATGACAATTTAGTTTTGAAAAAAGGGTAGTGAAAATGTAATTTTCAGTTTTAAAATCAGGGCTTCTCTCTCCATTTCTGAGGAATGTGGAGCCTCCAGGAGTTACAGGTGGCCTGTCATCCTCCAGGCAGGAAAGGCTAGCAGTCCATCTATAGTACACGGCAGTTTTGTCTTCACTCTCACAATTTCATAAGAACAACACTTAACCTTATTTATGTGTGATCTGACTCTGCACTGTTATCAGAGCCCACAAAACCGATTATTCCACTCATTCAAGGATCCTGCTCTGTAGTTGGAAAAACACCTCACTAAAAATGCCCAAGTGCTGTCAGCAGGCAACACCTTCCCATCAGAAGATAACTCCTTTCTTCACAGGAGCCACGAGACGCTTGGGGAAGAGTCACCCCTCAAGTAGCCTCTCTCCTCTGGACCGCCTCATTCACGCAGGACCTCCCCACTCCCAGGCTAGCGCATATGTACACAGACACATCAGAAAGGTCTCTGAGGGACTTCCCTGGTGGTCCAATTGTTAAGAGTCTGTCTTGCAGTGCAAAGGACACTGGTTTGAACCCTGGTCCAGGAAGATCCCACAGGCAGCAGAGCAACTAAGCCCAGAGCCACATATACTTGAGTCCATGCTCCAGAGCCCCTAAGCCACAACTGTCATACCCATGTGTCACAACTACTGAAACCCGCGTGCTCTAGAGAAACCACTGCATGAGATGCCCATGCACCCACAACGAAGAGTCACTCCAGCTCGCTGCAACTAGAGAAAGCCTGCACACAGCAACAACCACAGCCAAAAGTAAATAATAAAAATTATTTTAGGAAAAAGGTCTCTGAAACCTTAGACACTCCCTCAGCTCATGTCAGGTGTCTGTAGAACCGTGTAGCATCCAACAAGGTGAGCAGTCAGTGTTATGTGGCAGCCTGCATAGGTGGGGAGTTTGGGGGAGAATGGATACATTACACATATGGCTGAGTCCCTTTGCTGTCCACCTGAAACTATCACAACGTTATTAACCAGCTATACCCCAATACAAAATGTTTTTGGTTTTAAAAATAAATTTTACAAGTGAGTCACTGTCCTGATACCATCACCCAGGTGCCCGAGTGGGACAGTCTGCTCCACACCAACTCTCCCAGGAAGCTACTGCGTGCCTCTGTTTTGTTTTCAGCTATTTGTTTTTACGTGTTTCGCTGCACCGGTTCTTGAGCTGTGGCACTGGGATCTTTCACTTGCGGGCTGTGTCTCTGTTTGCGGCCTGTGAGCTCTTCGCGGCTGCACACAGGGCTCAGTGCCCCAGGAGGGACCGAACCCAAGCCCCTGCACTGGGAGCGCGGAGTCTCAGCCCAGGCCTCCAGGGAGGTCCCACAGTCCCTGCGTGGCTGCCTGTCTGGGTGCGCCCGCTGTGTTCTCAGCACGGGTCAAGGAGGTTCAGCCTCCCGGCCGGAGGCAGGTCCCATCTGAATACCTCCTGGAGCCAGCGGGCGCCCCCCGCGGGCGTAGAGGAATCGCACGTTTATTTTTTTTATTTTTATTTTTGAATCGCACGTTTAGAAAAACAAAAGCGTGCGGTTTTGCTTGAATTTTTGAATATTTTAAATCTCTCAAAAAACTAAGCTTAGTTGCTTTCTCATCGGCTCAGCTGTCTAGGGGTCCAGGGCCGTGGGTTTCTCGTGAGCGGTGCCCTCGCCCCGACCCCGCCTCTCCGTCACGACGGCTCCGCCTGGACCTGCGGGCAGGGAGGCCCTCCGTCCACAGGCCGCCAGGCCGCGCTCCCAGCTGCCCACCGCCCTCCTGCTGTCTCCACAGCGGATGCACAGGCTGCGCGCCCGGCGCCCCTCACACGGCAGGGCGCGGTGTGGGGGTGCCGCTCTGGGGGCGCGGCCCGAGCTCAGCCCCACACACCCCTGGTCTTCGACTCAGAGGGGCCACCTCACCCGGTGACCCTGCGGTGCCCCTCAGCCCTCCTCCACCCAGGACCCCACACCCCACAGCGGAGACTTCGCGCGCAGGCAGCTCGCATCCCCTTCGGTGCCGCCTCCAAAGTCACCGACCCGACAGGAGACCACGGGCCTCGCTGCATCCACAAGGGGACCTTCCCGGAGAAAAACAAGGGTCTGCTTTCAGAGAGGCAGTGACCTCTTCAGGGACACATCATTCTGACCACGTATTAAAAAATAAGTGATAGAACACTTGTGATAAGTGATAAAACATCAAGTCCCCTCTTGACTCTTCAGCTGGGTACTTTGCCAATGGCTGCCCTTTGGTATTCCTCCCACCTGGGCATCATTTTCTTTCTTAATTGGAGTATCTTTGATTTATAATGTCATCAGTTTCAGGTGTACAGCGAAGTGATTCAATTATACATATACCTCTATTATTCTTTTTCAGATTTTCTCACATAGGTTTTCATAGGATATTGAGTAGAGTTCCTTGTGCTATATGGTTAAGTCCTTGTTGGTTACCTATTTTACAAATTAGTGTGTATATGTTACAAACTCCTTATTTATCCCTCCCCTCCACATTTCGCCTTTGTTAACCATAATGTTGTTTTTGGTATCTGTAAGACTATTTTGTAAATAAATTCATTTGTATCTTTTAAAAAAGTCAGATTCCACATATAACTAATGATTATCTTTCTCTGACTTGCTTCACTGAATTTGACAATCTCTAAGTTGCTGCAAATGGCATTATTTCATTGTTTATGGCAGACACATATGCTACTGTGTGTATACACACACCACATCTTATCCACTCATTCCCTGATGTACATTTAGGTCGCTGCCATGTCTCGGCTATTGTAAACAATGCTGCTCTGAACACAGAGGTGGATATACCTTTCTGAACTAGAGTTTTTATATTTTCTGGATTTACGCCCAGTAGTGGGATTGCTGGGTCATAACTCTATGTTTAGTTTTTTAAGAAACCTCGATACTGTTCTCCATAGTGGCTGCACCAGTTTACATTCCCACCAACAGTGTAGGAGGATTCTGTTTTCTCCACACCCTCTCTAGCATTTATTTGTTGACTTTCTGATAATGACCATTCTGACCTCTGTGAGGGGGTACTTCACTGCAGGTTTGATTTGCATTTCTCTTTATTAGTGATATTGAACATCCTTCCATGTGCCTTAGGAATCTTTTTTAAAATTCTTTTCCCCCCGTTTTGGCCGCACCTCACAGCATGTTGGATCTTAGTTCCCCAACCAGCAATTAAAGCTAACCTCCTGCATTGGAAGTGGGGAGTCTAAACCATTGGACCACCAGGGAAGCCCCCAGATAATAACTTTCGAACCAGATTTCTCTGAAAGGAAATGTACCCTCTAACCAGGACAGGAAAAAGTCTGAGTTGGAAGGTCAGAGTGACGGCAGAGTTGTTTTAAGTCATAAAGTAACACTATACACCAAACTGATGAATTATTTCAGGAGCATTAAAATGGCAGTCCTTTCTGCTAGCAATTAACATAAATTAAATGCTGATGGGAACTTACAGGTACCCCAATACTTCATTTTACTATATTTGTGTTTTAATGTATTAGAAACAGTACCCACTTCATTATTTCCTGCACTGCAATTATCACTAATGGATTTTACTACAATGAGATCCCACCTGAATTCTGGATCATTTGCCTGATTTGTTTCTTTATATCACAACTGCAACAACAGCTCTTTTGTTTGTAAGTGACTTACAGGAGGAGGTTTTCAGTTCTGCAGTCAGGCTGAGTCTCTGCACTCTCACCCACTATTTCCCCGGGATGGCTGGCTCCTTCTGACCATCACAACCATCTCACCTGTCTGTCAGGGGGCAGCAGCTGGCAGCTGATCTTGCTTCACATGCTCACACAAAGAACGGTCAAGCCTCTGCTGTCACTTGCACTAACCACTCTGCACCCGTTGCTCACAGCCCTGGGCTGGAGGGGAGCAATTCTCAACGCAACAAAGCTCATCACCCATAGGAGAGTTCCCGCACGGCCCAGAGGCTCCAGGAAGCCTGCAAGCAGCACCACTAGTCTCACAAACAGATTGTCTGAGAAATGTAGATTATCTGGTAAGAAACTACAAGAGGGTTGACGGAGCTTTTAGAAGTAAAAGGGGAAGTTGTTTCTTTTCTCCCAGGTCCCGGGACTCCGAGGCCAGGAGTGCATAATTAGGTTATTTCTAAGGAACTGAAGGTGCTCAAGCCTTCCTGAGGTGCCCTGAGCATGAACCCTGCTCAGTCCCCAAGCAGCAGAAGTGCCCGGCTTGTGTCCTCATTCACCCAGCTCTGACTTCCACACAACAGGTGCTGGTAAAGCACCTGCCTTCAGAAGCCGTTTCATGAGGCAAGGGCATTTTTACTGGTTACGTGTCACTGATACCCCATACACAGCTCAGCATTGCTAAGTACATGGTTCCTGTGTGTGTTTACGTGTATTTGGTGCCTCCACCCTGACAGCTCAGTTGGTAAAGAATCCGCCTGCAAAGCAGGAGACCCCAGTTCAATTTCTGGGTCAGGAAGATCCCCTGGAGAAGGGATAGGCTACCTACTCCAGTATTCTTGGGCTTCCCTTGTAGCTCAGCTGGTAAAGAATCTGCCTGCAATGTGGGAAACCTGGGTTTGATTGCTGGGTTGGGAAGATCCCCTGGAGAAGGGAAAGGCTACCCACAGTATTCTGGCCTGAAGAATTCCATGGGCTGTATAGTCCATGGGGTCGCAAAGAGTCAGACAGGACTGAGCGACTTTCACTTTCACACCACTAACTGGAGACGTCACACTGTGTTGCACCATTCTGATGATTTCTGAAGCTTTTTATTCTAGTCTTTCTCTTTTCTTTAATATAGTTACATCTCCTCTAACATCATATGTGCTATCTTTTAAAACAGGAGGAAAAAGAGTCAAAGAGCCACTTCATGCTAATCAACCTTCCCCCTGAATTAAAAAACGCACAAAACAAAAACAGGTTAAAGGAAGCCTGCCTCTTTCCCATCACAACCCAGAATAAGCCAAATAAACCTTAAAAAGGGCTATGGGGGAAAGCTTGCCAGTCCTCCCAGGGGCACCCTTTGCGGAGAGCTGAGATCTTTGGATCGTGCTGGAGAAGGAAAGTGGCTCACAGGACGGTTTTGAGGAGAAGGGGGCTTGCAGCCCAGACACCCCTCTCCAGGGACATTTGCAGGGCTCCTCTGTACCCCAAATGGGCTACCCCTGGGCCAGCCCACAGGCAGCCTCTGGGGCCTGTACCCACCTGGTCACAGCCCGCATCCACCAGCTCCTGCAGCATCTGTCTGTTCACTTCTGTGGCGGCTGAGGTGCCCGACTCGTTAGCAAAGGGGAGCAAGGAGTATCTGATCTCCCGCAGGGCTTTCTGGTACGGCCCAAACTTCGGGGCACTCCTCATCTGCTGCTGCCGGGCAGTGTCCTTGCCCCCCAGGACCTTGCCCCCTAGGACCTTGGCGTCCAGGGCGGCGTCACTGCCCGGCCCCACAGGCGGCTGCTTCAGCCCCTCCCGGATCTCCTGCAGCCGCTGCCGGCTGTTCCCCGAGTATGTGGTGGCAGGGAAGGTCTTCGGCCGCATGGTCGGCCCAGGTTCCTCTGACCATAAATACAATCTTCTCAAAGCGTTTTATTGTTTAAGGGACAAGACCAACAGTATCAGTTAGCTGTAAACACGCTTTCACAACAGTTTCCTTTTGAAAGTGTCCTTTCCTTCCATTTTTGTAGTTCCTGCAGAGAACCAAACATTTTCCAGGGTCTTCATTTTGAAGATCATCTCCACCTGAAAAGGAAAATCAGAAGGTGTTCATTGGTGTTTCCCACATAATGTTAGCAGTACTTTTTGGTGATGGTTTAGTCACAAAGTTGTGTCCAACTCTTGCAACCCCATGGACTATAGCCCGCCAGGCTCCTCTGTCAGTGGAATTTTCCAGGCAAGAATACTGGAGTCGGTTGCCATTTCCTTCACCAGGGGATCTTCCTGACCCAGGAATAGAACCTGGATCTCCTGCATTGCAGGCAGATTCTTTACCAACTGAGCTATGAGGGAAGCCCCTTAGCAGCATTGCTGGTGTTTCCCATATAATGTTAGCAGTACTTTTTAGGAATGGACAAACTCAACAACAACAACAACAACAAAAAAAAAAAAACCTAATCAAAAAATGGGCAGAAGACCTAAACAGACATTTCTCTAAAGAAGACATACAGATGGTCAACAGGCACATGTCAAGATGCTCAACATCACTAATTATTAGAGAAATGCAAATCAAAACCACAATGAGGTATCACCTCACACTGGTCAGAATGGCCAACATCAAAATGTCTACAAATAACAAAAAGGAGAAAAGGAAAGATATAAGCATCTGAATGCAGAGTTCCAAAGAATAGCAAGAAGAGATAAGAAAGCCTTACTCAGCGATCAATGCAAAGAAATAGAGGAAAACAACAGAATGGGAAAGACTAGAGATCTCTTTAAGAAAAGTAGAGACACCAAAGGAATATTTCATGCAAAGATGGGCTTGATAAAGGACAGAAATGGTCTGGACCTAACAGAAGCAGAAGATATTAAGAAGACGTGGCAAGAATACACAGAAGAACTGTACAAAAAAAATCTTCATAACCAAGATAACACAATGATGTGATCACTCACCTAGAGCCAGACATCCTGGAATGTGAAGTCAAGTGGGCCTTAGAAAGCATCACTATGAACAAGGCTAGTGGAGGTGATGTTTCCAGTTGAGCTATTTCAAATCCTGAAAGATGATACTGTGAAAGTGCTGCACTCAATATGCCCCCAAGTTTGGAAAACTCAGCAGTGGCCACAGGACTAGAAAAGGTCAGTTTTCATTCCAATTCCAAAGAAAGGCAATACCAAAGAATGCTCAAACTACCGCACAATTGCACTCATCTCACATGCTAGTAAAGTAATGCTCAAAATTCTCCAAGCCAGGCTTCAGCAATACATGAACCGTGAACTTCCAGATGTTCAAGCTGGTTTTAGAAAAGGCAGAGGAATCAGAGATCAAATTGCCAACATCCACTGGATCATCAAAAAAGGAAGAGAGTTCCAGAAAAACATCTATTTTTGCTTTATTGACTATGCCAAAGCCTTTGACTGTGTGGATCACAATCAACTGTGGAAAATTCTGAAAGAGATGGGAATACCAGACCGCCTGACCTGCCTCTTGAGAAACCTATATGCAGGTCAGGAAGCAACAGTTAGAACTGGACATGGAACAACAGACTGGTTCCAAATAGGAAAAGGAGTACGTCAAGGCTGTATATTGTCACTCTGCTTATTTAACTTCTATGCAGAGTACATCATGAGAAACGCTGGACTGGAAGAAGCACAAGCTGGACTCAAGATTGCTGGGAGAAATATCAATAACCTCAGATATGCAGATGACACCACTCTTATGGCAGAAAGAGGAACTATAAAGCCTCTTGATGAAAGTGAAAGAGAAGAGTGAAAAAGTTGGCTTAAAGCTCAACATTCATGGCATCTGGTCCCATCACTTCATGGCCTACAGATGGGGAAACAGTGGAAACAGTGTCAGCCTTTATTTTGGGGGGCTCCAAAATCACTGCAGATGGTGACTGCAGCCATGAAATTAAAAGACGCTTACTCCTTGGAAGGAAAGTTAGGACCAACCTAGATAGCATATTCAAAAGCAGAGACATTACTTTGCCAACAAAGGTCCGTCTAGTCAAGGCTATGGTTTTTCCAGTGGTCATGTATGGATGTGAGAGTTGGACTGTGAAGGAAGCTGAGCGCCGAAGAACTGATGCTTTTGAACTGTGGTGTTGGAGAAGACTCTTGAGAGTCCCTTGGACTGCAAGGAGATTCAACCAGTCCATCCTAAAGGAGATCAGTCCTGGGTGTTCACTGGAAAGAATGATGCTAAAGCTGAAACTCCAGTACTTTGGCCACCTCACGCGAAGAGTTGACTTACTGGGAAAGACCCTGATGCTGGGAGGGATTGGGGGCAGGAGGAGAAAGGGATGACAGAGGATGAGATAGCTGGATGGCATCACCAACTCGATGGACGTGAGTTTGAGTGAACTCCGGGAGTTGGTGGTGGACAAGGAGGCCTGGCGTGCTGCGATTCATGGGGTCGCAAAGAGTCGGACACGACTGAGCGACTGAACTGAACTGAGAGAGAATGTAGAGAAAAGGGAACGCTCCTACTCTGTCGATGAGAATGTAAGTTGATACAGTCACTGTGCAGAATTGTACGGAGGTTCCCAGTAAAACTAAAAATACACTTAACACATGATCCAGCAATCCCACTCCTGGGCACATATCTGGAGAAAACTCTACTTCAAAATGATACATGCACCCCTATATTCATAGCAGCACTATTTATTAATACAATAGCCAGAATATGGCAGCAACCTAAGTGTCCATCAACTGATGAGTGGATAAAGATGTGGTACATACACTCAATGAAATACTACTCAGCCATTAAAAAGAATGAAATGCCATTTGCAGCAACATGGATGGACTTAAAGAGATTATCATACTAAGTGAAGTAAGCCAAATAGAGAAAGACTAACACCATATGACATCACTTATATGTGAAATCTAAAATATGACACAAAAGAGCCTATCTATGAAGCAGAAACAGACTCACAGGCATACAGAACAGACTTGTGGTTGCCACGGGCAAAGTTGCGAGGGGGAGTGTTAGTACAGGAGTTTGAGGTTAGCAGATACAGACTATTATATATAGAATGGATAAACAAGATCCTAATGTATAGCACAGGAAACTATATTCAATATCCTGAAATAAGCCACAATGGAAAAGAATATGAAAAATAGTGTATCAGTTCAGTTCAGTTGCTCAGTCGTGTCCGACTCTTTGCGACCCCATGAATCGCAGCACGCCAGGCCTCCTCGTCCATCACCAACTCCTGGAGTTCACTTAAACTCACGTCCATCGAATGCGTGATGCCGTCCAGCCATCTCATCCTCTGTCGTCCCCTTCTCCTCCTGCCCTCAATTCCTCCCAGCATCAGAGTCTTTTCCAATGAGTCAACTCTTCGCATGAAGTGGCCAAAGTACTGGAGTTTCAGCTTTAGCATCAGTCCTTCCAAAGAAATCTCAGGGCTGATCTCCTTCAGAATGGACTGGTTGGATCTCCTTGCAGTCCAAGGGACTCTCCAGAGTCTTCTCCAACACCACAGTTCAAAAACATCAATTCTTCAGTGCTCAGCTCTCTTATGTGCATAATTGAGTCACTTTACTGAAGAGTCCAAATTAACACTGTAAATCCGCTGTGCTTCAATGTCAAAAAATGAGCTTTGATGACAATGTTTATAAAGTTAAAAGTATCTTTCTTTTTAAAGTGAGAAAAGCTCAGACAGGGGAAAGCTGACACCATTAGACTCTGTGTGAACACATGCCTGCAGCCTGATCCAGGCTGCACAGCTCTGAGGACCTGGTTCTTCCTCCAGCTGGAGCATGGCAAGCCTGCCCTGTGTCCAGGGACAACCCCCTCCCACCTGCTCACCACGTGAACCTCAGGGCTCCCAGCAGTAAACCTCTCCAGAGCAGAGGGCCCCTCACCCACCCAACCTCAGAGACCCTGCTGTTCACCCCCAGCCTCCCCAACCGCCCCAGGCCCCAGCACCTGAACTGCGAGAACTGTGAGAACTGAGGGTGGGAGCCGCTGCCCACTGCCTGAGTCTTTGCCCTGTCCTGGGCTGGAGCTGAAACCTGGCCCCCGGGGGTCTCAGGAGAGCACTCAGCAGGGGCTGTGCCCTTTCTCCAAGCTTCAGATGCAATATTTCTGATGTTTATACAAAAACCACTGTAAGAAGCTGCACAACTGCACTAAACTGCTCAGCCAGAAAAAGTAGTAAAGCTCTGACACAAGCTGGTGTTCAGTCACTAAGTCGTGTTGGAGTCTCTGCAACCCCATGGACTATAACCCACCAGGCTCCTCTGTCCATGGGATTTTTCAGGCAAGCATACTGGAGTGGGTCATCACTTCCTTCTCCATGGGATCTTCCCGACCCAGGGATTGAACCCATGTCTCCTGGATTCCAGGCGGGTTCTTTACTGCTGAGCCACCAGGGGAGCCACCAGGCCACAATGTGGATGAACCTTGAGGACACTATGCTGCTTGAAGGAAGCCAGACACAGAAGGAAAACACTACGTGACTCTAACAAGGCAAATCCAGAGACAAGGCGGACTGCAGTTACCAGGGCTGGGCTGAGAAGGTTATTACTTAATGGGTACAGAGCTTCTGTTTGGGACACTGAAAAAGTCCAGACTGTGGCAGTGACTGCAGTGACAGTCCGCATGTATTTACTGCCACTGAACTGTACACTCAGGAATGGTTAAAATGATAAGCATTACACCAATGCATCTAACGTTCATATCCAGCGGGCCAAGGTCTGACCATGCTCCCCCTCCAAACACAGCTGTGCTGGGAAAAGCCGGACCCCAGCCCTGGTGCTGACACAAGTGCACCCCGCTCACAGATGGAGGTCTGAACCGCCTGCAACCCCCCACCCCATACGGAAACACAACAGGGAGCAGCTCCCCAAGGCCACACCCCCCCAGTTACTCTTGAGTGCCTGTGGGTCCCACAAACATCCCGATTATAAAGCCAAGTAGTGCAGGAGAGACCAGACATGTTTGCATTTACACATGAGCTAAGAAACAGCGAGGGGCGGGAATTGGTGGGGGGAGGTGCCCCTGAAACGAATCCAGGTCAGATGTAGTGGTGTCTGTCCTTTCTTTTCCTCCCCCTCAGCATTTCATTATGAAGATTTTCAAACATACAGAAAAGGTGACAGAGTTATTCAGTGACAGCCCCTCAACCTGCACCTGGGAAAGCTCCTTGTGCAGAGGGGGCAGGAGGACCCCCGCTCCATGCTCTCATCCTCTTCCCACCGTGCTCCCCTAGGAACACCTGGCTTCCTCGGTGATGGTGCCAGACACCTACCGGCAGGCCTGTCCTGCCTGAATCACTAGGGAAGGATGAAGCTTTCCCTCAGTCACACAAAGAATCCAAGTATTTTCTCAGCTTGAGACCTTGTATTTTAGACTTTAGTTTGACGACAATTGATTTCATGGCAAAATTATGAACTTCTGAAAGCATTTTTCATGAGAATACTCATCAGTCAAATTACGATTGCAGCTGGAAATGAGCCCCTCTGACACACTACAGTATCATTTTAATAAGCTCTCTCACCCAGAATTTCAAAAGGCCCTAAGGGCCCTATGACCTAAGGTCTCTAGGGTCTTAAAAAAAATGAGGGTAGGCCTCCCTGGTGGCTCAGTGGTAAAGCATCTGCCTGCCAATGCAGAAGACATGGGTTCGATCCCTGGTCTGGGAAGATCCCACATGCCATGGAGCAACTAAACTGGTGTGCCAGAACTATTGAGCCTGTGCTCTAGAGCCCGGGAGCCACAACTACCGAGTCCATGTGCTGTAACTACTGAGACCTTGTGCCTGGAGCTTGTGCTCTGCGACAAGAGAAGCCACCCACACACCTCAACGACAGTAGCCCCCGCTCCCCACAACTAGAGAAAATCTGCACAGCGCCAAAGTCCCATCACAGTCAAAAATAAATTAATAAAATTATACAGGCTTCCCAGGGGGCGCTAGTGGTAAAGAAACGGCCTGCCAATGCAGGAGACATAAGGGACGCAGGTTCAATCCCTGGGTCAGGAAGATACCCTGGAAGAGGGCATGGCAACCCACTCTGGTATTCCTGCCTGGAGAATCCCATGGACAGGGGTCGCAAACAGTTGCACACAGCTGAAATGACTTAGCATACATTCCTGGTGGTGCAGTGGTTAGAATTCTTTCACTACTGAGGCCAGAGAACTAAGACCCCACGGTGCACCAAAAAAATAAGCTGGGGTGGGTAGCAAACAAAGCAGTCTAATGTTGGGAATTTCTTAGGTATCATCAACTGACTTAAATATATCTCAAAAGAAACTATATGACACCGGAATTTTAAAACTGCAACACAACTCACAAAACAAAACTCATTTTCAAATCTGGGGCTGAGACGATGGCTAAGGCCTCTCTCGAGTCCAGGCGGCTCCACTAAAAACAATATGAGGAACAGTATTCTAAGCAAACCTTAATGTGGCCCTACCAAACTCAATCCTATCCTTCAACCAATCCTGGAAAATGTTATCAGATGTTCAAGAATTTTCCTCCAAGTGCTTCACAACCTCACTGGCTGCCAAGTACACATTCAGCACCGACCAGGGAACCAATGAAACCTACGTCCTGTGGGACCCACACTAATGATATACGGCATTTTTTTAAACAGTATTTCTTGGATGTAAAATTCCAGTTATTAGTTAAATCGTATCTTTACTATAATTAACTAGCAAAGCTGAAACGAGATCAGGCAGCCGGGTCAGGCCTCCAGCCAGGTGCTGAACGCCGGAATCATAAACCATCACGCTGAAACCCCATGCCAGGGCCACCCCTCACCGGGAGGGTCCCTGAAAACATCCTTCTAATCAAGGGCGCAATCACAAGGTTTCAGAGGGCACAGAGGTCTTCCACGTGTCAAATGCTGTGCTGGACGGTACATCAGGTTACCCAGGTAAGACAGAGCCTCACCTCCAAATAAGTTTCAGACCCAGGGAAAAGAAACCACCACATGCCTTACTGGCTTTATACACGACATCGGTGTGATATATATACACAGGCATCCGTGTGTATGTATACCGACACACAGACACACACATTATGAACAACAGCATAAAAACCATCGAGGTATAGAAGTCTGTACCCGAGACCACCAAGCAGAATGAGCAGGCCAGGGATAAACGTATGGTCTGTTCTGTGCAGCACTCCTCAGAGCAAGCAACCCAGCAAGTGAGTCTCCTGTGTTCTTTCCACACCCTAGCAGGGCTTCCACTCTTTGAGAAACGTTGCCTCCTTCCAACACCCTCCTTTCCCAGGGTCAGACACTTCCTGGCCAGGGCTCTGACCACCTGAGCCACTGCTGTAGACAGAGGTGACCGTCACTGTCCCCGGAATCCCAGTGACCAGGCCTATTCAGAGACCTCTCAGAGAAAGGGTAGTGTCACCAAAGCTGGAAAGGGGAAAGGGCTGACACTGGACGGAGGAAGTGTGAAGCTATTCCTGGAGCCTGGGACTTCCTGTGAAAAGGCTAAAACACAGAAGAGAAAGACAGGGAGATAACTGTGGGTGTGTGGGGGGGGGGAGGAGGTACCCTCTGGGTCAATTTAATGAAAACACAGGAGTGGCACTCCTGTGAAGCAGGACAGGACTAAGTTAATGAGTAAGAAAAAAGCACTCCAGCTCAAGATCACTGCCTGGAGTCACGACCCCAAACGGAGACCCACTCCATTGAAAAGCCAGCTTACATCCTCAGAAAGGTTCTCACCATCCCAACTGCATTTAGAGACTACAGGATCTGCCTGGTACCACAAAATCGGAACGGTTAATAATAAATGCAAACCAATGCTACAAAATATGAGTTTTCACTTATCTTGCAGAAAAATTCCTATGAACGTCAAATATTGGCACACAGACAAAAATTAATTAAGTAAAAAAAAAAAACAGCTGTCACTACTAGGTTGACAGATGGCAAGAGATACAAAGTTTTCCTAGAGTGAATGGCAAACATTGAACAATGTCAGAGTCAAATTCCCACCCTAATTTTAGCATTGTAACTGTTCTCTCTCTGTCCAAGGGTATCAACCTTTGCTGGCTTTAAAGCAACCAACAGGAAAGTGAGCAGCAAAGCAGGCTACCTACCTTCAGGCTCCAGCAGCCTCTACAGGTGCTGCTGTGATAAGACCCAACTCCATCTCCACAAGGAGCAGCAGCCACCCATACACAATGGGGCTGGGGACCCTGGACTGGTGAGGATGGACCAGTCTTTAAAAAGGAAGGAGATTCAGAGAGTTTTTTTAGAGCAGATTTACAGTCAAAGCAAAGTAAATGCAGGGAACTGATCTTCCTTCAAACCCATCATTCTCTTAAAAATCAGTGAAGAACATTATTTAGAAGTTTCACATTATTATGACCATGAAATAAAATATAAAAGCAGCTTTTCAAAAACTACGTTAATCTGTTTTTTCCAATACAAATCAGAACACCTCCCCACAAAGTTCCCCAAATCTTTCCTGTGAGTTTACCGGGTATTTATCAGCTTCAACACCTCTCCCCACCCCCAGCCCACACATGCAGTGAGGTTTAGGAGACCAGAGCTGGCTATTTACAACAAGATATTCAAAATAACAAGGCATCTTATGGTAAAAACATCCTCCCCCCGCCCTCAAAGGAAAGTCCCTCCCACCAACCCGGGGATTTGCTAAGGAAAGAAAGAAATATGTACAGCTAAGTCAAAACTACTTCAAGTCATATGGAGAGCTGCAAGAACTCTCTCCAGTTCAAAAATTCCGAGATTCTAGTAATTCACCTTAACAATTTTTCATGACAGCTTCTGCTCAGATATGTTATTCAATAAACTGCTTGACTTTTTGAGATTTATTAAATGTTCAGCAATTTTAATTTCAAAGGAATGCTGGTATATTCACTAAACAGTGACCAAATTTTATGAGGTTGAATAACACAATGTCTTGTTAATTATAATTTAAAACAGACTTTCTTAAACAGTCTGTGCATTCTTATTTTGAAGATTTTCCTTTTTCTGCCTTGTTAATACATTTGCTAAAAAAAAAAAAAAAGAAAGAAAAACGGAAAAGATACAAAGCAGCTTAGTCTCTAGATTGAGCGCTCAAAAATGGTGATCCACTGCAGGGAACGGAGCTTAAATTCAACTGAAAATATGGACCAAAGTCTCCTTAGCACAATTTTCCTAATAATGCGCCAGGAGTCACTTTCTCCATTACTAAGGGAAGGCCTGTCAACTCCTGGGTTAAAATTTAAACTGAACACCTGTGTGAACAACACACATTTTGTGACTTTCCATTCAAGTTTCTTAGTAAAATGTGGCCAAACTTTCCTCTGAAAACGTACGTATTTGCTGAGCACTTTGGGAAGAGAGCTGCCTGGCCACTGACTCTACCTGCCAGGCGCTGGACCCCGCGAGGCCCTGGGCGAGGGTTCCAGCCGTGATTCCAGCCCGGCGAGACCCCGGCCCCGCCGCCCGTGGACCGCACGCCCAGCACACGGGTCGGGCCCGGCCGACGCCCGCGGGCCGGGCAGGTGTGCCACCCAGGCCCCGCCTGCCTCCGCCCGCGCCCCAGGACCGCGAGCCGGGTCGGAACCCGGCCCAGAGCCGGGCGCGAGGGTCCCGGGAGGCCCGGCTTCGGACCGGGTCGGGGTGAGGGAGCGGGTGGGGGAGGGGGTGGCCCGGGGGCGCGGCCCGGCCGGAGCGGGGCGAAGAGCCTAGGCGGGGGACCACCGCCCGCGGGGCCGAGGGGCTGGGGCCGAGGCGGCCCGACGGCACGACACCACCCCCCCCCCACGGCCGAGCGCGCGGCCCCGCCCGCCGCCCCGTCCCGGGTCCGGACCCCACCGCCCCACTCACCTCACGCCGTCTACGCCGTCCGCGGCAGCCTGGCCCGCGGCTCCGGGGCCTCGCTGGGGACGCCGGGCCCGGGGGCGGCCAGCGGGCGGGGACACGGGGCGCCGGCGGGCTGGCGGGCAGGCGGCCCCATCTTCCGGCGCGAGCGCCGCGGCCCAGCGCGCAGCCCGAGCGGGACATTCGCTACATTGTTGGCATTCCTGGGCCGTCACGTGACCGTCGCGTCAGCGCCACCCCGCCCCGCCCCCCGCGGCGGCGGCGGCCCCGCCCCCGCCGCCGACCCCGTCCCGCCCCCCACAGCTGCGGCCCCGCCTCACAGCCAGCCCGGTCCCGCCCCCAGCCAACCCGGTCCCGCCCACGCCGGCCCCGCCTCCCGCGCGTCAGGCTCGGGACTGTCCGCGAGGGCCCGCCGGCCCCCTCCGCCCGCCGCCCTCCCGCTCAGCTCCCGGGGGGAGCCCAGATCCAGGCACCTGCGCCCCGCCCAGCCCCTCACCTGGATGCGGGCCTCAGCCCTCACCTGCGCTCGGCCCGGGCCGGCCCCCTCCTCGCTTCGTGTGCGGGAAAAGGTCCTTCCCTTGCTCTGTCCTCGACGACAGAGACAGAACTAACTAAAACAAACTAAAACAAATAGGCTGTAAATAAAATGGACTTTTCAATTTATGAGTGAAACACCTAATCAAATTTTGGAATTGTTTGCAATAGTGAAAAATCAGGAAGAACCTAAAAGTCCAGCCGTGGGGAACAGTGGGGAAATAAAATATGTAAAATAGCTCAGTGAAACGTGAGTGTAGATAGACTTAAAAAATCATTGCAGAGGGGAGAAAAGCGAGGTGCAGAACTATATATGCAATACAACAGCGTGTTTATAAATAAACCAAATGTCGCAGAACCAATACTGATCAAGTACTGTGTACTCGTACCAACAAGGACTGCAAGACGTTCACGCGGAAATCATGACAGCTGTGGCCAGGCAGCAAGGAGGCTGGAAACTGGTCTCAGGAGGAAACTGGCGGTGTCATCTTTCTCTCCAGTCTTTGCTTCTTTATTTGGAACAAACTGTCGGAATTTTAAAATTTGTTGATTCTCAGTGATTAGGTTCAATAATGTATGCTGTGTTATTATTCTTTGTGCCTTTTTAAAAAACATCTTTAAAATTTTTTTCACATATACAGGAAACAAATTGGAAACAAATTTCCAGATAGAGTCTCATTTGAGGAAACTGATATAGAGTATAGGAGAACAGTTGTGTTTATTGACACAGAGTCAATCATTCTCTTGTTTTTTTTTTTTTTTTTTTGAGGACCTACCATGAACCATCTGAGAAAGCACTGGCAACCCACTCCAGTACTCTTGCCTGGAAAATCCCATGCGGGAGCCTGGTAGGCTGCTGTCTATGGGGTCGCACAGAGTTGGACTCAACTGAAGCGACTTAGCAGCAGCAGCAGCAGCCATGAACCACGGATTAAACCAAACACTGTTGGTACCATAGTGAGCAGAACTACTTCATTTACCCACTGGCAGAACTTACACTCTCCTAGATGCATTCAAGAACTTAAGTGACAGAACAGCATACAGGATCTAATTTGGTTAAATGATATATGTATTTACATTTAAGCTATATACATAAAATATACATTATATGAGGGATTGGGGGCAGGAGGAGAAGAGGACGACAGAGGATGAGATGGTTGGATGGCATCACCGACTCGATGGACGTGAGTCTGAGTGAACTCCAGGAGATGGTGATAGACAGGGAGGCCTGGCGTGCTGCGATTCATGGGGTCGCAGAGTCGGACACGACTGAGCGACTGAACAGAACTGAACTGAAAATATTTAACAGTGTATATGTGTGTGTGTATACATGTTTATACACATACATATATGTGTGTGATTTTAAGTCCAGAAAACTATGCTGCCAAATACTGAAAATGATAGTCTCTGGACATAACGGTTCTGGGTGACTTTTGTCTTATAATTCCTGATAACTCTACATAGGACAAGTTTTTAAAAAACTGTTTAAATAATAATCCACATAATGCATCCAGTTGAGAAGGGGAGAGAAGAGACAGGAAGCACAAGTTCTGCTGAGCACAAAGTCTGTGTCATGGCAACCTCGCTGGATATAAATTAACATATGTATATACTATGTGTGTATACCAGGTGTTGCCCTACACTTGTATATTATCTCAGTTGACCCTCTGGCTTAAAACTCAACATTCAAAAAACTAAGATCATGACATCCAGTCCCATCACTTCATGGCAAATAGATGGGGAAACAATGGAAACAGTGACAGACTTTATTTTCTTGGGTTCCAAAATCACCCCAGATGGCGACTGCAGCCATGAAATTAAAAGACACTTGCTCCTTGGAAGAAAACCTATGACCAACCTAGACAGCATATTAAAAAGCAGAGACTTTACTTTGTCAACAAAGGTCCATCTAGTCAAAGCTACGGCTTTTCTAGTAGTCATGTATGGATGTTAGAGTTAGACTCTAAAGAAAGCTGAGCACCAAAGAATTGATGCTTTTGAACTGTGGTGTTGGAGAAGACTCTTGAGAGTCCCTTGGACTGCAAGGAGATCCAACCAGTCCATCCTAAAGGAAATCAGTCCTGAATATTCATTGGAAGGACTGATGCTGAAGCTGAAGCTCCAATACTTTGGCCACCTGATGTGAAGAAGTGACTCATTGGAAAAGACCCTGATGCTGGGAAAGATTGAAGGCAGGAGGAGAAAGGGATGACAGAGGATGAGATGGTTGGATGGCATCACCAACTCAATGGACATGAGTTTGAACAAGCTCCAGGAAATGGTGAAGGACAGGGAAGGCCAGCGTACAGCAGTCCATGGGGTCACAGTCAGACATGACTGAGCAACTGAACAACAACTGTTATTAACCCCATTTTATAGAAGACCCTAAAACACAGAGAGCCCAACTAACTCACCAAAGACGAAGAGCTGGGAGTCCAGCCTTGGTGGATTTGATACCAGAGCTTGGAAACACTGAATTATAAGGTGTATTCAGGTAATCTCAAACAGTCATGACCTTGTCACTTTGTCCGAGGGGGCAGGATTGGTCCCTGTGGAGTGAGCAGGGGGGCCCCGGGCCCGGGGTGTTTAAGGGGTCCTCTCTGAGGCCGCTGTGCAATGTGCCCCCCTCCCCCACCCTTTCTCACCTGTGAATGCAAGCAACCTGATTACACTTAGCCTCTTATAACTTAGTGGCTAAAAAGCAGGCTCTGGTCTCAATAAAATTTTTGGAAAGAAAAGTCCTCTTTGTTTGTAATCTGTGGCGGACAAAGCAAATCTGCCTAACTAAGAAGAATGTTCTCTATGGGAAGTAGTGAAAGAGCAGAGGGTCAGATTTCGAAAGGCCTAGACAAGCAGAAAGAGGATGGGCTACACTGATTTAGTTTGTTTCATACCCATGTAGTCTGTCTCCTTAATTAGATTATAAAATTCTGTAAGAAAAGGGACCATTTTCTCTCCCTAAAACTACAAACGGGGAACTTAACTGCTGGTTTGAATGTACTGAATGAAAATTTAAAGGCTGTTTTAACGTCTGAAATATAAAAATTTTAAATATCACCTTTTTCTCGGAATCAAGCACTCTAGGTCAGCCAGGGCAATCTCTTGGTCCACTGTTCTTTGGAGGTCTCTGTTCGCCAAACCTGTAGGTACTTGTAGAAAGAGTTAGCAATACCAGGTTTATTAGTTGGGGTATCTATTTTAATGATGAACTGGTTGTTTTTACTTTTTTTATTGTGATAAAATATACATAATATAAAACTTACAAATTTTTCATCATCCAAGATTGACATTCTGTCCTCTTTAAATACTAACTCTCCATTTCCCTCCCCAACTTGTTTGTTCTTTTGAGGGACTTCTTTGTTGTTTTCCTCTGGTAATTTTCTGACTTTTTTTTTCTTTGGTCATGAGGCACAGCTTTTGGGATCTTAGTTCCCTGACCAGGGATCAAAGCCATTCCTCCTACAGTGGAAGTGCCAAGTCCTAACCACTAGACTACCAGGGAAGTCCCTAAAGTTCAATTCTTACATGTATTTTCCAACATTAAAGTCATGAGTGAGTAAATTTTCTCTGATTTTAATTTATTTCTAGTTGTTTTGAGCCATTTTGGAAAACAGAGCTTCCTGGAAATTTTGGTAAAAACCTCCAGGGCGTTCGTTCTTAGGGGAAGGCCCAGGGACACAGCAGGGCTTACAGGCTGGCCACCTTGCCAGTCTCTGCAGACCTGCCTCTCCGGCAGCGTCCAACACAGAACCCTGCTTCATCCTCCGGAGAGCCGCTCTGCTTCTCAGATGAGTAATGAAGTATGTGGTTGCATAAGTCAGAATTGCTCAATAATTTAAGATGTGTTCCCAGAAGACCTCAAAGAAACACTGTCAAGATAAAAATCACATTCTGCACTTAAAAAATTCTTATGGTGACACTTTACATTATTAAGAGACAATTGCTAAAACAAGTTTTATTTTCTTACCACATCCTCCATTCATTTACCTTTCACGCTGAGTGAGCTGTGACAGAAACACGGGCGATCCACTTACTTTTCTCATTGCGTTTATAGTTGGCTGCAACTTCTGTTTCCTTTGCAGACATAGGCAGAATGTTTTTTTGTCTGTAATTGAAAGAAAAATCCCACCATGAAAGTCTGGAAGCTCCTAGATGTTTTAAAACTTTCCTTTCAGATCTTAATCTAATCATTTGCAGTAAATATTGGTAAAACTTGCTTTAGGGAGGAAGAACAAAGAACATAAGGCTCCAACTCTTGTCTCAATGAAATCAATTTCTGTAACAAAATTAACACCAAATTTTTTCTGACAGATGATGTTGGCCTTTTTCTTTACATTTTATTTATTTATTATTGTCTGCTCTGGGTCTTCATTGGCACACCGGGCTTCTCTCTAGTTGCAGCGGAGCAGGAGCTACTCTCTTGCAGACCTAGAGCGTGGGCTCCATGGTTGTGTTGCACAGGCTTAGTTGTCCCACAGTGTGTGGGATCTTCCTGGACCAGGGATCCAACCTGTTCCCCCTGCATTGGCAGGTGGACTCTCAACCACTGGACCACCAGGAAAGTCCAAACCTAACATTTTCAAAGGAAAACAGCTGAGCCAATCTAACTTGACAAGAAATTTTTAATTGTGTAATTGCAAAAGGGACATTTTCACAGTCTGTTTCTAACTTTTAGTTTACAGTTAACTACTAAATGTCGTTGGGGCCTCCCTGGTGGTCCAGTGGTAAAGAATCCAACTGCCAAAGCAGGAGACGCAAGAGATGTGGACTCAACTCCTGGGTCGGGAAGATTCTCTGGAGAAGGAGATGGCAACCCACTCCAGTATTCTTGCCTGGGAAATCCATGGACAGAGGAGCCTGGTGGGCTACGGTCCACGGGTTGCAAGGAGTTGGACACAACTTAGCAACGAAGCAACCACAAAAACAACTAAACGTCATTATGGTTGTTACTGAACATTTGCGTCTAAGACCACTGTGTTTTGCTTTATCAAAGAGATCTGAAAAGAAAACTGTGTGTTCTCTTCAGATGCTGGGTAAGTGGGTTTTGAGCCTGAAAACCATGAGGAGGTTATGATAAGGTGATTTCACCTGCAGAAGTGGAAGACAGCCTATGGAAGACTGACAGACTGCCCCACTTGAAAGAGCAAAGGGAAACCTATAAAAGTCAGGAAGCAGTCATGAAGATCGTATCTGACGGCTGGTAACCCCAGGACAAGAAGAGTTTCTGAGCTTGAGGGTTGGAACTTGAAAAATATTCCAGAGCTACTAGACTTCAGAAAGTCAGAGGTGAAAGGAGGAATTAGAGTTCAAGGTACAGGTCTCAGAAGAAGGAGAGAGCAGAAACAAAGGTCTCGGCAGACAGGAATTTAAGGCAGGTGGAGAACCGGCTCAGGCAATCCGATGCTATTGAGTCAACCCTGGCGGGTGGTGGTGGAGGAGGGGGCGGGAAACAGGCTGGAGATATATTTGAGAGCTCTCACAGGAGGTGAGGTTGGAGGTGAGACGGCTGCAGGGCGGTGGAAGGCATCCTGGTGCCCGTGGTTCACAGGACAAAAGGGTGGAGCATGGTCTACATCTACAGTGAAAGATGACCTCAAGGCAAAACAAGATCTTAAGTCTGCCCACCCTGTCTCTTTCTTATTTTGCATACATGAGACTTCTTGCTGTATTCGTGGGTCACAGAAGTTATGATCCGCATCACAAAATCCCAAGTTTTCATTTTCACTCTTCCAACCACATGCTGGACATTTTCCCATTGGTCTCTTGATGAGCTTTGAAAGTCAAAAGGAGAAATACTTCGTGAGAACTTAGGTCAGGCCAGGTGTGTCACCCTCTCCAGCAGCACTTAATTTGTTCAATATTATTGGAAACCCAGATACTCTCAGCTCTGGGGACACAACAATGACAGCAAACATCACTGTGGTGCTGTGCTCAGTAGTGTCCGACTCTTTTCGACTTCATGGGCTGTAGCCCACCAAGAATACTGGAGCAGGTTGCCATTTTCTATCCCAGGGGATCTTCCCAACGTGGACCCAAGGATCAAACCCCTGTCTCTTAAGTCTCCTGCATTGGCAGGCGGATTCTTTACCACTAGTGCTACCTGGGAATACCCCCAAAGGAAAGACACTACAGCTCCTTGAGCTCTTATCATAGGAGTATGACCTGGTTGGTCTAGGAAATGTGGGAAGCACTTCAGCTGAGATGCCAAAGTGAAGAAATTAACAAGAAGAACCGGGAAAGTGTCAGAGAGCCAGTGACCTGCACATGCAAAGGCCCTGTGTGGGGAGGAACAGGACCCAGCATCTCTTAGTACTCAGAACAGTGGGAGTCATGGCAGTAGGGGGTAGAGGGAAGTAGAGGAATGGCAGGGTCCCGATCAGCTGTGGAGTGGCTGGGAGCTGGGAGGAAGGAGCGGGAGGGGCCAGCAGGTTACTAGTTGCAGAGGGAGGTGATGGGCTTAAGCCAAGATGGTAGCAATGGATGAGGGAAAAGTGGCCGAAATGGAGAAATAATAGTGGTAACACTTTGAGATCTCAGTGGATTTGTTTCTGGAGTTATCTTCTGAGCTGGAGCAGAGTGGATGGACGGAGACCTTAGAAAGACCATGGTGGACACCAATCTGTAGCCAAGGTGCTCTAAGTCAACTGCAGAGGCCATGGGCAAGGTGTGCAGGAAGGGGCCTGACGCTGAGGAAATGCACCGTCCACAGTGAGTCTGTACAGGAAACAGATCAGCTGCAGGGGCCCGAGAGAAAATACGGCTTCTCAGAAGGAAGAGTGCTTCTAGGAGGGAGGGATCAACCACGGTGCAAGCTGCTAGGAAGCAAGTAAAAGGAAACACCTGCTGGACTGAAGCCCGGCAGCCACCGGAACCTGGAGCCCACTGGATGGAGGAGGTGGGAGACGTTGTGCCCAAGAACCAAGAAAGCTCTGGGACCTGCCGCTGGAAAGGGGCGGGCAGGGACAGTGCAGCAGCTGGAGAAGGAGAAGGCCACTGCTGTCGGAAGGTAAACAGCACAGGTTGAGGCCTGAAGAAGCCTCCACTCATTCCATGATGGGAAGCTAGGTCAGAAGACGCCCCCTGCACCTCTGGAAGCTCTCGGCCTGCACCCAGCAGGAAAACAGGGTCCTGGGTCCCACAGCCCCAGAGAGCCACGCAGAAGGATGGGAAACAGACTCTCCCTGGAGGCTCCGGGACGAAGGCCATCCTGCCAACGCTTGGGTTTTAGCTGCTGAGGTTGCACATGGATTTCTGGCCTCCACAACTGGAAGACAGTAAACCTGTGATGCTTCAGCTGCTGGTGGGGGCGTCACGGCAGCAGGAAAGAAACCATCACGTGCCCCGCTGGGGCCTGGCTCTGCGGTGGCGTATCCCAGAGGCCATCCTGGAGGATCTCCGCTGGGAACAACCCCTTTCCTTTCCTGTGAACTCCCAGCAGAACCAGCCGAGAAGTGGTCATTCGAAGACTCGTCCTGGTTCTCCGGTGAGTCTGACTCTTTGAGCTTAGGGCCCGGGGTCTAGATCGGTACAGCAGCTACCATACTATCTGGCCTGCAGCCTGGTACACAGAAGTCACCCGCTAATTTTTTTACATAATAAACAAGCATGTGGCGTCCCTGTGGAGATGGCAAAAATGAAATAACCACAGTAAGTGGCCTTCCTCATCCGGTTGCCCTCAAGTTGCAATAGAATCTCTCTGAAATTAGAAGCCATTCCTTTGTCAGTGGCCCCAGAATCACTGGAATATTTTCTGTTAACAGGAAATATTATTCTTGTCATGTAAGTAGTTTTAATTAGTTACATTTCATGGGCTTTCCTCAGAAGAGGACCTTGGAACTTTAAGGAATTAATAATAAATAAGAATGGATAGAGAGACACTATCTCTTGTAAATGGCTGCTGACAACCAAGGAATTCTTTTTCTCAGCACTGCAGATAATAAGCTACATTCCCACCAAACAGGACTTGGCTTATTATGAAGGACTACGTCTACATTTTAATGTTTTTCTTCCAGGGTGGAGTGATGATGGAGGGAAGAAGATGATGGTGAATGGAAGTTTTATTTAGATCTAGAAAGAGAAAAAAAAGCCTTTAAACAAAGGTTTCGCCCAGATCAGGGGGCAGGTGCCCACCCATCTACTCTACACACAACTGAAAGTGTAGAGAAGCGAAGCATCATGACGATCCCTGTGATGAACGTGTAACGACTCTAGTACTGAACAAAGCTGCAGAAATCTGGAGACACTTTAGATGAAATCTGGCCAGGAAGGGAAGAAGTGGCAGGAGACAGAGGGAGAAGCCAAGAAGCACAGCCGGTGGGGCGGAGGCTGGGAGGGGGACCGTCTGTGAGCGGCTGCAGGTTGGGAACACGGAACGCCGTGGAACACGCTCCGCAAACACACGCTGCTGGACACAGCCCCCACCACATATTGCGCACATTTATCAGTCTCTTCTCCAGACTACTTTTTAATCACTAAATACAAGAAAAACAGTGCAGGATCGCAAAGCCCAGATCCTTTTCATCAGCGGGCCCAAGACATCCTGCCTGGTCCTCACCGGAGGAGACTGTTTCTCCATGCCCCACATATGGTCACTTAGGAGGCCACATCTGGCCCCTTCGGGGCTGCAGGTCCACGTCACTGATAACCACTGGGTATTTGTGCATTGCATTGGAGAAGGAAATGGCAACCCACTCCAGTATTCGTGCCTGGAGAGTCCCAGGGACAGAGAAGCCTGGTGACACAGCAGCAGCAGCAGCACTTGTGCTTTAGAGGGAAGCCAGGAGCGGGAAAACCCTTAAGGTTCACAAGGCTGAATCTCCTTCGGTGGAATTTCAGGAATCATAAATATTTTTTTGTTCATTCATCCGCCATATGTGTGTTGAATTCCAGGCACAGTGCTGGGCGTTGAGGTCATGATGGTGAGCAAACCAGACCAGACGGGACCCTGTCGTCATGGAATTTATAGCCTCCAGGAGGCAAACTTCCCACTGAATTGCCTGGGGCTGCCTTTCCCCAGGAAGGGGCCCCTGCACACTGAAGGACGATGGTAGCCAGTCGGGCACAGAGTGGGCACAGAGCCCCAGGCCTGACAGCCCTCCTCTTGGCAGCACTGACAGGGCCCCCACTGAGGATGAGTAACGGCGGGGACTTGTCCCAAGGTGCTTTTGCAGAGCAGTGCTGTAGTAACTAGCTGCGTGTTTAGCTGGAGGGGCTAGGGGCACGTGATGGCCTAGGTCCCTCTCGCGTCTCCCGTGAGCCTCAGCACCAGACCCAGCGGCCACAGAAATGTTTTCATTTTCTTAAAATCAGAAGAAAGTATGAATGTACTAACATTGAGTGTATAACAGCCAGTCCAGTTAGGATTATACACAGGTATAGACAGCATTTTAATTTTCATGGAGGAAGGGGACCATGAAGGAAGCACTCATCACACAGCCCCGGAAGTGCTGGTGGAGGAGGGCAGGGGTAGCTGGGCCCCGGGACTGGTAAGGTCTGTGGCTCAGCTACCAAGAGCAGCGAGATCACTGAGGAGGTCCACACGGAGTGGGGACAGCAGATGGCGGGGCTCGGGGAGGGGCGGTCAGCCAGCAGGGTGGCTCTGAGGCCAGACACATAATCATGTGGATTGCGGCCCACCCTAAAGATCTCATTGCAACTTGACTTCCTCCGTGAAGACCCTCTCTCCAAATGGGGCCACAGCCCAAGGTCCTGGAGGTGGGGCTCCAGTGGGAGTTCTGGAGGATGGAGACTCACCTGGTCCGGGGCCAGGGCCCATCGAGCCCACCACCTGTTCTTCCGTGGTCCATGAGATAAGAACGCTGTTGGTATTTGCAAATGATGAGGGAAAATCAGAAAACGAGTATTTCATGACTCATGAGAATCACATGCAGTCTGTGTCTCAGTGCCTGTGAGCAAAGCTTTTGGTGGACGTGACACACATCCACTCACACGCTGTCTGGGTTGCTCTCACCCTGAAGCAGCTGCAGGCTCAGGAAGTCTGATGGGGGGCGGCGGGGGAGCAGGCTGTTGAGAAGGCATGGACCCAGCTCGGCCTCAGGTTAGGCTGGTTGGGGGACACCGACAGAGACATGGATTGCCCCCCCTCAACCAAACAGGTACCTGCAAGGACCACCAGGTGAGGCCCCAGCATGAGGGAGACTTACCTGGATGGTCACAGAGTCAAAACACTTTCTCAAAGTGTTTTTTTTAAGAAAACACTTTGCTGATGAAACAAAACCCATCTGGAAACCAAACTTAGGTGGATTTGCTCACTGGAGGGGCAGGTGCATGGAGGCCAGAGAAGAAGGAGGCAGGAGACAGCCAGAATCCCCTCGACCTGTGGTGGGCACCCCTTCCACTTGTGGCCTGTGGCTCCTCGGGCTCTGTCATCACCCTGGGGTGCCCATTCCCCACCGAGTGGAGCTGAGGGCAGGTGGGAAGAGCCTTCCTTGAGCCCCGGGGACGCGAGGCCCCTAGGATGCAGGCAAGGTGGGCGTGCAGAGGACCTACAGGTACTGGTATGGGAGCAGGGTGATGGGCAGGTACAGGTGTACCTGGCGGATTGGCGGGCCCGGGCAGCCATGCACAGATAACAGAGCAGTGGACCAGGGTCAGGTGTCCTGACCCACTACTAGCGGGTCCCTTCTCATGATCCCCTTCATCCTCAGCCTGCAGCGACCCCACCCTCGGGCAGCTCGGGACAGACAGACCCTCCTCGCACTGCTCCACCACCAGTTCCAGGCTTCTGTCTGAGACTTGTCTTCCGGCCCCGCTTCTGAGGCTTCCGGAAAAGGCGGGGCGGATGGGTGGGTAGATGGAGGTTATAGAAGGAGAGGCCTTACAGCACTGTCGCCCACAGGGCTCTCAGCCTGAGCCCCATCCTCTGTGCCTGGATCAGGGACTGGCACGTGGGCAGTGATCAATAAATACAAGAGAACATTAAAGTTAACTGCTGTCAAAAGGGTGATTTTGGGTGCCAGGAATGCTATATGTACACTGTATTTCCATTTATTTTCTATATGGCTTTGATCCTTAATTCTTTCTCCTACTCACTGCTCTGAAAGTTCTATCCCCCTGATCTTAAATCAGCTCCCCATCCTGCCACCTCCTCCAGGAAGCCTTCCCTGATCCTGGCTTGCAAGCACACAATGTCTGGTCCAAGAGGCAGCCAAAGGTACGGGAGAGACCCAACCAGTCTTTGGAGCCAGCTCATCTGGTTACTTGTGAGACTGTGACCAGGTTTCTCATAACTTTTCAGAGCCCTGGTTTCTGCCTTCACAGAGTGGGGATTCGTGTCTGTCTCACATGAATCACGAGGACCCAGTGAGAGAGACACAGGTGTGAGGTCTCCAGCATATGGAAGGTGTTCCTTGAACCTTTTATCTGAGGAAAAATTCTGAAGAGCTGGAGCTCACCAAATATAAAGAGGGAAAATAAAGTTCTATTTAGATGAAACAGTAAAGCTCATAATATTTCTGTTAGTTTTCCACCTAATGATTAATGTCAAATCTGGGGAGGGAAATGAATTTCTACAGAAGATAACAGCACCATCTGCTCCCAGTTACAGCCTGTAGCTGCGCATTCCTAGGAATCAAGATCAGAAAATCTAAAGAAGTCATTTATGATGATTCTGTGACCAGCATCCTGGAGATAGTGAATTTTGTTTTGTAGAACGATCTAGCCATATTAAATTTTATGGGCTAGACATACTGAAAAAAACTAGAAGAATTTGGGGACTTTGAATGGAATTTCCCTAACCTCAGGAAGGAATATCATAGGGCGAACACCATGACAGCCAGCCGTGGAGTTAATTCTAAGCCATTTTAAGGCCTGACGAGTATTTTATTTGGCAAGAGCAGAGTGCTATGTTATGGCAGGGGGTCTCTGAAATTCAGGGTTCTGGTACAGGGATAGTCCTAGTTTTCCTTGAATGATGTTATACAAGGAGAAGAACGTGGGATGCACAGGTTAGAGCTGGAAATATGCAGATGGCTTTGAACTTGCTGACATGCATAGGTATTATGTCACGAATCCACCTTTGAGTTTGTATTTACACTCATTTAATAATTAGCTGAACTGATCAAAGTTGAGCCCTATCATTTTTCTCACACACACACACACACACACACACGCACAAACACGAGGTGGCTGTCTCAAGAGCTGCTGCTGGTTCAGAGGGTTAGGACTGCGAGGCCACACCCCATTGGCCTGTGTCAGTGAAAGACTCAGGAAGTTGCGACTAGGGGTGAAGAGCCACAGTCCAGTGATTTCAGCTCCTTTCCCTAGTGGAGTGGTTCCTCCCCCTAGGAGGAAGGCGCAGGGAATTTGCTGTCTCCCTTCCAGGAAACGGCTCTCCAGTCTAAGAAGCTGATCTCAAGGGCCACATGGGCTGGCCGGGCACAGCCCTGAGAATCCCCTGGCAGCACTGGCCGTGACTGTGCAGTGAAATCGTGGCACGGAAGCGTGCAGGCAGGCACAGCGGGCCAAACACTGACACTTGGACTGCGGTTGTGTGAAAAACAAGTGCTCGCGTCTGCTTAGCTGAGAATAGGTTTCATGCGTGAAGTCGACTGCTGAACGCTGAACACAGTCCGGGGGCCACACCTCACTGTGTTTAAAAGGCCCAGGATCCCACAGTCACGTACCATTCTGTTTCCTCTGATGCACTGCTGACCATGGCAGGACAGGCCTGCGTGCCAGCTAGGCACGTCTGTGCCAAGGGGCTCAAGGAGAGCGGACAGAAGGGCCGATGAGAGACCCCCGCATGGGAGAGGAATCCCTAATGCGAGGCGATTCATGGAGTAGCGTCACCATGGAAGTTCAAAGCAATGGCCCAGCAGAGCGAGGCTGAGAGTTCAGGGGGCGTCGCAGCTGGGATCTGAGGCTCACACACGGGCCCCTGTGGATAGCACAGATAGGGTACCAGGGGCAAGGGGTGGGGCGCCCCATGGGAGGCTGTGTGGTTTAAACACAGGCCTGGGGGCTTAGAAACACAATTCTAAGATCATTCCCAAGAATTAGGCTCAGAGAGCTTACCATTTCACCCCTCAAATCTGGAAGGCAGAATTAAATATTTTTTCTTATTGTATTCTAACAAAGGTATCTGCTTCTCCTGAACTGTTGTTTCCATGTAAAAAACAAACACACACGCAAAAAATGGTATGTGTGGCTTTGCACAGTTGACTGACATTTAGTTTGAAGACAATTTATTCTTAAACATGTACTTAAAAGGACAAAATGCATTAACAAGTGGATACTAGTTTAAAAACAGGATCGGTCCTTTATGCTTTACTTCACAGCCTTTTCTTGGTGGAAGTGGGGTAGATGAGCAGAAATTGGTGAAATTTAACATACAAACAAAATACCCACTGATGAATGCATTTCACAGAGAGGAAAAGGAGGCTCAGAGACCTCAGTTTGCCCCTGATCTCCTGGTTACTACGCAGCTAAGCCAGGTTTCAAATCCAGATCTGGTGCCCGGTGCACCGTACCCAGAGCGTGCTGGCCAGCAAGGGCCTATCTTCTCAGTGTCTTTAAGAGACCTAACAGGGCTCTCTCCTCCCCCTCCTCCTCTCAATAAACAATCATCTTCCTACTGAGCTTGAAACAGCTTCCAGGTGGGTTTTACAGCCAGCAAAGCCAGGCTGTCCCATGCATTTCTGAACAGCGGGCCAGGTTGAGCTTCACGGAAGACTGTGCGGTCCATTCGCGGTGCCACTCGGAAGCCTGTGCGGTCCATTCGCGGTGCCACTGAAAAGCCTGAGGCTCTCACCAAAGTGAGGACTCTGAAGATGATTGTTTTTAGGAGCAAAGGCTGTCTCCATGATGATGAAATGCCAGCATGTCCCCAGGCCCGGGGGTGGCAGGCCCTGGACCACTGACAGAAGGCAGGAGCCGGTTCTTCAGCCAGCACTGTCGCCACCTGCACTTTGCCATCCCTCCTCCTGCCAGCTCCTTTGAGTTCCCAGTAATTGTTGAAGTCCCACTGGCACAGCCCTGAGAGTGGGGTTGTGTGTAGGGGATGGGTTTCCAACCCTTACATGTTTCAGAAATAAATAACATCTCTCAATCTGGCTAAGCAAGATTTTTTTCTTCTTCACCTTTTCTGAGCCAAGAGCCTCTGTGATAATCTAGGGAAACCAGTGGACTTCTCAGATTATTTTCTAGGGCATAAAATAAAATACATATGATTCCAAAGCAACCTAGTTTTATTGAAATACAGTGATCAAATATTGTAGCCATCTGGTGATATAGTAATATGTGTTTTTTTATTCATGCATTAAAATCTATTGACAGACCTAACAACTTCCCCAGTTTTTAGGCAGTGGTGACCATAAGTGGTTTTTCAACCATAGGGGCTTCCCTGGTGGCTCAGTGGTAAAGAATCCGTCTGTCACTGCAGGAGACACGGGTTCCATCCCGGATCTGAGAAGACCCCTCATGCCATGGAGCAACTAAGCCCGTGCACCACAACTACTGAGCCTGGGCTCTAGAGCCCAGGAGCTGCAATGACTGAACTACCGAAGCCTGAGCGCCCAGAGCCCGTGCTCCACGACAAGAGAAGCCACTGCAGTGACAAGCCTGCGTGCTGTAACTGGAGAGGAGCCCCTGCTCACCGAAACCAGACTTAAACTGAAGAAAGTAGGGAAAACCACTGGAGAGGGCAATGGCACCCCACTCCAGTACTCTTGCCTGGAAAATCCCATGGACGGAGGAGCCTGGTGGGCTGCAGTCCATGGGGTCACCAAGAGTCGGACACAACTGAGCGACTTCACTTTCACTTGTCACTTTCATACATTGGAGAAGGAAATGGCAGCCCACTCCAAGTGTTCTTGCCTGGAGAATCCCAGGGATGGGGGAGCCTGGTGGGCTGCCGTCTATGGGGTCGCACAGAGTCAGACACGACTGAAGTGACTTAGCAGTAGCAGTAGCAGGGAAAACCACTAGACCATTCAGGTAGGATCTAAATTAAATCCCTTGTGACTATACAGTGGAAGAGACAAATAGATTCAAGAAATTAGATCTGATAGACAGAGTGCCTGAAGAACTATGGATGGAGGTTCGTGACATTGTACAGGAAGCAGGGATTAAGACCAATAAAAAGAAATACAAAAAAGCAAAATGGCTGTCTGAGGAGAACTTACAAATAGCTGTGAAAAGAAGAGAAGTGAAAGGCAAAGGAGGAAAGGAAAGATATACCCATTTCAATGCAGAGTTCCAAAGAATAGCAAGGAGAGATAAGAACCCTCCTCAGTGATCAATGCAAAGAAAGAGAGGAAAGCAATAGAATGGGAAAGACTAGATATCTCTTCAAGAAAATTAGAGATACCATAGGAACATTTCATGCAAATATGGGCACAATAAACAACAGAAATGGTATAGACCTAATAGAAGCAGAAGACATTAAGAAGAGGTGGCAAGAATACACAGAAGAACTATACAAAAAAGATCTTAATGACCTAGATAACCTCGATGGTGTGATCACTCACCAAGAGCCAGACATCCTGGAATGTGAAGTCAAGTGGGCCTTAGAAAGCATCACTATGAACAAAGGTAGTGGAGGTGATGGAATTTCAGCTGAGCTATTTCAAATCCTAAAAGATGATGCTGTGAAAGTGCTGCACTCAATATGCCAGCAAGTTTGGAAAACTCAGCAGTGGCCACAGGACTGGAAAAGGTCAGTTTTCATTGCAGTCCCTAAGAAAGACAATGCCAAAGAATGTTCAAACTACTGCACAATTGCACTCATCTCACACACTAGCAAAGTACTATTCAAATTTCTCCAAGCTAGGCTTCAACAGTAATGTGAACCATGAACTTCCAGATGTTCAAGCTGGATTTAGAAAAGGCAGAGGAACCAGAGATCAAATTGCCAACATCCACTGGGTCATAGAAAAAGCAAGAGAATTCCAGAAAAACATCTGCTTCATTAACTACACTAAAGCCTTTGACTGTGTGGATCACAACAAACTGTGGAAAATTCTTAAAATGATGGGAATACCAGACCACCTGACCTGCCTCCTGAGAAATCTGTATGCAGGTCAAGAAGCAACAGTTAGAACTGGCCATGGAACAACAGACTGGTTCCGAATAGGAAAAGGAGTATGGCAAGGCTGTACATTGTCATCTTGTTTGTTTAACTTACATGCAGAGTACTTCATGTCAAATGCCAGACTGGATGAAGCACAAGCTGGAATCAAGACTGCAGGGAGAAATATCGATAACCTCAGATATGCGGATGACACCACCCTTATGGCAGAAAGCAAAGACGAACTAAAGAGCTTCTTGATGAAAGTGAAAGAGGAGAGTGAAAAAGATGGCTTAAAACTCAACATTCTAAAAACGAAGATCATGGCATCTGGTCCCATCACTTCATGGCAAATAGATGGGGAAACAGTGGAAACAGTGTCAGACTTTATATTTTCTTGGGCTCCAAAATCACTGCAGATGGTGACTGCAGCCGTGAAATTAAAAGACACTTGCTGCTTAGAAGAAAAGTTATGACCAACCTAGACAGAATATTGAAAAGCAGAGACATTACTTTGCTGACAAAGGTCTGTCTAGTCAAAGCTATGGTTTTTCCAATAGTCTTGTATGGATGTGAGAGTTGGACCATAAAGAAAGCTGAGTGCCAAAGAATTGGTGCTTTTAAACTGTGGTGTTGGAGAAGACTCTTGAGAGTCCCTTGGACAGCACAAAGATCAAACCAGTCCATCCTAAAGGAAATCAGTCCTGAATATTCATTGGAAGGACTGATGTTGAAGCTGAAATCCCAATACTTTGGCCACCTGATATGAAGAACTGATTCACTGGAAAAAACCCTGATGCTGGGAAAGATAGAAGGCAGGAGGAGAAGGGGACAACAGAGGATGAGATGGTTGGATGGCATCACTGACTTGATGGACATGAGTTTGAGTAAACTCTAGGAGTTGATGATTGACAGGGAGGCCTGGCATGCTGCAGTCCATGGGGTAGCAAAGAGTTGGACATGACTGAGCACCTGAACTGAACTGAACTGCAACTAGAGAAAGTCCATGCAGCAACAAAGACCCAGCACAGCTAAAAATAAATAAATTTTTTTTCTTTTTTTTAATTTTTATTTTTACTTTATTTTACTTTGCAATACTGTATTGGTTTTGCCATACATTGACATGAATCCACCACGGGTGTACATGAGTTCCCACACATGAACCCCCCTCCCACCTCCCACCCCATATCATCTCTTTGGATTATCCCCATGCACCAGCCCCAAGCATCCTGTATCCTGCATCAAACATACACTGGCGATTCGTTTCTTACATGATAGTATACATGTTTCAATGCCGTTCTCCCAAATCATCCTACCCTCTCCCTCTCCCACAGAGTCCAAAAGTCTGCTCTACACATCTGTGTCTCTTTTGCTGTCTCGCATACAGGGTCATCATTACCATCTTTCTAAATTCCATATATATGTGTTAGTATACTATATCGGTATTTTTCTTTCTGGCTTACTTCACTCTGTATAATCGGCTCCAGTTTCATCCATCTCATTAGAACTGATTCAAATGTATTCTTTTTAATGACTGAGTAATACTCCATTGTGTATATGTACCACAGCTTTCTTATCCATTCATCTGCTGATGGACATCTAGGTTGTTTCCATGTCCTGGGTATTATAAACAGTGCTGCGATGCACATTGGGGTACATGTTTCTCTTTCTATTCTGGTTTCCTTGGTGTATTTTTTAAAACAGAATAACTAAAAAATCATCATGTGATATGAACATATCTGATTCCTAATGGAGACAAAGACACAGGTCTGCTAACCTGTCTGTGCTGTGCTGCCCACATTCACTGCAGAAGGAAATGCTAAGTTTCAGTTGCAAGTTGGAGAAGATAAAGACACAACTCTTCCCCATCCAAGTTCACAAGCCTCTTGAATCTGATCCACAGACTCCAGGATCTGTGACAACCAGGTGAAGAGCCCTACACAAGGGGTCAGCCTGGAAGAGGCATCATTAATGTAGAATTAAATGTCAAGTCTGATCATAATATGGGCTTCCCTGGTGGCTCAGGTAAAGAATCTGCCTGCAATCCAGGAGCCACAAGAGATCCAGGTTCGATCCCTGGGCCAGGAGGATCCCCTGGAGAAGGGAATGGCAACCCACTCCAGAGTTCTTGCCTAGAGAATCCCTTGGACAGAGGAACCTAATGGGCTACAGTCCCTAGGGTCTCAAAGAATCAGACAGGACTGAAGTGACTTAGCATGCATGAACACAATATACGGCCCGGTTAGACTTCCTTCCATGTAGAATGAACATCCTTGAGTAATCAGTAAATGTTTTGGAAAATCTGGGAGAAAAGGACACGTCCACCTAACAAAAGAAGGCTGTGATGAAGGTTAACTGGGATTTAAAGGAAGTCTAAAAGCCTTATGTGAATACTCAGGAAAGAATTTTTAAAGGACTGACGGCAAACGGCTGAACTTCTGGTAAGGCACCCACGTGGAATTTCCTAAACTGCCTAGACATCAAGGAATCTGTCCCCTGTTGCTACAACTGGCCTGAGTTGATCTGGTCATGCGAGGCCCTGCTGTTCCTTTTAGGGGGTGATGGCTGCCACAGAATTCTCAAGGGGTTGGGGTTAGCTCCATGCCCCTCCCCACCGGCTCATTCCTGGGTCAAAAGGAAAGCGAGCCTCAGGCTGAATCCAGATACAAACAGGCATTTATGAGACATTTATTAGCAAAGTAGGCACAGAATAGTACATACAACCTGCTCTGGAGGCTCAAAGAAGTTCCAGCTCTCGGTCCTCCGCCCGTAAGCACCTCCTTCCCCCCGACCCCCAGATACAACATTCCTGAGAGACGAAGGCTGAGCCCCCATGAGGCCTCCACAGCCCAGGCCCGGTCTGAGGGACACAGGCCACAGGCCTTCAAATTCCCATGCCTGCCCTGGCAACTGGACCAATCTCTACTGAAATATCTTTAATTTCACCATTTTGGGCATTTATCATGCTAAATAACAAGACACCACTTTACCCACAAAACCCCATTTTAGGTAGGGTTATGAGAGAAGTCAGGGCTATTGATAGACATGGGGAAACAGAAGGCTGGAAAGCCCCCCGCCCACCCCCCACAAAGGGCCCGTGCCTTCCTGAGGCAATGCTGGGGGCTGGCTCCTAGGCTTACACAGGCTCCGCCCAAACATGTCATCATGAAGATGTTCAAACACACAGAAAACTCAGAGCTACATGGGAGCACCAACACACCAGCATCTAGTCAAGTGTTCTCTGACTGCAGCCTGCACTGGGGTCACTTCAAAGGCTTAACGCACAGGGCGGGGCCTCCTCTAGTTCGGATTCAGTGGGTCTGGCCTGAGAACATGCACTTCTAGAAAGTTTCCAGGTGAGAGTGATGCTGAGGGTTTCCCGGCACAGCAGTTAGAGAACTGCAGACCTTGGTTCTCCCATGAACGTTTTACTACACTTGCTTTGTGGCACATCTGTGCACACCTGTGTCTGACTCTCCCTACATCTCACTGCTGATACATTTCAGGGCAGGTTGCAGGACTCAGCCTGTCCCCCCAAACATACCAACAGGCACAACAACTAGATCCCAATATTCCAATATGGATTTCTTTGAAGTAAAATTTACGGTAAAATGTGGACTGTGCATTCTTTTTTAATATGGAAATATAATTTACATACAGTAAAATTTCCTCTTTTCAGCATAGAGTTCTATGAGTTTTTTTTTTTTTCTTTCATTTTTTGGCCATGTGACTTGTGGGATCTCGGTTTCCCAATCAGGTGAATGCCGGCGCTTGGCAGTGAAGGCACCAAGTCCTAACCACTAGGCCACCAGAGAATTCTCCTCTGTAAGTGACTTCAGGCAAATATCTAAGCTGGATACCACGGTTAAGATATAGAACTTTTCCTATGATATAAAATGTTCATCAAGCCCCTTTGTAGTAACTTCGAGCCCTGGGTGACCACTGATCAGTTTTTGATTTTGCTTTCTTGACACTTTATTGTGGTATATTTGATTTACAATGTTGTGTTAATTTCTGCTGTACGGCAAAATGACTCAGTCATACATGTATATATATGTTCTTTGTAATGTAAGTTGGTGGAGCCACTATGGAGAACAGTATGGAGGTTCCTTACAAAACTAAGAACAGAACTACCATATGATCTAGTAATCCCACTCCTGGGCATATATCTGGAGAAAACTCTAATTCAGAAAGATATTTGCACCTCTCATGTTCATAGCAGCACTATTTACAATAGCCAAAAGACAAGGCAGCAGCCTAAATGTCCATTGACAGGGGAATGGATAAAGAGGTGGTATGCCGTGTGTTCAGTCGCTCAGTTGTGTCTGACTCTTTGTGACCTCATGGACTGTAGCCCGCCAGACTATGGGGATTCTACAGGCAAGAATACTGGAGTGGGTTGCCATGCCCTCTTCCAGGGGATCTTCCCAACCCAGGGATTGAACCCGGGTCTCTCAAATTGCGGGTGGATTCTTTACCACTGAGCCACCAGGAAAGCCCCAAAGATGTAGTATGTATATATAAAGGAATACTACTTAGCCATAAAAAGAATGAACTAATGCCTTTCATAGCAACAGATGAACCTAAAGATTATCATACTATGTGAAGTCAGACAGATAAGTTTCACATATTGCTTATATGTGGAATCTAAAAAAAAAAATAATGCAAATGAACTTATCTACGAAAAAGAAATAGATTCATAGACATAGAAAACAAACTTATCTTTCCAAAGGGGAAAAGGCAGGGAGGGATAAACTGAGTTTGGAATTAACAAATATACACTGCTGCTGCTGCTGCTAAGTGGCTTCCGTCATGTCCAACTCTGTGCGACCCCATAGATGGCAGCCCACCAGGCTCCTCTGTCCCTGGGATTCTCCAGGCAAGAACACTGGAGTGGGTTGCCATTTCCTTCTCCAATATATACACTACCATATATAAAACAGATAACCAACAAGGACCTACTGTATAACACAGGGAACTATATTTAGTATCTTATAATGAACAATAAGTGGGCTTCCCTAGTGGCTCAGTGGTAAAGTACCTGCCTGACAATGTAGGAGACATGGGTTCGATCCCTAGATGAGGGCATGGCAACTCACTCCAGTATTCTTGCCTGGAGAAACCCATGGACAGAGGAGCCTGGTGGGCTATAGTCCATGGGGTCACAAAAGAGTCGGACATGACTTAGTGACTAAACAACAACAAATAACCTATAATGGAAAAGAATCTAAAAAACAACATCCATGTATTATTTGTATAACTGAATCACTTTGCTGTACACCCGAAAGTAACACAACATTGTAAATCAACTATATTTCAATAAATGTTAAAAAATAAAACCTAATAAAATTCAGACCTGTCACTTTTTTTTTTTTTTTTTTTTTTGCCAACCTGTGAGGCTTGTGGGGTCTTAGTTCCCAGAGCAGGGATCAAACCTAGGGCCCCTGAAGAGGAAGCACATAGTCCCAACCACTGGACCATGAGGGAATTCCCCAGACTAGCCACATTTTAAATGTTCAAAAGTCATATGTGGCTGCTATACAGGACATCACAGGTATAGGAGCAACTGTTAACCAGGACCCCTCTATGGCTGAGAGGGAAAAGGGTAGAACTGTGGAGAATAATAATGGTAAAGAAATTGTAGAGCAGGTTTTGTTTTGCAGAGACTTCTCAAGCATTATCTCAAGCAGTCCTTGGAGAATCCCTGGGAGATAATTATCTTCACCATCAATGTTTTGCAAGGAGATAATCCAGGCTCTGAGGGTAAAAGTGGGTGAGCAAGTGATGGAGCCAGCTCATCCCCTCTAAGGCATCTCATCTCCACACAACCTCCTGCTAAGCAGAGACCCTACAATCTAGGAGCTACGGAAGAACGAAAAGCTCCTTAGCTCCTTTCATGAAGAACATGAGGGCTACCACCTCAATCAATCTGGAAAATGACACACCAAGAAAGTATGCTCACATTTAAAGTGGTGAAAGGCCAGGTTCTCTCAAACTTTAATGCTCATAAGACTTCCTGCTGCTGCTGCTAAGTCACTTCAGTCGTGTCTGACTCTGTGCGACCCCATAGACAGCAGCCCACCAGGTTCCACTGTCCCTGGGATTCTCCAAGCAAGAACACTGGAGTGGGTTGCCATTTCCTTCTCCAATGCGTGAACGTGAAAAGTGAAAGTGAAGTCGTTCAGTCGTGTCCGACCCCCAGCAACCCCATGGACAGCAGCCCACCAGGCTCCTCCGCCCATGGGATTTTCCAGGCAAGAGTACTGCCTAGATGGGCTTTTTTAAAGTGAAGATTCCTGGGCCCCAAACCCAGACATGCTGATTAGCATTATCCTACTAGGGCTTCCCTGGAGGCTCAGTGGTGAAGAATCCACCTGCCAATTCGGGAGACATGGGTTCCATCCCTGATTTGGGAAGATCCCACATGCCAAGAAGCAGCAAGGCCTGTGGGCCACAGTTATTGAGTCTGTGCTCTAGAGCCCCGGAGCCACAATTACTGAGCCCATGTGCTGCAACTGTGGAAGTCTGAGCACCCTAGAACCCGTGCTCCACAACAAGAGAAGCCATCGCAGTGAGAAGCCAGAGAACCAGAAGAGAGTAGTCCCTGCTCTCCGCAACTAGGGAAAGCCTGAGCAGCAACGAAAACCCAGCACAGCCAAAAATAAATAGGTAAAATTAAAAAAAAAAAAAAGAGTTTTACTGGGGAATTTCATGGCAGTCCAGTAATTAGGACTCTGTGCTTTCACTGCTGAGGTGCTGAGGGTGTGGGTTCAATCCCTGATCAGGGAACTAAGATCCTGCAAGATGTGCAGTACAGCCAAAAAAAAAAAAAAAGAGAGAGAGAGAGAGAAAGAATCCTCCTGAAGAGCTGAAATTCATATCAGAAAGTTATTTGACCGCAGGAAATTCCAGAATCCCAGAGAGTGGCAGGTTCACGGAGGAATGCTGCAGTTATCAAACACTCTGCTGCAGAAGAGGATATAATGATGGGTTAAGGTGATTGCTATGTACTGGGTGAAAAAGGAGGTAGTGCATTTTTCTGTAGTGTATGTTGATGAAATATTTAGAAGTTTATCAAATAAATGTAATAACATCATTCCATATTTTCACATATTTAATATATGTGTATCCACACAAAATGAATGAAAAACACCAAAATATTCACAGTGGTTATTACTATACATGACAGGGTTATGGATAATTTTTAAAAATTCTTCTTTCACTTTGATATTTTCTTCTGAATTTTGTACAATTATTATGATGATTTTAATAAAAAATAAAACATTTCAGGAAATAAGCAATCATAAAGAATGGTCTTGAAAGATCAGTCCAACAAGTGATCACTCCTCTGTATAGATGAGGTCTGAGGAGAAGATGCTTTCTCATCTGGGTGATACGTGAACATGACTCAGGCACAGTGTACTTGCAAGTTGAGTGTAGGGCTGAAAATGTGGGATCTGGCCACTCCTTCAAGGTGGGGAGCTCCTCAGAGGAGTTTGTGTCCTGGGCACCAAGCCACCTGGGCATTCTGCATCTCACGCCAGGTAACCAGAGAGGGCAGTGCCGAGACCTCAAGTCTGGCCACATGCCAGGCTGCTGGCACCTGAGGAAGGGAGAGGGCACCTCCAGATGATCTGACATCAAAGCCCAGGGAGCCTCGTGCATCACAGGGCCGAGCAGCTCTGAATCCTAAGGGCAGGCTCCTGAGCTGCACTGACAAGGACACCAAGGGAAGGCGCCTTGACCCGCCCTTGCTGGACCCACTTGCATCCCTCGGCTTCCAGCCGGCTGCAGGGTCTCCACACCTGAAAGAAGAAAAGTGGGATTTACTTCAACAGGTTTTTGTGAGCCTTCCACGCAATAATTCATGTGAAGCGCTGAGCACGCGCAGAGGAGTGAAATGGAGAAAGCTTTGCCAGAAATCCCAGCCCTGTGGTTGCCTGAGCACCAGTAGCTAAGAGCAGGGAGGGCCAAGCACTGGGCCCAGGCCCTCAGGGCTTGTCCCCACCCGCATCTCTCCCGGAAGGTCACCTGCAGGTCCCAGCACCGACTCCAGTTCCAGCTTTTCTCCTTCTTCTTGGTGTCACCCCTCCTCCTGGGGCGGTTTTGTGGGAAGATGAGCATCCAAGATGATGTGGACGGGACCTCAGGGGCCTTTGCTCCCCTGCCACCCACAGCAGGGAGCACAGCTTGGGGAGCGAGCACAAGCCCCTCTCCTCCCACAGCCGCAGAACTTGGGGACCACAGGAACCTAAGGCTTCAGGACAAAACAGGTGGAAAAGAATGAGAAGGAATTTTGTGAAAATGGTTAAGCCATGTCAACCACTGCAAAACTGCCAGAAAAACTCTAATTTGATGAAAAAGCAGAGCAACTATTTGTTCTGTTCTGTCTAGTGGAAAGGTGCATGTCCCTCAACAAAACACAAATAAAACGTCAAAGAAGGAAAAAGACACTGCACAGCACTAACGAGAGGCTTCTGAAGGAGGCCCCTCCTGCTGCAGCGTCACCCATGGGACCCAAGAATTCACACTGCTGGGAAGCCTTGTTCCGGGGTCTTCCCCACTGACCTGCAGGCAGCCTGTGCCCCTCCCCAGCCCGCCTCCAGCGGGCCTCCAGCCCCAGCTTCGCTAGTCTTGCTCTCACTGCCACAGTCAGGTGTTTCAAGAAGGTAGTCTGAGGGCCCTCAGCAGACAGCGTCTGTCTGACTTCGGGATCAGAGCAACACCAGCTTCACATGCGTTGGGAAGTGTTCCCCTTTCCCGCAACATCTATGTCAAGTTGGTCTTCAGTTCAGTTCAGTTCAGTCGCTCAGTCATGTCTGACTCTTTGAGACCCCATGAATCGCAGCATGTCAGGCCTCCCTTTCCCTCACCAACTCCTGGAGTTCACTCAGATTCATGTCCATTGAGTCGGTGATGCCATCCAGCCATCTCATCCTCTGTCGACCCCTTCTCCTCCTGCCCCAATCCCTCCCAGCATCAGAGTCTTTTCCAATGAGTCAACTCTTCGCATGAGATGGCCAAAGTACTGGAGTTTCAGCTTTAGCATCATTCCTTCCAAAGAAATCCCTGGGCTGATCTCCTTCAGAATGGATTGGTTGGATCTCCTTGCAGTCCAAGGGACTCTCAAGAGTCTTGACTCTCTCCCTTAAATGGATGGGAGAATACAGTAGTGGAGTCACGCAGGCCTAGAGTTGTCCACATGTAATAGGGCATTCCTTCTCTTGTAAAGCGGCCTTTAAGTCCTGAGTGAATGTCCATCCACTCACTTACACAGTGACTAAACTAGAAATGCTTGGGGCTGCAGTGAAGGTATCCAACCCAACAGCATTAGAACAATTACAGGTGCTGCTGCTGCTAAGTCGCTTCAGTGGTGTCCAACTGTGCAACCCCGTAGACAGCAGCCCACCAGGCTCCCCCGTCCCTGGGATTCTCCAGGCAAGAACAGGTGACATGGGCAGTCTTAAAAATGACTTGAGGATTGGCTGAAAACAGCTACAATTTTAGCACTGTGTAACAGTTTAAAACCCAGATGCCTGGCCAAGAACCGTATGAAAAGATGCTTAATATCACTAATCACTGCTGCTGCTGCTAAGTCACTTCAGTCATGTCCGACTCTGTGTGATCCCGTAGACGGCAGCCCACCAGGCTCCTCCGTCCCTGAGATTCTCCAGGCAAGAACACTGGAATGGATTGCCGTTTCCTTTTCCAATGCATGAAAGTGAAGCGTGAAAGGGAAGTCGCTCAGTAGTGTCTGACTCTTCGCAACCCCATGGACTACAGCCTACCAGGCTCCTCCGTCCATGGGCTTTTCCAGGCAAGAGTACTGGAGTGGGGTGCCATAGCCTTCTCCCACTAGGTAAATGAAAATCTGAGCCATAATGAGATATTGCTTTAATACTGGAAGGCCACTATTAACCAAAGTCAGACGGAATAAATATGACCTGTGGACCATCTGGGTGCTCTCCCGCTATCTTTCTCCAGCACACTGGTATCTCCCAGAAAAGCTTCCACTTGTGTGTGGAGCCCCAGGTTTTACAACAGCCTGGCTCTGGTGGCCAATAAGGCTTACACTCACCCTCCCACAGGGCTGTATATACTTCATTTTTTTAGAAGCTGCTGCCTGAGGGTCTGGCTAAATGGAAAGATATTCTATGCTTATGGATTAGAAGAATTAATATTGTTAAGATGTCCATACTACCCCCAAACAATTTACAGATTAAAAGCAATTCCTACAAAAATTCCAGTAGCACTTTTCACAGAAATAGAAAAAAAACAGTCCTAAAATTTGTTTGAACCACAAAAGAACCCCAAGAGCCAAGCAATCTTGAGAAAGAAGGATGAAGCTGGGGGCATCATACTCCCTGAGTCACCTATCTGTGACAAATTCCACTTGGTCATAATGCATGATTTTTTTATACATTCTTGAATTTTATGTGCTAATATGTGGTAAGTATTTTACATCTATGTTTATGAGAAATATCAGTCTGTTGTTTTTCTTTCTTGTAATGTGTTTGTCTGGTTTGGGTATTAGAGTAACACTGGCCTTACAGAATGAGTTAAGAAGTATTCGCTCTTCTATTTTCTGAAAGAGATTGTATAGCATTTGTATACTTTCTTCCTTAAGTGTTTGATAGAATTCACCAGTGAACCCACTGTTGCTTTCTGTTTTAGGTTATTAGTTATTGATTCAATTCCTTGTAATAGACAAAGGTCTACTCAGATCATCTATTTCTTCTTGTGAGTTTTTTCAGAGATTTACTTTTTAAGCATTACTTTTGCATTTCTAGAAGTTAATATATACTTAGTATAAAAATGTGGAAAAATATGGAAAACATAAAAAAGATGGAAATCACAACTCTCTACCATTACTTTCCAACTTAGAAGAATTTGTAAATTATTTCCTCCTAAAATGTTTGTGTATATGTGTGCACACATTTTAAAAACATAATTGAATTAATTTATAATATTTTGTCCCTCTTTTTTTTTTTTTTGACAGGAAATAGCATTTATTGGTGAGCATGATTAAGGAGGGGACAGCGCTGATGCTCATGAATGGAGGGCCTGCCATTTGTCCAGGGGACCACGATTAGGGATGTATTTGACCCCACAGCCATCTGGGATGAGTCGCTTTTCTGCCACCATGTTCTGAAATTCATCCACGTTGAATTTGGTAAATCCCCACTTCTTAGTGATGTGGATCTTCTGGCGGCCAGGGAACTTGGACTTGGCCTGGTGGAGGGCTTCAATCACATGTTCCTTGTTCTGCAGCTTGGTGTGGATGGACATTATGACCTGGCCAATGTGGACCCTGGCCACTGTGCGCTGGGGCTTTCCAAAGGCACCCGCATACCTGTCTGGAGTCTATCAGCTCCAGCGCAAGACAACATCTTGTTGATGCGGATGATGTGGAGCTGCACTCGGATGTGAAAACCATCTTTGCCACAGCTTTTCACCATGTACTTGTTGGCACAAATACAGGCAGCCTCCAGGGCTTCAGAGGAGAGCTACTCATACTTATCTGACACTATGTGGCCACAGAGTGGGAACTCATCCATTTGGCCTTCTTACGCCCCAAGTCGAAGAAGCGAATCTTAGCATTAGGGACACCTCGGCAGAAGTGGGACTTTGGGTACGGCTTGTTCTTACAATACCGGTAACACTGGGCGGGGCGGCGGCCCGTGGCGACACCAGGATCTTCAGTGGCGTGCCAAAGGGAAAGAGCTGTCCCTCCTTTTGATCCAACCAGTCAATTCTAAAGGAAATCAACCGTGAATATTCATTGGAAGGACTGAAGCAGAATATTCATTGGAAGGACTGAAGCTTCAGCTGAAGCTGAAGCTCCAATACTTTGGCCACTTGATGTGAAGAGCTGACTCATTGGAAAAGACCCTGATGCTGGGAAAAACTGAGTGCAAGAGGAGAAGGGGGCTACAGAGGATGAGATGGTTGGATGGCATCACTGACTTTCAATGGACATGAGTTTGAGGAAACTCAGGGAAATAGTGCTGGACAGAGAACCCTGGCGTGATGCAGTCCATGGGCTTGCAAAGAGTTGGGACATGACTTAGCGACTGAACAACGATTCTTCCTTTAAAAATGACATTCTATTATTATTATAGTTTCAGTCATTAACACCTCTTAATAAATACTTTCTAGATTAGAAATGTTAAGTTATATAACATCCCAGTGTTTTTTTTCCTCATTGTAAAATAAATTTAATAGTTTACACATATCATAGGATACTTGTGAAAAATAAATGTGATAATGCATGAAAAATGTAAAAGTGCTTAGTATGTAGATTGTTAAAAATTGGCCATAAATTCCTCCATCCTATGTGCATGCCCCATTGTAGTGTGTCTCAGCTATAACTGGCCGGGAAGTGAAGTCTATTTCTCTGTTTCTTGATTCTTGGCATGGCTTTGTGACTTGCTTTGTCCAGTAGCATGTGGCAAAAATGAAGTTGTGTAACTAATGAGTCAAGTGCTTAAGCTTCTGTTCTGACTCTACTGGTACTCCAGGACCATGATGGGAAAGACACATGGCTCAAACAACAGCTAGAGCCATCAGCCAGACAGAGAGACAGGTGAAGTACCTCAGACCACCTACCCCACTTCTCCCAAGATGAGCTATCAGATAACCACAATTACATGAGGGAAACCAGGTAAGACCAGAACTGCCTAGCTGAGGCCAGTCCAAATGAAATGGTTGTCTTAAGCATCCATGTTTTCAGGTGCTTGTTACACAGCAATAAAAAGATAACTGATACAGTAATCATTAAATACTATTATTACTACTGCCACATAAATCTAAAAGGTGAGAATATGATACTGAGATACTTATCTCAACACTTTAAAATGTCTTTAATCATTTAACCCATATTTTACTGTCTGATATATGTAAAGCAAAGCCTTAATTTTTATTCATGCCATTGTGGACCTCAATATCACAAATAAATCTGTTCACATACATTTCCCAATCCTAAAGAAGCAACAGATTATTGGAGATCTTTCTTCATGTGCAATCTTTTTTTTTTAAATACATAAAAACTTTTTTATTTTTATTTGTTATTCTTAGTTCCTTGACCAGGGATTGAACCTACAGTGGAATTAAATAGATTGTACAGTAGATTGAATCTACAGTGGAAATGTGGCATCTTAACCACTAGACCACCAGGGAAGTCCCCTCGTCACATGCAACCTTAGAATCAGAATCAGAAGAGCCACCCCAAGTCTCTCCCAAAAGGCACTCCTTACAGATTTTAGTTAAATAACTAAACAAAATAATTTCTGTAGCAACTTTTAAAAAAGAAAAAATTGAATAAGCATACTCTCAGTATTTTGCATGATTGAAGATTATTACTCCACCTCTCCCACCCTCGCCGTCCTGTGTGGATTGTGGGATTTAAGTTCCTAGATCAGGTATTGAACCTGGACAAGGCATTGAAAGCGCCAACTTCTAGCCACTGGATTGTCAGGGAATTCCTAGGATTAGTTCATTTTTATTTGAATGTGCATGGTAGTGAATTGGCAAAAATATATAATTAAGTAATAATGGCAGCAATGCTATTTTTTTCCATGAAGTTTTCACGAAAACTTTCATGAAATCAGCTACCCTTGAGCAATAGAGGGAGCTGACAGAAAATTAGCCACTTATTTTGCATCCCCCTTGACTCACTGCAAAAGGAAACAGAACAGACAAGATGATGGTGGTGATTACCCTGGTTTACATTTGTTGAGTGCAGACATTATGCCAACTATTCTAGATGCACTTATTCTTCATAACAGGTTATTTGGTATTCTGTTATCCTAAAATAGATTACTTAATGGCAGATAGATGGGGAAAAGTGGAATGTGGCAGATTTTATTTTCTTGGACTCCAAAATCACTGTGAATAGTGACTGCAATCATGAAATTAAAAGATAATTGCTCCTTGGAAGGAAAGCTATGACAAACCCACACAGCATATTAAAAAGCAGAGACATCACTTTGACAACAAAGGTCTGTATAGTCAAAACTGCGGTTTTTCCAGTAGTTGTGTACAGATGTGAGAGTTGGACCATAAAGAAGACTGAGCAATGAAGAACTGATGCTTTCAAACTGTGGTTGCTGGTGAAGACTCTTGAGAGTCTCTTGGACTGCAAGGAAATCAAACCAGTCACTCCTAAAGGAAATCAACCCTGAATATTCCATTGGAATGACTGATGCTGAAGTTGAAGCTTCAATACTCTGGAAACCTGATGCAAAGAACTGACTCACTGGAAAAGACCCTGATGCTGGGAAAGACTGAGGACAGGAGGAGAAGGGAGTGACAGAGGATGAGATGATTGGAAGGCATCAATGAACATGAGTTTGAGCAAAGTCTGGGACATAGTGAAGGACAGGAAAGCCTGGCATGCTACAGTCCATGCGGTTGCAGAAAGTCAGACACAACTTAGCGACTGAACAACAAAAACAATATAGATCAGGAATCTGTGAGTCAGAGCAGTTAAGTGATTCAAGATTAACCAGCTAGCAAGTGACTGTACTAAAGTTTAAGATCTATCTAACTTCAAAGCCTTAATCTTTTTTACCATAAATTAAGCTTTTTAAGTTGCCTTCTACAACTTGCTTCTAAGTTACAGACACTCTGCAGACTCTTCAGGGATAGGGTATCTGTTTAAAAATCATTTTCAATCTAATCATTTAGATGCTTAAAATAGGGGGTCACTTTAAAAGTGAGTGATATTTAAAATCTCTGAAAAGCAAATATGACTTATTCTGTCCCACTGGCTTAAAACGTACCATAAATGAGATGGTTCTGAGAACCAGAAAAGGGGTTAATAAGCAGATTCCCAAACCCCATATCTCAGAGTGTGCTGTAGTATCAGTAGCCTTGAAAAGTGCTACCAGCCACCCTCAGCTGTAATGCGAAGAGTGACTAGAGATGATGAAATAAGACCATCTAGGAATATCAGGGAGAAGGCAATGGCAACCCACTCCAGTACTCTTGCTGGAAAATCCCATGGATGGAGGAGCCTGGTAGGCTGCAGTCCAGGAGGTCACTAAGAGTCGGACACAACTGAGCGACTTCACTTTCACTTTTCACTTTCATGCATTGGAGAAGGAAATGGAAACCCACTCCAGTGTTCTCATCTGGAGAATCCTAGGGACGGGTGAGCCTGGTGGGCTGCCGTCTGTGGGGTCGCACAGAGTCGGACACGACTGAAGTGACTTAGCAGCAGCAGCAGCAGGAATATCAGGACTGGCTCATGGCAGCACTGCCTATAGTGCTAATGCCAAGCTGGCATGTATGCTCATTTGTAAAAAATAGTTTTTAGGGTAGTGTAAAACAACCTACCTTCTCAGTAATAATTATACTGGCTCTAGGCTAAATTCTTCTAGGAATGGTTCAGTTCAGTTCAGTTCAGTCGCTTAGTCGTGTCCAACTCTTTGCAACCCCATGAATCACAGCACGCCAGGCCTCCCTGTCCATCACCAACTCCCAGAGTTCACTCAAACTCATGTCCATCGAGTCGGTGATGCGGTCCACCCATCTCATCCTCTGTTATCCCCTTCTCCTCCTGCCCCCAATCCCTCCCAGCATCAGGGTCTTTTTCAATGAGTCAACTCTTCGCATGAGGTGGCCAAAGTATTGGAGTTTCAGCTTCAGCATCACTCCTTCCAATGAACACCCAGGACTGATCTCCTTTAGGATGGACTGGTTGGATCTCCTTGCAGTCCAAGGGAGTCTCCAGAGTCTTCTTCAACACCACAGTTCAAAAGCATCAATTCTTCGGCGCTCAGCTTTCTTCACAGTCCAACTCTCACATTCATACATGACCACTGGAAAAACCATAGCCTGACTAGATGGACCTTTGTTGGCAAAGTAATATCTCTACTTTTCAATATGCTGTCTAGGTTGGTCATAACTTTCCTTCCAAGGAGTAAGCGTCTTTTAATTTCATGGCTGCAATCACCATCTGCAGTGATTTTGGAGGCCCCCAAAATAAAGTCTGACACTGTTTCCACTGTTTCCCCATCTATTTCCCATGAAGTGACAGGACCAGGTGCCATGATCTTAGTTTCTTGAATGTTGAGCTTTAAGCCAACTTTTTCACTCTCCTCTTTCACTCTCAAGAGGCTTTTTAGTTCTTCTTCACTTTCTGCCATAAGGGTGGTGTTATCTGCATATCTGAGGTTATTGATATTTCTGCTGGCAATCTTGATTCCAGCTTGTGCTTCTTCCAGGCCAGAGTTTCTCATGATATACTCTGCATATAAGTTAAATAAGCAGGGTGACAATATACGGCCTTGGCGTACTCCTTTTCGTATTTGGAACCAGTCTGTTGTCATGTATTTTATCTGTTCCTGGAAACAAGCAGATGCTTTACCGAGAGTGTTTACATACACATTTTTTTGAAATAGAACCCTCAAAATAAATATTATGCTTATAAATTCCATACATCTGGTCTCCCACAGATAAACCTGAAGGAAACATTTGATAAGGTTTAATAATGCCTCCAGAGAGATTCAAATTTATAATCCACAACATTTATCAAGTCAGAAAATTCTATAAAAATATATTCCATCAAATCTTTTCCAGTAACATGTTTTGTACATATTCATGAATACCTATTTTCCTGCTGTCAAAAGCTGTCCTTAATCTCAACAGCAGAAATAGCCAAGGAGCTATAGTCACTAAGTATTCTGTAAAACTTCACATTACATATTTCTGACTTTAACTAGGATAATTTACCTTTCTCTCAATTCAAAATGCTGGAATATGTTAAAAGAAAAAGAGGGAGAAAAGAGTGAGGACACCTTGATTACCTTGACACCTTGCGTTTCACATACCTTAAATGTTAACTCTTTAAAAAAGTTTTATTGTGGTAAAATACACATAAAATATGATTTTAACTATTTTTAGATGTACAATTCAGTGACAGTAAGTGTATTCATAATGTTATGTAACCATCACCACTGTACATTTCCCAAAATTTTCATCGTCCCAAACAGAAAATCTGTACCCAATAACTCCCCATTCCCATCTCCTTTCAGGCCCAGGTAACCCCTATATTTTACTTTTTCTACCTATGAAGTTGCCAATTATAGGTCCCTCATATAAGTGGAATCATACAATATTTGCTCTTTTATGTCTGGTTTATTTCACTGGGCATAATGTTTTCAAGGTTCATCCCTATGGTGGCAAGTACCAGTACATCATTCTTTTTTGGGGCAGAATAATATTCCATAGTATTTATATCCATTCACCTGTCAACAGACACTTAGTTTTTTCCATTTTGACTATGGTGAACAATGCTGCTATGAACATTGGTGTTCAAACACCCATTTCAGTCCCTGCTTTCAATTCTTTTGGGTATACACCTGGAAGTGTAACACTCATTTGAGTAAATGCTAAAGAGAAAGAGAAAGGATACATAAACTTTAATATTATAACATGTGTTCAGATCTGGACCTCGAAGGCCAAGTTAGGTAGATTAAGGGATGCCTGAAGAGCTACCTTAAATGTTCTATAATAACATTGCAGTTCCACTGACTCAAGGTATTGATAAATTGTTTTGATGAGATCTTATTATTTGGAACGGTCCAAAAATGAGAACTTGTATCTAAAAGACTAAATCTACCGATATCACCAATTAAAGGTTGTGAGGTTCTTCCAGTTTCAATGTTTTCCATTCATTTCAAGTCTTCATGTTAGTTCACTCTATACTCTTGACAGTCAGAATGTTTCCAGTTATTAGGAATAAAGATGTTATAATAACATTATTCAGCACATTGCATGGTGATCAGGTGTAAGTTTCCCTGGGTACAGTGGATGGAAGTCCACCTGCCTAGTTTCTCTAGGGTATACTAATAGGAGTGGAATACATCCCTCTTGAACTATGGTGTTGGGAAGACTCTTGAGAGTTCCTTGGACTGCAAGGAGATCCAACCAGTCCATTCTGAAGGAGATCAGTCCTGGGATTTCTTTGGAAGGAATGATGCTAAAGCTGAAACTCCAGTACTTTGGCCATCTCATGCGAAGAGTTGACTCATTGGAAAAGACTCTGATGCTGGGAGGGATTGGGGGCAGGAGGAGAATGGGACAAAAGAGGATGAGATGGCTGGATGGCATCACTGACTCAATGGACATGAATCTGAGTGAACTCTGGGAGTTGGTGATGGACAGGGAGGCCTGGCGTGCTGCAGTTCATGGGGTCGCAAAGAGTCGGACACGACTGAGCGACTGAACTGAACTGAACATGCCTCTTAAGGTATTCACATATCCAATCTTTCTAGGTAATACTGGTTTTTCCAAAGTGGATGGCAGTAGTCCATAATAATTCCCTTTTCACCATATACTTGCTAGCACTTGGTCATCAGACTTTTCCATTCTGGCCAATCTAGCCGAGTTGAAATGTTATTTCATTGTGGTTTAAATGTGCATTATGATTATTTATGACCCTGGGCATTTTTTCCATGTTTATATGTAATTTGTATTTTCTCTCCTATGAAATGCGGATCATGTCTTTCTTCACTTTTCTATTGGATTGTCTTTTTGTTATTGATTTATAGGCATTATTTTTTAAATTTAAAAATAGCAAGAAATAACATTCATAGAGAACAGTATGTACATGAATGCACTATTTAAAGAATAATTTAAAATCAAACAGCTGTGTAACCACCACTAGGTCAAAAAACGTTGCCAACACTCTAGAAGCACCTCCTTTGCCCCTCCCTGATTACAGTCCCCTTCTTTGCTCAGAGGTAATTACCAGTCAGACTTTTGTGATAAATATTTCACTGCTTTTCTTTTTACAGTTAAATCACCTGGCAATGCATCCTAAAAAATATAGTCCAGTACTGCCTGCCTTGGGATGTTATAAAAATGGATTCACACAGTAAATATTCTTTTGTCTTTTGCTTCTTACACCCAGCACCATGTTTGTGAATTTCATACTATTTCATTTAGTTATCGGTTGGCCCTAAAGTTCTTTTGGTTTTAAAGTAAAAATAAAAGACATATTTTTCCATTTTCACCAAGAACTTTAGTGAACAACGTATTCACCATTTTGTTCCACTATCTTCTGCCATTTTTCAGGCAACTTCATAATTCCATCTTCCCAAAACATTTTATCTTTTTAAGCAAAGAACTATTCCAGGTGCCTTTTACAATCTTTCAGGAAGTTGAAATTTTCTCCATTAAGAGAATTTTGCAAAGACCAAAATGAATATAAGCCTGTAGGTGTAATGTCTGGTGAATACAGCTGATAAATCAGAACCTCCCAGCCAAGCTGTAACAGTTTTTGCCTGGTCATCAAAGAAACACTCAGTTTTGTATTATGCTGATGGAAGAGTATGCATTTGCTGACGGAAAAGTATGCATTTTCTGTTGACTAATTCTGATGCTTTTCGTCCAGTGCTGCTTTCAATTGGTCTGATTGGGATCAGTACTTGTTGGCACTAATTGCTTGGTTTTCCAAGGAAAGAGTTCATAATAGAGGACTCCCTTCCAATCCTACCATATACATATCACCTCTGGATGAAGACTGGCCTTTGGTGTGGTTGGTGGTGGCTCATCTTCTGTGCCACAAGATCTCTTCTGTTCCACATTCGGCTAAGGTTTTTGTGGCTTAACTTATGAGGAACCTGAACATCAAAGCAGTTAACATAACCTAGCTTGATTGTTCTCAATTAATGTCTCCATCTCTACCAATGTCAACTGGTCTACCTGACCATGGAGCATTGTACAGCGAGAAATCTCCTGCAAGAAACTTTGCAAACCAGTTCTTTTTAAAAATTTAAAAAAAAAAAAAAGATTTTTTTTTTCTGGCCATATTATGTGGCAAGTGGGACCTTAGTTCTCTGGCCAGGACTGAACCCACATCCTCTGCACTGGGAGAGTGTAGTCTTTACCACTGGACCACCAGGGAAATCCTGAAAACCTCTTTTGACATGTTTGATCAGTTACAACACCTTCTCCATACACTGCACAAATCTTTTGTGTGTATTTTATTTGCATTTTTAACTTTCTTGAAATAAGAAAGTGAAAGTGAAGTCGCTCAGTCGTGTCCGACTCTTTGTGACCCCATAGACTGTAGACTACCAGGGTCCTCTGTCCATGGGATTTTCTAGGCAATAGCTCTGGAATGGATTGCCACTTCCTTCTCCAGGGAAGCTTCCCAACCCAGGGCTCAAACCCGGGTCTCCCGCATCGTAGACAGATGCTTTACCATCTGAGCCACCAGGAAAGCATAATACTGAAAATGTTTTCCTTCCATCTTTAGGTAGACCAGTTGCAGGTGACAGAGATCCAGAGATGGAGACATTAGCTGAGAATAACCAAGCTTGGTTATATTAATGGGGCATGTTAATAGTTTTTAAATGGCTACACAAAAATTCACCATTTTTAAGTTTTGTTTAAAAAAACATGCTGATATGACAACATAATCTAACAAAACTGTTTCAAACGAAGTAAAGACAACTAAGTGCTACTAGAGCCACCTTACAGAAAATACCTAATGAACTTTTGGCCCAACCCAATAGTGTGTTCCTTTTGGTTGCAGTATGACATCTACTGCTTTTGGGAGTTCTGTTGCTGCCTGGCCTACTACAACTCAGTGAAGTATTCCAGCCTTGGACACTTGGGTGGTTTCAGACTTTCGTTCTCAAGAAAAACCAGCCAGGATTATTCCTGTAACGTCTGAGGATGTCCTTGAGCCAGCTTTTCTCTAGAGTACACAGCATAGAACGGAACTATTACATCTGAAGTACAGGCACCTTCACTGTTACCATGCGACCCTCTGCCCAGGGCGCCAGCCTCAGAGAATCCCGTCTACCTACAACACAGGTCACGTGTCTCTTGTCAAGCCAGCGCGTGTAGTCCATCTGAAGTATTCAGTTCAGTTCAGTCGCCCAGTGGTGTCCGACTCTTTGCGACCGCAGGAACTGCGGCACGCCAGGCTTCCCTGTCCTTCACCAACTCCTGCAACTTGCTCAAACTCATATCCATTTGTCGGTGATGCCATCCAACCATCTCATCCTGTTTTCCCCTTCTCCTCCCGCCTTCAATCTTTCCCAGCATCAGGGTCTTTTCAAGTGAGTCAGTTCTTCGCATCAGGTGGCCAAAGTATTGGAGCTTCCGCTTCAGCATCAGTCCTTCTAGATGAATATACAGGACTGATTTCCTTTAGGACGGACTGGCTGGATCTCCGTGCAGTCCAAGAGACTCTCAAGAGTCTTCTCCAACACCACAGTTCAAAAGCATCAATTCTTCAGGGTTCAACTTTTTTTTAAGTCCAACTCTCACATCCATACATGACTACTGGAAAGGCCATAGCTTTGACTAAACTGACCTTTGTTGGCAAAGGAATGTCTCTGTTTTTTAATATGCTGTCTAGGATGGTCATAATTTTTCTTCCTGAAAAGCCAGTCCGTGTGGTTTTAGCGGGTCCGGGTTAGCCCTGCGCTCCAGAGCCTTCGGTGTTGACCGGACTCCTGGACTTCGTTTTAAAGCACCTTTCCAACTCTTTTCCCCACTTCCCACCGTGCTTTTCTCCAGGAGTCCAGGGACGCTCTGGATACCAGCTTTCCGGCCACCACACGCCTCTCAGTCGTCTCCTCCCAGTCGGCTTCTCTCTTTTAAGTTTTGTTTTTCCTCATTTTAATCTAATCAGGTCTAACCCGCCTTTTCCGGTTAGCGATTGTAGTACACACAACAGCGCCCCGGCCTCCGCCCTGAGGGCCGCCCACTGCAATTCCGAGCGCGCGCTCACTCTTAGCTTCCGCAGTCCCGCGTCCGCGTCCCTCAGGCCGTCCCTCTGCGCGCGAGCCTCTCCTTCAGCGCCCCAGCCGCGACGCCAGGGCCCACCTCTTCCCAGGAGGCAACGCGCAGGCGCGCCTAACGGGCTAGCGCTTAGCATAGCTAGTGCGCCTGCGCCGGGAGACACCCCGCCCTCGAGCCAGTCATATATAAAACCTCGAGCGTATCCTCGCGAGAGGCTTGGTTCTCATGCTCCCTGCCGGGGTCGGAGGTCAGAGCGAGCGTCTCGCGGGCCGGAGAAGGAAGATGGCGGTGGAGTCGCGCGTTACCCAGGAGGAAATTAAGAAGGAGCCGGAGAAGCCCATCGATCGGGAGAAGGTGAGGGTCCGGAGAGATGCGGGGGTCCCTGGGGAGGTGGGGCGGCGGTGCGGGGCCGGAGGGAAGGGTCGGGACCGCGCGTGCAGCCTCCTGACTCCCCCCTGTCCCGCCCCCAGACCTGCCCGCTGCTCCTGCGGGTCTTCACCACCAACAACGGCCGCCACCACCGCATGGACGAGTTCTCCCGCGGAAACGTGCCGTCCAGCGAGCTGCAGATCTACACTTGGTGAGTCAGGGGGCCGGGGGCCCGCCTGCCGCCTTCGGGCTCTCCTCTGCTCGGGGCCTCTGGAGGCAGCTCGCGGGAGGTCGAGGTTCGGTGAGGAAATGGTGTTAACTCGTCTTGTGGCACTTTGACCGCTCACGTTGAAACTTCTGAGTTGTAAAGAATTGACCCAGGACTGCTGTCACTGTTGTGGCTGCTGGGTACGGAAGTGACACGTCGGGCGTCCCGTGCCGCCGCGGCTCCCAAGGGGCTCTTGGTAGAGGGTGGCGCTAGAATAATTTGGGGAGGGGAGTGGTGCTGTTGGGTGATACTCGTCGTCCTCGTAGAGCGCTTCAAAACAACGAAACCGGGTGGATTTTGATGTGCTTAATGGAGAAGCTTTTGATGTGTTTACTGAGGGTCTCCCTCCCCCTGAATGTTTGTGTACCTTCCCTACCCACGTCTAACTAGGGCCGTTACGTACAGCAAGCCGTATGCAGTTCCTTGGTTTGACGTTACAGTGGCTTTATAGTAGCAGTAAAAGGTGTATAATTATTTAAAATATGCCTAATGTAAAATATGTGACATTTGTCATTTTAATTGTTTCAGGGTACATTTCAGTGCAACCATTACTACTGTCTATTTTTCAAAACTTTTAAATTCCGTACAACAGAAGGTCTGTACCCAGTAGGCAGTAATAATGGGAATTCTTCATTTCCCGTGCTCGCCACTATGTATGTGAATCTGCCTCTTTTAAGTACTTCATATAAGTGCTCTCATATGGTATTTGTCTTGTGTCTGGCCTATTTCACTTATAATCAAGGTTTATTGATAGTTAAGGATATGAAAAAACGTAATTATTTTTTACGACTGACTGAATAACGTTTCATTGGAAGGCTTTGCTGCCTCTTGTCTGTCCACTTGTCTGCTGGTGAATACCGTGGGATTGGTTCCACCTTTCAGCTAAGTTTATGTAGTATGATTCCAGTTCAGTATTATTCCAGGAAAACAGCTCAGGAAGGTCGATTTAACATATAGAGAAGAACTTTTATTAACAGATTGATGAACACTTCTGTTTAGATTAGTCTAGATTTCCTCCAATAAATTAAGAGTTCCTACTTGTCAGATACTTGCTTTGACTGAAGAGTATAAAGAGGGTTCCACTCCCTCTCTAAACTGAATCTCCAAAAGAAAGCAGATGAAATAAAAGCAGATGGAATAAAGGGAGGGTGCGATTGTGCCACACTCTCTACTCTCAATCAAGGAAAAAAAAAATTACAAAAAATTAAATCCCGTGCTCAATTGTCCTGTCCATAAACTGCAACCAAACAAGACAACCTTATCTTACACCTCAAAATGGTGGCCAAAGACAGACCGGATGTTGGTGAGGGACAGAACGGAGCCCTGCTGTCATTCCAGAAGCAGCAATGAGGGAAGATTGGGGATTCTCAATTTGTAGAAATAGATTGAGGGGCCAAAGTAGGTGGCCTTGAGATTAAGTCCAGGAAAGAGGAGTGAGGAGCCCAGCAGAAGCTAGGTGAATTGGCTAAAGTCCAAGGGACTGTGTGAGCTGGGGGAACACCCCACCCCAGGAGTGATAGATCTTGTGCTTGGGTGGTCATTAAACAGGTTACTGGAAGAGAATTATCTCGATCACTGAAATAGGGTTCAGTGAGAAAAACAGACCAATAGGAGATAGAGCAAGAAATGGCTCACATAGTTGTGGGGATTGCCTAGGTCTGTGGTGTAGGCTGGAACTCTCCATCATAAGCTTTTGGAATTTCTTCAGGGAAGTCTTAGGTCCAGTATGAAGCCTTTTCAACTGATTGAATGAGGCCCACTGATTGATTGAAGTTTATTCAGATTATCTTGGATAATCACTTTAAAGTCAACTGATTATAGATTTTTTGATCCCGTCTCAAAAACACCTACCTTAGTGTTTATTTGATTGAATAATTAGGAGCTGTAGTTTCCTAAACTGACATATAAAACTGACCCTTACAGTCACCAGGAACTCTTGCAGAGATTTGAATAATGAGAGGTTAAGTATAGCCTGATGGTGGGGATGGAGAAAAAAATAGATTGATCTGTCTTTTGGCTGCACTTCAAAACTTGCAGGATCTTAGTTCCCCAAGCAGGGAGGGAAACCTGTGCCCCCTGCAGTGGAATCCTGGAGTGATCTGTCTTTAGGAGGTAGAAACAACAGGCCAGAGATGGGAAGAACTTTACCACTCTTAGGTTTGTGACCTGGGCATCTAAGAGGGTGATGGTCATATGAGAAGAAGGGCATGTTTGGGGGACACTGTAGAGTTGTTTCGGGTGTATTGAGAAGGATTCAGCAGCAGTAGAGGAGGAAAGGTGATGTGATCGTTGTGGCCCTTTTGCTCGCAGTGCAGCTGAAGCCATGGTTTTTTACCTGAGTGTGATGTAGTGGAGATGGTGTAAATAGGGAACTGAGTTAAAACTAGATGACTTCTTGGGTGTTTGACCCCCTGCTTAATGCCTTAGGGCTCTTCACTGGTGCCGTGAATCCCGGGTCACTGTAGAGCACTGGTGCCGTGAATCCAGGGTCACTGTAGAGCACCCTTCGACAGTGCTGCTGCCAAGTTCCTTTTCCTCCATTTCATGCTCCCAGGTGTCAGGGAAGAAGACAGTTCAAAAATTTAAGACTGTTGCTCCTAATACCTGATGCTTATATTTTAGAAGAGTTTTCCAGATTGTGTCATATTGGCTCAAGGTCTATATAAAGTTCTCAGTTCAAATAGAAATTGGCAGGGCAGGAATATATATTGTGAAAGGAGCCTATGCTTAGCCTTGAAAATTCCATTGCTTGAAAACTCCTATTGCTTCGTTGGCTTTTCCATCTATTGCAGAAATCATCAGAACATTCAGTATTAGAAAGGAAAACAATGCGTAATCTTTATGAAAATGCTTTCCTGACACATTGATTCTAAGATGCACTCCAATTTCAGAGATGCTAAAATGTAGAAAAGTATGCCTCTGAAATAATGAAAAACAGTTAATTTGAGAATTTGGATTAATTTGGACTAGTTATCCTTAAGTGGATAAATCACTAGGTCAGTGAGATGTTGCATAGCAGCAAAGGTAGTGGGGGTAATTTTGAAGTCCCTTTAGCACACTACCAGTCTAGTCTACCTTCATTCATGAAAATTTCAAACACTGAGGCTGATAAGGGGAAATAGTATTTGGGGGCAATCCCATGGAAGGAGGAGCCTGGTGGGCTGCAGTCCATGGGGTCGCTAAGAGTCGGGCACGACTGAGCGACTTCACTTTCACTTTTCACTTTCATGCATTGGAGAAGGAAATGGCAACCCACTCCAGTGCTCTTGCCTGGAGAATCCCAGGGATGGGGAGCCTGGTGGGCTGCCGTCTATGGGGTCACCCAGAGTCCGACAGGACTTAAGCAACTTAGCAGCAGGAGCAGCAGCAGTATTATTAGGTGCTTTAAAATTAAGTCAGTTGTGAGACCTTGACAGTTTCTAACAAAGTTGCAATTGAGACACATGTAACTATTTCATTATATGTCAGTATCCTTGTTACATTATTGCTGATTGTCTTTTTTTTTCCTTAAAAAAATTCAGGATGGATGCAACCTTGAAAGAATTGACTAGTTTAGTAAAAGAAGTCTACCCAGAAGCCAGAAAAAAAGGCACACACTTCAATTTTGCAATTGTTTTTACGGATCTTAAAAGGCCTGGCTATCGGTAGGTAACTTTTCATTTTTAATTACTTATAATCTCTTGGATTTCAGTATGTTTTAGCTGCTAGGGATAATCCATATTATCTTACTATCTAGTTTAGATTATTATGTATTACATTTTTATTGTGTTCTAAGATCATGGAGCAAATCCAGCCCCACATTCACTTTTTAGGGGACACACAGTGTCATTGCTCAGCCACCCTATAACAGTTGATCTCCTTTCCTGCAGAGTAAAGGAGATTGGCAGCACCATGTCTGGGAGAAAGGGGACTGATGACTCCATGACCCTGCAGTCGCAGAAGTTCCAAATAGGAGACTATCTGGACATAGCGATTACCCCTCCAAATCGGGCACCACCTTCTTCAGGGCGCATGAGACCGTATTAAATTGTACTTGCTTTTTCTTGAATTTATTTTCCAGTCAGTTATGTAAAATAAACTTTCACTTCTTCCTCCCCTCCTATTGCCATTAAGCCTTTAAACTCTATAAACAAATTGTAATGCATCTATTTAGGAATTAGATTTGGCTTTGCTATGGTATATTAATAGAAAGTCCATATGTTTCAAGTTCTTCTGTAAAATATGAAAAGTGCTCTTAGCATTCTATGTAAAACTGTATTGTTAAATATATGTTGCAACCATTCTGAGTGTGAAAGTTAATGGGGCCTGGTTTGGGGTTTAATATAGTATTGCTTGTTTATGCTAAATAATGGAGTTGCTATGTTTTGGCCCAAATGGGGCAGAACAAGAAAGTCATATTATATTAAATGGAACAGGGGTTTGTCACCTAGAAGCTTGTATGGAGTTGGGAACAGGACCTGTGGGAATGAGGGGGTACAGCTGTAGTGTTTTGGAACAGTCTGAGCTGAGGCAAATTGAAGAAGCTGTCTGTGTTTGAAGAGAGTGGCCTGCCTGAAACAGGGTGTGATAAGTTAGAGAAAAGCTGCCACAGTGAGGATGTTTACGCTTTAAAAATGGGGAAAATAGAGCATTTTGAGGGCAGGAAGTAGTATAGAGGAACAAGGGTTAGAACTTAGGATAAGGATAGATTTACCTTGAAGATCTGAAAATGCAGGGAGAATGAAAGAGGAAACTTGAGAGCATGGGAGAGGGTCTGGGATGAGGTCAAGCTGAGTAAGCAGGGGTGTTCACAAACTCTCTTCAGTGCTGGGACTGACTCATGTCTGATTTCAGGCAGTATAGAGTGGTTAAAACCAGATGGCTGAACATTTAAATCCTGGTTATGCTAGGAGCACCTTGGACAAGTTACCTGAATTTGTTTTTGTTTAAAATTTGTAAAATAGAAGTGACAGCCTACAGGACTGTGAAGACTAATAATAAAGTTAGCCATAAAGTAGGACTTTATAAAACATAAACAGAACGGACGCTGTCTCGTCCACAGAACAGTTCCAGTCTCAGTGTGCAGTATGTGATTAAGGCCTATTACCTTCATTCTGTTGCATAGAAAACTTGGAAACTGTGTATCCCCAAATTAAAAAATATATATTACTAGCAAAGTAAGATTGTAGTAATTTGATCTTGTACAGACAAAAGCAGCCTTGGAAACCTAACACTTGTAGCATTGGGGTCAGTCAGCCAGCAGGTAGGTGACAGTTGTGGGCCTGGAACCCAGACCTAGGGGCTCTTCTCCACTGAGTTTTGCTCCAAACCCCTCAGTGCTTTATTCATTCAGACAAGCCAGGCTTGAGCTCCATAAGTCATAAAATTAACTTAAACCTGATATATTGGAGAAGAGGAACCATGATTAATTACCATCCTATTTGTTTGGGGAGAAGAAACAATGTACTCTGTAGATGAAGACAGGAAGTCAATACAGGACTTCCCAAGCCAACTTTTCATAATGGTATGAACTCCTCCAGTGGGGCTTTCCTATAGTTATTCCAGGTTACTCTCCCACTGGCTGAAAATAAAGTGGCTTATTTGCTTTGTTTCAACATGGATTTTTTTTTTTTAGGTAAAATTGGTATGTATAACAATATATTAGTTTCAGGTATACAGCATAATTTATTATTTGTATACACTACAAACGACAAGTCTAGTTACAATATGTTGACCCCCTTTACCCTTCCTGTCCACCCCTCACTATTGATGACCAATCTGCTCTCTGTATTTATAAGTTGGGTCTTGTTGGGTTTTCTCTTTCAGACTCTACATACAAGTGAGAGCATGTGGTATTTCTCTAATTTCACTCAGCATAAGCCATCCATGTTGTTGCTAATGGCAAGACTTCATTTTTTGGCTATTAGCCAAAAAATGAATGTGTGTGTATGTGTGTGTATCTGTTGCACAATTTTTTATCTGTCCACCCACCCACGGACACTTAGTTATTTCCATACCATGGATATTGTATCAATAAATAATGCTGTAGTGAACAGGTGGGTGCAGATAGCTTTTCTTCACACTTGCCGAAACTTATCTCGACTTTTTGATGGTAACCATGCTGACAGGTGAGTTGTTAAATCTCTGGTTTTGATTTGTATTTCCGATTAGTGCTGTTGATCACTGCTCCATGTATCTGTTGGCTACCTGTGTGTTCCAACATGGAATTTTTCCTTTAAAGGTTGTGATCTTCCACCAAAAGTACAGTTAAACAATACCTAGTGAATTTATCATTGAATATAATGCTAAGACTCAAAAGATTTGTACTTAGTCCTTATTTACCTCTGGCTGTCCAGGTATGGCTTTGAGGTAGTAACTGAGCTGTCTCATGGTCCCTGACAGCACCGTGCTCGGCCTTCAGTGTCCTGACTGCCTCATGCTCTTGTGGTTTCCCATTGTGGGGTGAAGTAGAGAATGCTCATTGCCTGTGATATCTTTTCAGTTTTCTCACAGGGTTTAGGACCTTGGCAGGGCTTCTTCAGTGGCTCAGTGGGTAAAGAATCTGCCTGCCAATGCAGGAAACACATGTTGGATTCCAAGATCCCCTGGAGAAGCAATTGGCCACCCACTCTAGTGTTCTTGCCTGAAGAATCCCATGGACAGAGGAGCCTGGCAGGGGGGTCCATGGGGTCGTACAGAGTTGGACACAGCTGAGTGACTAAAGCAAGCAAGCACAGGAGCCTTAGCATCTTCAGTCCTTACCTCAGTAGGGAGTCAGTGCTGAGTTTATACTTACATTTTCATGCTCATAGTGGTCACTGGGTGAGGTAATGTTTCAGATATCAACTCTGTGTTTGTGCCTATAGGGTTAGCTGTGAAGGGGAAAGAAAGCAGTTAAAACTGTTAGGTAAACTCTGTTACTCTTAAATAGAGCTGAACTCACCTGTTTCTGTTCTATCACAAATTCCAAACTTAGTTTCAGGGTGACCAAGCAGTTATAATGTTAGTGCTGAGTGGTGCCTGATCTCATTTCACCTTCAGCACTGAAGTGCAGGCAGTGGCTAAATCTTCACTTCAGCTGAAATGGAGGCCTGCTTTAAATAACAGCTCGCAATGTGGGCTGTGAAGCGAGGAAGCCAACAATGGATGACTGGAAACATGTTTCCAGAAATAGTGCTGTTGTCTTCAGCTCCCTTCAGGCTGGCGTCCACCCAGCTCCACCAGTCCTGTTCTGGCAGTGAAGCCGTTGTCTGTGAAGACTCTGCCAAGGGACGTCATCTGGAGCATGTGGACCTGGTTCAGTCTTTGTACAAACCAAACGCCTCTTTTAAATAATACGGTCATGGCTTCTGGTTTTAGTATCAGAGCAGCCAGTGAGGTCTGTGTGTCCTTGTGTGTACTTTATTGCTTAGATTGTTTAGTTGCTCAGTCATGTCCGACTCTTTGTGACCCCATGGACTGTAGCTCTCCAGGCTCCTCTGTCCGTGGAATTTCCCAGGCAAGAATACTGGAGTGGGTTGCCATTTCCTTTTCCAGGGGGTCTTCTTGACCCAGGGATCAAACTAGGGTCTCCTGCACTGGCAAGTGGGTTCTTTTTACCGCTGAGCCACTGGGGAAGCACCATTGCTTAAACAAGTTGTTCTTAAAAATTTCTGTAGTTTCTTGGAATCTGTAATGGAACAACCTTGAAGGAAGTGTTTATTCTGCTAGGATTAATCAGGAACTAGCTAGGCAACTGAGGCCTCCTGGTGGCTCAGACGGAAAAGCGTCTGCCTGCAGTGCGGGACACCTGGGTTCGATCCCTGGGTTGGGAAGATCCCCTGGAGAAGGAAATGGCAACCCACTCCAGTACTCTTGCCTGGAAAATTCCACGGACTAAGAGGCCTGGTAGGCTACAGTTCATGGGGTCGCAAAGAGTCGGACACGACTGAGCGACTTCACATACATAGCTAGGCAACTATTCTATGAGGACAGTTATTGATTCCCACCCCCCAGTAATTCCTAGGAGGAATAAGCTAAAAACCTATCCCTGGTGGCTTAGATGGTAAACAGTCTGCCTGCAATGCAGGAGACCTGGGTTCCATCCCTGGGTTGGGAAGGTCTCCTGGAGAATGGAATGGCAACTCACTCCACTATTCTTGTCTGGAGAATTCCATGGAGAAGCCTGGTGGGCTATAGTCTATGGGATCATAAAGAGTCAGACACGACTGAGGAACTAACATATACATACAAAAAGCAAATTTAATACTAAATACCAAAATAATTTTAATAAGAAACAGCAGCCTGGGCATGTGAGGAGTTCATTGTATAAGGGTGTCCTAATCACACACCGACCTCACAACGTTGTTGGGAAGAGCCAGGGAAAGGGGCCTAGAGGAGGGCCTGGTAGAGAGCGACTGTTCAGTAAATAGCTGTTTTAAACACAAGATAAAAGGTGTTTGTAGCCCCTCCCTTGCTTCGTGCCCTGTTGTCAGGAGAATTTCCTACTCCACAGGCTCATGGGCCAGCCCAGCTATAACCAACTCCTGAGACAGTGTCATGGATAGGATAAAATTAAAACAATTTAAACTGAATCCAAAGAACCATCTGAGGCACTTTTCAAAATCTGCATACATTACTGATAAAGCTGTTAGAAATTGTAATTATTACTAACTCTTTGCACACTTCCAGGGAAAAAGTATGTGGAATGAATGCCTATTACACACCAGATACCCTGTGCCTGGGGTGCAGAAAAACCTGACATGCAGGTCCTTCCTCAGAAAGCCTTTGTCTGGTGACAGAGGTCTAAGTGCTGATGATCACAGGTGGATAGGAAAGGGTTGAGAGAGAAAGGTTATGATGAAGATGGCAGGTGAGCTTGTTCAGGACCCATAGGGGTTGCGTTTAGGCTCTCAGTAGATTAAGGGTGTGGTATGAACAAAGGCACTTAAGCATCAGGTACTTTCCCGGAGTTTGGCTGGAGATGAAGGTGAGGAGGTGGGGGCATGGTGGAGAATGGAGGGGAAGGGGTACACCCCAGGTGCAGTCAGCAAGAAGAAAAGTCCATCATTAAGGCCTCAGCATTCTCATCTGCCAAATGGAAATGCTAGCACCTATTCGTTAGAAGTTACTTAAAAAAAATTCAGTGGGTTGACAAATGTAATGAATGTACCATGCCTGGCCCAGTTAGGACTTTCCAGGCTGGCAGGTACCAGTGTAACAGTGGACAAGGGAGCCAGTGAGCTCTTTGTCCCCACAGAGCTTTGGTCTGGTGGGGCAAGGAACATTTCTGTCACAGATTCTATCAAGTTCTATAAAGGATGAGAATGGGGTGCTGACTGGGAAAACGGTTAAACTCCTTGATAGAATGACTTTTAATCTGAGACCTGAAACAGATAAGCTAACACTGGTTAAGAGTTTCATGTAACAAGGAAACAGGGGTGCAGGGTGGGGGTGGAAGATGGATTTATGAACCACTTACCTGAAGAGGTGGAGTCACAAGTCTCCTGTGGGAGCTTCAGCAGCAGGCCCTCCTCAGGCAGGCTCACCCTTTGCAGCTCTGAGTGTTCATCTCGGCACACCCAGAAAAGCACGCTGCTCTTCCCGGACGTTCCCCCAAAGGCCCAGAACTGGCTCTTAGATCCCACATCAGTCATGTGCCCAGCCCCGACCCGTGTGGTCACAGACTGTGGCCCTGCTTGTTAGATCTTGGAGCTGAGCTATGAGTTCAAGGAAAAGCAGAACATTGTTTTCCTGTATGGGGGTCGGAGTGGTAAGCAGACAGAAAGGTCAAAAATCTATAGCCTATGGATATGAGGGAGAGCCAGCTAAGTGGTGGTGGGAGGAAGGGAAGACCAGAGTGCAGGCTGCAAGAGGAGATGGAGGATGACCGAAGGTCAGGCCACACAAGGGTGGTCATGGAGGTCACTGTGGGACCTTGGGTTCATCTTAGGAGCAATGGGAAGACACTGAAAGGTCACGTTTGAAGCCTGATAAGCTAGAAATAGCCTAGTTCTAAGGAACAGATATTAGGATCACAGGAGATGATCACAGGTGGTGAGAGCTAGGGAAAGAGAAATTCCAGACAAGCTCAATTTGCAAGGCCCTCACAAGACAAGTGGGGACACCCAGCAGGCCACTGGAAGTGCTTCATATAATGTTTTTTATGTCCCATCTCCAACACTCCTGTTTCACTCACACCTGCTCTGGTTGCCACACCATTTCTTCTCTCCCTTCTTGAATAAAACTCATGAAAAGAGCCATCTCAGTTCATCATCTTTGCTTCCTCACCTCCAACCTCTCTACCCAACTCCAGACACTCATCCTGAGCACTCTGTGAGAATTCATCAATGCTGTCAGTAACAGTGACTTTGCCAAGTTCAGTGGCAATTCTTTTTTACTTGGATTCTCAACAATACTGACAGAATTGATCACTCTCCTTGAAATACTTTATTCCTTTTTCCCTGGCTGCTTCTCCATCTCTTTTGCTAGATTTTTCTGCCTCTTTCCATCTTCTAAAATGAGAACTCCAGGATTCAGTCCTTAGTATACTGTGAATATACTCACTCCTCCTTAAGCAATCCTATCCACTCTGTGGACTTACATACACTGAGCCACGGTAAACTGTACAAAAGGTTGATACAGTTCAGGAGTTAGCCTCATATACTATAAGGTTGACCAGAGCTTCCCTTGAAAAGCAAGATTAAGTATCTTGAATTTAACATTTTATTTAGCAAAATTTAAATTATAACTATTCAGTAGTTCCTAAAACAAAGAATAAGTTGTTCTTCAGTGACAATCTTCTGACGAAACGAAGAGACACGACGTGACGCATCTTCCCATTTGACTTTCAAGGCACAACCATAAAAGAGTATAATCTTTGCTGAATCAGCTTGACTTACATCATAATGCTCTTGGGCTCCATGGACAGGGCAGCCTGGCGCTCTCAGAGACTGGTCCACAGGCATAGCTGAGAGTCCAGAGACGAGCACCCACTCAGGAGGATGCCTAGGATCTTCCAGAGGGTGAGGCTTGGGCTCTACTGGGTGCTGAGCTAGATGGGGGTCTGGGGAAGTTGCAGTCATGTGCTGGGAAGAGCTGATTTGAGAGCATGAAACTGACAAGTTAGAGGAAAACACCCATCCTGACATGACAGCAGGCAAGTGTCTTAAGTCCAAATGTTTGAGACACCCACTTCAGTATAGCTACCTAGGCCTATATATATTCCTCTTTTCCTACATCAGTTTAAGCTGTCTTTTGTAAACAGCAGTGTCTGAAAGAACATTTTTAAAATAAAAGGTGTAGAAGACTTGGGACAATCGTGAGGAGACAACAGGCAGACCTAGCCCTAAGGAAGAAGCCCAGCTCTACCAACTGTCCAGCCCCGAGAAGACTGAAGGTGGCCTCATTTGAGTGGCAAACAGTAATGTTTAAATTTCAAAAATTATCCTGCTTCCTAATATTACTTAAACCACACAGTTCCATGAGGCAGGGTAAACTTGAAATTGGTGAAATAGTAATGATCTTTCAAAACTGAGCAGCTGAACTATACAAGACAGGTTAGATTAAATCAAACTTAATAAAAAGCACTTTATGCTATTAGTGTCCATACTCATCTTTAACATGAACTGGTTTTTCAAAAGGGGGACAATGTAGGGATGTTGAAAACAAAGTTGAGACCAGATCTGCGTTCATCTCATTCTGTTCAGTTTCCATAATACAAGGATGGATCCACTATCATTTCTGTAGGAAAATACAATAAAAAATATCAGTTGGATATAACCAGTAGCCTTCAACAAGACAAATGACAGGACACTGAAGGCCTGTTTTCACATTCATAATACAATTGGAAATGAACTCCCAGCGACATCGTCCAGGGGGCTGGTGTGGGAGCTGGAGACAGGGATCACGAGCTCTGGGTTGTATCCTAAGCTGCAAGTGTCAACTTCAGGTGTTTACTTGCCATCCCAATGTGAACATTTCAATGTTCTCCTCAGATAACACGGGAACATACTCACCTTCACCAGTTTTCTTTGTTGCTGGCATCTCGCATATTCTGTCCTCCATGCCGAGGAAGGAACACGTTGATGGGTGACACTGCTCTAACTGCTCCTGGAGATGCTAGGTTTGAGTTGTACTTTGATAAAATCTAAAAGAAAGCAAATTCCTTTTACTACGTCATACAAACAACATAAATCTGAAGCCTTTATAAAACAGTCAGTAAAGGTCAAGGAAAATGTGAAGATATGGGTTATTTGAAGCAGAACGTTTAGCAGCACAGACATTCCACAGCGCAGAAGAGATGGAGATGTTAGAGGGTGAGCTTGGGCATACAGGCTGGAAAGCTGCTAAATGTACCACAGGTCAAAGGAAGCAAGCAGCAGGGCAGCCCCAAGAGCAAATCAAGCCTTTACAAAGATGCTCAAAGGAAAGATCAGCAGATGCTGATAAAGATAGATAAAAATGCTCAAAGGAAAGATTATACAAAGAACCTGAAGTATTAACGATGATTTTTCATAAACAGCTGATATGTTAAATACAATATTTCACTCCTTTAACACAGAAATAAAGAGAGGAGGCACTATGGCAAACTGGAGACTGTGTATGATGCTATAAACAGGAAATGCTCCTTCCTCAACTTATTATAATGCCAGGAAAGCAAATGCTTTACTGATATCTTAGGATGAGTCCCTTCCAAAGGCATTTGGGTACTTCCCCAAGTATTCTCCTTCTCCATAAGCTAGGAAGGTTTCCAGAATGGTTGTTAAGAATTCCATTTGCCTAAGCAATAACTGCTGAACACTAACTTTTATTAAGCGGGGATGCTCAAAGAATCAGAGTGGTTACTTAGTGGAATAGGTAATTGTTATAAACCAGCCCAACAGACTGCTGGTACATTATGTTGTACTAAAGAATCAGATAAAAAAATAATCAGATATTCTATGGGACTTCCCTGGTGGTCCAGTGGTTAGGACTCAGCACTTTCACTGCTGGAGCCTGGGTTCAATCCCTGCTCAGGGAACTAAGATCCTGCAAGCCATGTGAAGGTCACAAAAAAAAGAATCAGATATTCTAACATATTTAAACAAGTGCTTCTCAAACTGAGGTCCAAGACATCTGGAAGTCTCAAGTTCAAGAAACCCTGATCCAAGTTATTCACGGTTCTCCAATGATGGAGAACCGAAGGGTAAATGACATTTCTGATCTTGCCAGAAACCTCAGGGGAGACATGGTTACCAAGGTGATCACATTTGAACAATCATTAGAAAATATTTTAAGAATACATTTAAGAACATGAAATTAAGGAGAAAATGCCTTATGAGGGCACAAAAGTATAGTGATATCACAGCTCAGCTCTGAAGAGCCTTAGCCAGCTTAGATGGCCTTAACAGGCCAGAATTAAGATTTAGATCCATATCAGCACATTAGCCTGATAAATAATACAGTTTGTATCCATTTCAGGTGTTTTTGCAGGAAAAATAAAACCAAAACAGTAGCCTAGAAAAATAACCTGGCGAATATCTTCTGGAATCATAGTAACTTCTGGAGGTGTAGGTGTTTTGAGCAGATTCTCATAAGAAGAAATTGTAGGAGAAGAGGGTTCTGCAAAATTCTCAAAGCACTTGTCTGAATTTGAAACTAATGATGTACTTTCTTTCGTTTCTAAGTCATTCGATGAACTGTTTGTGGATACCTATTGAATAAAAAGAAATCATTAAATTATGGGGTATAAAGTAATATAGTGATAAAAACTGTTCATCAATTGTTAGCTCTGTTGGGATCTCTAAGGAGGCCCAAAGTAACCCCCGCTTCCCTGACCGAGAACGAAATACAATCAAGGACACAAAGAAAGGGCATGGGGAGGACAGAGTACCATGTTCATTACTCAGGGCTGAGGGAGGGCTGCACGTACAGTCTAAGCAGACTGGCTGGCTGAGCCGGATTTAGTTGCCCAGACTCGGGCAACTCTATCCTGGCCAAGCCAGAGTCACAGCGATGATGAGCTCTGCCAGGGAGGTAGTGGCCCATGCCCACTGAGCTGGCCTGTCTCCCCAGGGGCAGAGGGAACACTGAGGGGGTGCCTTCCACATGGCCAGGAACACAGTGGATTACCACAAGGCACATGGTGCAATTATACATTAATAAAATTAAAAAAACTGAAAGTGAGTGCCTCAGCTGCACCAGACACATTTCATGTGCTCAGAAGCTGACTCCCAGCCGGAGAGCACAGTACGGACCATTTTCATCATTGCTGGAGGATCCGCTGATGGCCCCCGCTACCAGACTGGTTGTCTAAGTGTGCCTACCAACTTGACACAGGGATGAGATTTTGCGTACATAGTACATTTGTTCACTGGGAAAATTTTGGAATAAAAGGTGTAAGAATCACCCATTTTGGTGTTTCTATCCATTATTCTTCCTTAAAATATATGTGTATGTGTGTACATGTATACATACACATACATATCACTGTCCATATCGTTAAAGTTTTCTTGAAGACATTCTATGTTCTTATCTGTTTTTTAAAACATGCTTGCCACATGACACTGGATCTTATGGATTTCCTTAATATGCTTTTCTCCCCCTTTATCATTTGACATTTATTCCCATGTTCTGCTCTTATAAATAATGCTATACCTTTACTGTTATAAATCTCTGTCCCAAAATGCCTGAGAATAAATTCTAGTTAAAGGGTGTGAGAAAAATGGAAAGCTCTGGATACATGCTGCCAAATGATCCTCTGGAAATACTAAATACACTCCCTAAGGCTACTGCAGCCTATGTATTCTAAACAGACTGACTGAGTCTGGAAATAGTATGTCTGATTCACTAGGGATGGATGTTTACCATAGCTGTGCTGCTCTTTGTAGAAGGGACTTTCAAACCAGGAGTGCAGAATGTAGGTGCCAAAGGAGAATGTGTGTGCTCAGCATCTAGAAGACACATACAAGGGCATGAAAATACAGATCTAAAAGACTTTAACTTTTATAAAATTTGTCAGAATCAACTGTGCACTTTATGTTTAATTATTATGAGGGCACAAAAGTATAGTGATATACTTAACTGTATATATATACATATATATATATATAAATAACTTAAAATATTCTAACTTTAGTGTGTACTTGACTGGAAAAAAAAACAAAACTGTCATATTCACAATCTAATTATCATTCAAAGTTCAAAGTGTTAGTCGCTCAGTCGTGTCCATCTCTTTGTGACCCCATGGACTGTAGCTTGCCAGGCTCCTCTGTCCATGGAATTCTCCAGGCAAGAATACTGGAGTGGATTGCCATGCCCTCCTCCAGGGTATCTTCCTGACCCAAGGATCAAACCCATGTCTCCTGCATTGCAAGCAGATTCTTTACCATCTGAGTCAACAGGGATTAGTGCTAATAAAAGTTTAGCAAGGATGCAAGGTGCAAATGTAATGCACAAAAATGAACAGTTCTAGTAAGCTCTACAAACAATAAAAACTATATTTGAAAAAGAATATATTTTATGATAGCAACAAAAATATACCTACATATAAATCTATTAAAAATTGTATAAGATCTTTATGGGAAAATCAAGTTTCTGCAGATGAAACAGGAGGAGGAAGAGGTCAAGGAAGGTCACTTGCCTTCCAAGATATTAGGACTTACTCTAAAGCTATAGTAAGTAACTACAAGTTACTTGATTAGTCAGGGATGGAAAAACAGCCATTGGAACAAAAAAAGAGATCCTAGAAACCATGCATAAAGAGAGATTTGCTGTCTGTAACAAAGTGTGAAAGAAACCTTAAATACCAGAGAGAAAAGTAAATATGTTAGCAAAATGATTAAACTGGCAAAATTTTATCTAGTCTAATCATCAAACGCTAGAAAGATGGAGAAACAGGAATTCAAACAATGTTGGAGACAGTACACCAAAACAGCCACTCTATAGTATCATTTTAGCATTTTCTAGACTAAGTAAGGGATTCCCAGGTGGCTCAGTGGTAAAGAATCTGGCTGCCAATGCAGAAGATGTAGGTTTGATCCCTGGGTCGGGAAGATCCCCTGGAGGAGGAAATGGCAACCCACTCCAGTATTCTTGCCTGGAAAATCCTATGGACAGAGCCCAGAAGGCTACAGTCCATGGGGTCACAAAGAGCTGGACATGACTTAATGACTAAACAACAACTATCCCTTAAGAAACAAATAAAATATGGCTCTATTAACAAGCTTACACTTAACCAAATTATTAATGGATAAACCTAAGCATTCTGTTCCTTCTATAAAAGATATTGCTGATAATATATTGAAGAATTTTAGTCAGTAAACTATTCTTTAGAAAACCCATTTCACTTCAGAAGGCATAAAGATATCTTCCATTATAATTTTCTAAAAAGTTATAGTTTACTGGGAATTGATTTCTGAGTGTGGTGTGAAAGAGGTAGTGGTTCAACCTTTTTTTTTTTAAAGGTCTCTATTTAAATTCAAACAAAAAAACCATACTATTCGCTCTATATTAAAGATTGGTGAGTTAATATTTATATTTTAAGTTAAAATGTTAACAAACAAGCTCAAAAACACTGAATAGAATCAGGAAGAGTATGAAAAACAGAAAACTGTATTTCTCCTGTATGAAATCATACTGAACCTGAATGGAATGGTACTTCATATAATGGTACTTTATATAATTCAGTATTATGAACCAAGAAGATGCAGAAGGCTATTAGAATATCTTAGGTGACAGGACTGTTTATTGTACAAAGATAGTCTTGAAAGAGTATAGCTGAGAAATAACTTGAAGTTCATACTTACTATTTTTTCCCAACGGCTGGGTTATGAGGCCAGGAGTGGCAAAGACATTATCATTGGGCACTGGTTCTGTTTCTATGGTCTCACTGGTGTGATTCATAGGGAAATATTAGAGTTAAAAAAAGTTAATATTCAATCTCTGGAAAATTATTTAATCTTATTATATATCATTAAATCTGGACATTCAATTATGTTTTATGGAAGATAAATTCCATGGAAATCTTTTTTCTTTTTTTAAATGTATATCCATAGCTCAAAAAAGGTTAAAAACTATTTTGTATTGGTAGCTTTGACTTAGAAGTGGTTAAAAATCTTTGAGTTAGGGAATTTCCTGGTGGTTCAGTGGTTGGGATTCTGCTTTTTCCACTGCAGGGGGTGCAAGTTGGATCCCTGGTTGGGGAAGCAGGATCCTGCATGCCACAGAATCCAAAAACACACAAAAAATTGACTTCAAGGAAAGCTGTGAGTTCAATTCCTTGGTTCAAATATAGAAACTGTTAGCTCTTGGCTTCAAAATCCTAAAGTGGAATTTTATACCAATATAGAGACAGAGATTAAGAACATTTTTTAGACTAAGACTGACTCTGCCATCTTATTAAAGTTGTTCTAGCCAATTACCCAGATGTCTGAAATATAGTTATAAAAAAGGACATCACTGAATACAATAAAATAGTTCAATTAACAAACTGTCCTAGTGTAATTTACTGAATAATCTTTACTTGAAAAACATCTTCAGTATATATTAAATTCTTAGGTAAATTAGAGGCTGTTTCTTGGCTGTTTCTGCAATAGGTCCATTCTGTCACAATTTTATACTGTTTTACTTACTGTAGCTTTATATATTTTAATAACCAGTAAGTTAAATCCCCTCATTACTGTTATTTTTCATTATTTTCTTAGTTATCCTTACTTTATATTATTCCAAATCATTTGAATAGTTTTCTCACACATCCCTTATGCTCCACCTTAGAGGAAAAAAAAAAAAAAACCTAAGGTTTTATTTTAATTGTATGATATCCATAAATTAACTTGATACAATTAAACATCTTAGTAATATTCAGTCATTCTGCTAAGGAACATGGTATACTTTTTCACTCTAATTTTCCCTTTAACTTACAAATGTTTAGTGGTTTTATTCATATAGGTCTTTCACATACAACTGCAGGAGTATTTTACTTTTTTGTTGAGAATTTTAATGACTTTTCCCCTGTATTTACCAACTAGTTATAATAAATTATAGGAATGCATATTATTTTAAGTAGTTGTCTCATAATTATATAAAATAAATCTTACATCAGCTTCTACAGATTTTAGCTGTGCCTTTCTCAAGTTGCCCAGGTACAAAACATGGCCTAGAAATACATCATGGTAATCTTTATTTCTGTTTTGTATCTCATTACATTGGCTACAACATTAAGAACAATGTTAAAAAATAAATAAATAAAACCAATGATGTTTAATAATGGTGACAGCTTCACCATTAAGTTAGATATTAACATTGTTACATTAATGAAATATCCTTTTACTGAGAGTTAACTAAACAATTTAAATGAAGAACAGGTGTCTAATTTCATAAAATTCTTGTCATCTATTGGAATTATCCTACTTTTTTTTGAATCATAGGAAACTTGTATTTTATGAGTTTCCAAATACTCCTGTCTCTTTTCTCCAATTGTTTTTTTCTGACACTTTGAGTTGAATGTTTATTTTCCTTCTTTAATAACTACAGTTCTTAAAGATATGCATTTAAGAGTGGTACTTTGATATGTGGTATTTTCATTTTAACATTAATTACCACTTCTATACCGATCACTCCATGTCTCTTCAGTGTAGCATGGAATTCATCACTGTGCTTCAAACTCGTATTTCAATACCTAAGCTTAAGAGTACCTCAAAACCAACACATAAAGAAACTCAACACCTTTACCCCCAAGCTGTGTTCAGTAGTGGCTGACTCTACAACCTCGTGGACTGTAGCCCACCAGGCTCCTGTCCATGGAATTTTCTAGGCAAGAACACTGGAGTGGGTTACCATTTTTCTCCAGGGACCCCCACGCTGCAGGTATTCTTTTAGTTCCTGAGAATCATCTCAGGCAACAAATCAGAAATCTGTGCTCTATCCTAGATCCTCTTTTCTTCCCAAGTTTCCATATGGAAACAATCCCTTTTTTGTTTTAGTAATTTTAGTTTTTATTTTATCCTCTCTTCTCTATCCCATCAAATACCAAGTGTTTTCAGGCTCTTATTCAAAATCTTCTATTTCTTCTAAACAAAGGAAACTAATAGTTCACACTTTACTGATGGAATTGGTGATTCAGAGGTTTGAAATATGAAGTATCTGGAAACCTTTGAAAGAAAGTATTGTCTGAGAGAGATTTCTTCTGGGGGAAAAAAATCAATAAATACAAAAGATTTAGAAAGTTAGATAAAATATTTCTTTTAAGAAAGCTGCTTACCTGTTAGTTTTCACATTTTTAAGTCCAATTGTGTAATCGTCATTTAAACACATAGTATATTCAGAGATACCAAAGTGTTCTAATTTAGGAGTTACACACTCAAAATCATCCATCTTTAGTGCACATTTTGGAGTTTTTACTAGTGAGTGTTTGGACAATGGAGTTAAAATTTTTGGCTCTTCCTTCTGGTTGTTTACTGCTTGGGGAGGGTTTGGTATAACTTGGGATACGATGTACCGCTCAAGTCCAAAATCAGAAAGTTGTGGACTACGTGGTGACTTCTCAGGAACAGAAGTGACTGCAGCAGCAGAATCCAACAAATTGTCTTTCACGTCAGGCATCTCAGGACGTTCACATTCACTGGACTCTGGTTTAGAGTCAGTGACTTCTTGCTCATCCACTGAGAGGAAAAATCAAGGTCATATTCTGGTCAAACATCAAACTAGAAAATGTCATATACTACAACCACATAAAACAGCTCCATCTGATATGTCCCCAATCAGCAAAAGCTCTCTCTTTATTTTCTAAGGAGAAAATATTCTTGTTTTTTAATTTCAACTGTACCTTTCACTTTCTGACATGTATCGCTTATATCTCCATAATTCATCTTAATGATACATCAGAAGAGGGAAGTAAACTGTTCAAAGATGAAAAATCAGTACCCACAAACAAAACTGCAATTTCTTAAGCCTAACCTTATTGATCCCTGTCAGAATCTTTTGGGCTCAAAGGCAGAGAAAAGGGGTAAGTTTAGGCTGTACATTTACTTGACCAACTAAGAGATCCAACAGACTGAGGGAAGTGAAAAGGCACACACTTTTTCTTTGAAGACATTACGTTCCTTGTTTTAACTGGCAGCTGAAATGAACTAGGACAGGATTTTGTTTTTGTGTGCATAAGCCACGACACATTAAATCTGAAGGATGCACCATTTAATAAAAAAGGTTATAAAAACTTTGATTTCCTGGCTTTTGGCCCTTGAAGAGCTGCTGATTCAGAACTGTGTTTTGTCATTGTGCTTTCTGTTAATTCTGAGGAACTACTGCTGAACTGATTACAAGGCTGTCACTGATAAGTTTAATAAAATAAAGTCATCACCATTATTACTACCTCTTAGGGAGGTATTTATTAGCAATTCTATTTCCCTAGTGAGGAAAAGTAATTTAGAGAAATTACTATTACATGTAATAGTAACTAGTGGAACAAGTTTCTGAGTAACCAAAGTCAACTTGTTCACACCAAAGTCAACTGAATTCTTTCCATTATATCATGCAGACTGTTTAACTTACCTTTCATATATCTCAATATGTATGTACATATTTGTTGAATCTAATTAATGTTTTATTTACACACAAAGATCATTTTAGTAACAGAAATGAAGACACTGAAGCATACTGAAATAAGTTCCTTACAGGTATGGGTATAACACTAACAACAATAGCTAACAATGGATGATTAGCATACAATGTCCCGTTCTAAGCAAATTTTGTCTCATTTAATTCTTACACAACCTCAGAGGTAGCTACTATTAAACATCTCTACTTTATAGGACTTCCCTGGTGGTCCCGTAGTCAGAACTCAGCACTTTCAGGGCTGTGGCCCTGGCGGGGTCAGAAAACAAACAAAATCTCTACTTTAGAGATGACAAATTGAGGTACAAAGTAACTGGTCAAAGATGAATATAACTAGTAAGTACTGAAATTAGATTTGAACTCAGGCAGTTTGACTCTAAATTCTAAACCACCATGCTCTCCTACCCGTCATCAGCATTTTATAACTAAAAAGGACTTTATAAATTTACATAGCTCAAATTTTCTTATTCTACGGAGGAAGAAACTGAGAGCGAGAAAGTGAAATAGCATGGCTTAAGGGTGGTCTCTCAGCTACTTACTGTCAAAACTAACCAACAACCAGCTATCCTTAAGTCACGTAGATTTATCTTGTACCCTTCTTTCATCCAGCACTGTACTGGTTCTTATCTAGCATTTGTAAAGGAGAGCAAGGACTGCCTTCACACTGCACTACCAATCAGCACTGCATCCAGAACACAGGGACTGCTGAATAACGATCAAATGTCTATCACATAATGGCAGAATCAGACTAGAAACGATGGCCAACCCTATAGTAGTGTTAATTATGCTGCTTTAATACTAAAACAAATGTTATAAAAGGCTAGTTATTCACACCTGAATTTTTCTTGGCACGTGGAATATATCCATACTTCTGGAAAAACTCTTTTATTTTCATGATATCCAGTGAATTCTTTTTCATCAATATTTTTGTTGCTTTTATGAAACCAATGTTTTCTTGACTTTCCAAGTTTGCTTTATCAAGAAGAATGTTGACATCATCCTTTCATGAAGAAACGAAGTACATTTTAATTTAACATTTGACTAAGTCTATTTATAATTTTGTAAAAATTACCACATAAAAATGACAAATTAATATTGTAGGAGTGATACCTTTAGAATTTGTACTTCTGAGTTAAGGTTATGTAGAACTCTCATTGGACAGTCTTCAAAGTCTTCGATACGAATATTGAATGGAAAAAGTATAACAATGAAAAGGAGGAAAAAATAAGAAAATAGAAAAAGTAAATTTTTTAGAATTATAAAATCTTTATATAGAAAAGTACAGAAATATATACTTTGATGAACTTTCAAAGTGAACATATCTACAATGATAAGCAGGTAAAGCTTTATGGAAAGCAATTCTGCTGTATATTAAAAATCCAAAACCACTCATACAATTCTGTGTCTTATAGCATTATCTCAACCATGTAAACAAAGTCAAGCATAACAAAACAACAGCGAAAAGTAAGAACAGTAGAAAAATTATTGAAAATTAATAGCGGTATCTTCTGGTGGTGAAGTTGTAGCAAAGATTTTCTTTCTACTTTCCCATTACCTCAAACTTTCTGCTGTACACATATACTGTTTTCACAGTCACAAGCATAAACATTTTGAAATGGCTGAAAAACTATCGACAACATTATTAAAGTAAAAGGAGTCTGTGCCTATAGGGTGCAATATTTTAAGGCATATTACAATTACGACACACAAAATAATTTCAAAATCTGAACTACTCTTCCAAAAACTTAAAAAAAACCCCTAATACAAATGTCAGTGGTGGAGAATTCTGCTTTATTAGAAAGCAGTGTCGAGTACTAGTGTTTCTGTAGGCAATACGAATTGTTGGGGAAAATACAGACACTACGACTGTGGACGATTTGAGTGAGACCAAAGACCACCTGACCTGCCTCTTGAGAAACCTGTATGCAGGTCAGGAAGCAAGTCAGAACTGGACATGGAACAACAAACTGGTTCCAAATAGGAAAAGGAGTACGTCAAGGCTGTATACTGTCACCCTGCTTATTTAACTTATATGCAGCGTACATCATGAGAAACGCTGGGCTGGATGAAGCACAAGCTGAAATCAAGATTGCCGGGAGAAACATCAATAACCTCAGATATGCAGATGACACCACCCTTATGGCAGAAAGTGAAGAGGAACTAAAGAGCCTCTTGATGAAGGTGAAAGAGGAGTGAAAAAGTTGGCTTAAAGCTCAACATTCAGAAAACTAAGATCATGGCATCTGGTCCCATCACTTCATGGCAAACAGATGGGAAACAGAGGAAACAGTGGCTGACTTTATTTTTCTGGGCTCCAAAATCACTGCAGATGGTGACTGCAGCCATGAAATTAAAAGACTCCTTGGAAGGAAAGTTATGACCAACCTAGATAGCATATTCAAAAGCAGAGACATTACTTTGTCAACAAAGGTCTGTCTAGTCAAGGGTATGGTTTTTCCAGTGGTCATGTATGGATGTGAGAGGTGGACTATACAGAGAGCTGAGCGCAGAATTAATGCTTTTGAACTATGGTGTTGGAGAAGACTCTCGAGAGTCCCTTGAACTGCAAGGAGATCCAACCAGTCCATCCTAAAGGAGATCAGTCCTGGGTGTTCATTGGTAGGACTGATGTTGAAGCTGAAACTCCAATACTTTGGCCGCCTGATACGAAGAGCTGACTCATTTGAAAAGACCCTGATGCTGGGAAAGATTGAGGGCAGAAGGGGACGACAGAGGACGAGATGGTTGGATGGCATCACCGACTCAATGGACATGGGTTTTGGTGGACTCCCGGGAGTCGGTGACCGACAGGGAGGCCTGGCGTGCTGCGGTTCATGGGGTCGCAGAGTCGGGTACGACTGGTCTACTCAACTCAGCTGAAAGTCACTCCACGTGTGAAGAACAATGCGGAGAAGCTGCTATGAAACGACACGTTTCCTCTTCTGGTCGTGTTTTTATTACACACACTCTGTGGACTTGAAGACCGCTCCCGCCCCCCGGGATGGCAACTCACACCCTTCACTGCCCCTCCTGCGGTTCACTCACCGCTGTCCTCTCCGTCCAGCGCTCGCTGCAGCCGGGCCGTCTCGCTGTCCAAGGTGACGGCCAGAGACCGCAGCTTCCCGCAAAAGCCTCGGATCGGATCCATAGGAGAGGCCGGCTCCCCGCCTCAGAGCTCACGGCCGTTTGAATTCCGGCGCCGGAAGCGCCATTGGTTTCCGTAGCCGCGAACGGCCTTTCTCGCGACAGGTGAGGCCTCACGCGAGGAAACGGCAGCGGCTCGGACTGGGCTCTTCCGGCATCCCACTTCCGGCGTCGTTCCCCGGCGTGCGGAGCGCGGCCTGGACGCGCGGCTGGTGAGTGGGGCGGCGCGGGCCGAGGTGGCCTGCGGGAGGCGGCGGGGCTCCCCTATCCCTTTTCCCGCGTCCAGCGCGCAGTCATCTCCTCCCTTCCCCTCGACAGGCGCTATGTTCCTGACCGCGCTCCTGTGCCGCGGCCGCATCCCCGGCCGGCAGTGGATCGGGAAGCACCGGCGGCCGCGGACCGTGTCGGCACTGGCGAAGCAGAACATGATCCGTCGCCTGGAGATAGAAGCGGAGAACCACTACTGGCTGAGCCGGCCCTTCCTCTCGGCCGAGCAGGAGCGTGGCCACGCGGCGGCCCGCAGGGCGGCCGCCTTCGAGGCGCTCAAGGCGGCGCAGGCCGCCAAGTTCCCCGCGCACCGTCGGCTGGAGGACCAACTCGACCACCTTAACGTCACCAGGAGGTGGTCCTGACCGTGAGCCCCGCTGGCCTCCGGCCCCGCACGCTCCACTGCCCGCAGTCGGGGCTCGTTCTTCCCTGAGGGACGGTGGGAGCGTGGCCTGCGTCACAAGCGACACAAACGTCATTTTTACGAAGCCGCAATAAAGCTACCAACTGTGCTTTTTGGGCGTCAGTGTGAGATTCTTGTTGGGGCTTGATCACGCAGCCGTACCTCTGTCAACAATAATTGACTAAACGCAGATGGAAAAAACGAGCTTTTTCAGTTAAACAGACTCATGGAAATAACGTTTTCTACCGAGATTTACCTCTAAAAGTGGACAACTGAAAATTATGTTCAGTAAAAGCTGAATTAAAGCTTTTTTGATAAATCCATCTATATCTTTGGCCTAGGTAAGCTACAGTCTTGTTACAGTCAATACTTGTGGTTATTAGAAGATTATTTAGAAAATAATAGTAGAAAATTAGTAGATTCTTATTTCTAACTCAACACTATATGTTACCTGATTTTCAAGATGGCAAAAATCATAGCTATTCTTTCACTTTGTAAATATCAGTTTATAACAATAACAACAACTGTTCAAATACAGGAATTTATTTATTAATAAAGTAAATCATCATCATGATTTCGGGAGAAAAATTTTAAAATGTTCAACTTTCACGTTAATGTAGGTTAGGCCACCCAAAGACAAAAAAGCAAAGATATCAAAGTCATGGTCCAGGGTTACACTCATGAGAAACAAATACAAGACTTATGGGACTTGATAAGTAAAAACAAACTGTATTCCAAATTCTTTCATATAAAAACATTAATGATCACCTTAAAATAGTGTCCATCTTATGGGCATAGACTCATCTGCAATCATACAAATATGATAAACTCAATCACTTTCTGAAGCTTTTAATACAAATACAGTTCCTTGCTGCTTTATGCAACTCAACAAAATATAAAGTGAAGTCGTTAGAAAAATATGGACCTTTCTGAATCTATATTGCATTTTAAATTTAAATTGGAAAATACAGTTCAGATCATATGAAACATGATTTCAGGTTTAATATTAGCTGTATCAGAATATTAAATATGGTCTTTATTTTGGCTGAAATGTAAAAATATGGTTAATTTCTCAACAGGTTAGTTAAAAATACTTTGCATTGATAGCAGTGCTAGTCTTAGAACAACATGTAAGCAAAACATATTTGTAAGTCATTTGTCCATGCAGATCCTAACACTAAGCCCTTATATGCATCTGCTTTAAATATGATGGAAGGGAAATCTCACATAACTGAAAATCTGTAATTTAAGCAATGGGACAAACAGTCAAAATCTGCTTCCAACAGAAATAAAATTCAAGTAAACACTGCATATTTCATTTAAGCTAAGTTCAATTAACTTAGGATACATTGGGTCATAACCACTAAATATGTAAAAGGATTTAAAAAAAAAATTCCACATGCAAAGATGAAACTGCTTTTGTAAGCAGTGCAAGTTTAGTGACCACTAAGCTGCAGCTGCTCTTTGGTTTGGCACAGTGACAGTGGTCAGATGTCTCAGGTACTGAATATTCAAGTCAGTTCGTACCCAGGTAAAACCAAGTTTCCTGTCTTAATTTGTTTTTAAGGGCAATGGCAAGACCTGAAATTCAATTTTACTTTCCTTAAATGTCACAACTGTTCAAGTGCTTGAAACAACAAAGATCCTACTAATAAATTTTGACAGGGCTTCACTTTGACTATTTCACCCCCAAGGTTGGCAGCACTGATCTATAGCAGCTGAAATACCAAGGAGACAGCCTTTCCTTGGTTCCCATCCCACTGCAGGCCCTTGCTGAATAGTCATTAACATGTATGAATAAACTTGGTCAATTATTATTTAAAACGTGGCAGACATTGGCCATTAATTAAACCAAAGGTAACAAAGGCTTTAGCTGAAAATTTGTGAAAAGGTGTATACTATGTTATTAAAAAAGATGATGTTAAATGACAGAAATTGAAAGAATTGAAAAAGACAAAAACACCAAAACGCACCGAGATAGGTTAAGGGGAAAATTAAGTTTCCTCAGTTAATCAGGTGCATGCAAATCTTTTGACTTGAATATAGAAATGTCCATAAGAAGTACCAGGAGGACATTTCTGAAAGCAGGCATATACATTTAAACATTTACCATTTCCTTATAATAGGCAAACTGCCAGACTAAAGTGATGTTTCTGGTTGGAAACTGATACCCCTTAACTCTCAAACATTTTCTAGAATCAAGATTATTAAGACTACCGTGTTGATATAAAGGTAGAAGCCGTATTATAGTATTCTAAATTGTATTTTCAAAGCTAACTCATTCCTCTAGTTTGAAGGGGAAAAAAAATTACTTCCTTTTAAAATCTAGTAATATAGCCCATGAAGTTAGACAAATCCTCTAAACTGTAAACCTGCAATAGATGGCTATAAAATTTATGCTATATTAGGAAATTATAGAACTATCCCTAGTATACTGTTTGGCATCCAAAAATATTTGCTGGACAAATGTAAAGTAAGGTATTGTGCAGAATTAGAAACCGAAGAATATTAAAGGTTGTCCCATCCAAATCTTTTATAACAGACCTTCCCCCACTCCCATTTTACAGATGAGAAAACTAACTGGGATATTTTAGATGCTGGTTAAATCTACCACTTCAGCAGCAATCAATCATTTTAGTTTTGACTAAACAGTATAAACAGGAGTAACATCAGTACATTGTTTCTCCTTATAGGATATGAATTCTAATCTTTAGAGTTAATGCAGCAATTTCTGTCACGTAGATTAGACTTCAAAAGGAAAAGGGGTAATAAGTGTCTAGGCAGAAAGGGGTTGCTGTTAGGAAGTCAGATTTAAAATCCTGCATATAAAAGTGAAATCCACCTCTCAGAGAACGGAAGTTTTGAATGCTCAGGTGAGAATTTGTTTCTTGACAGTGGCTAGGGTTAACTGTTATATTGAACAGTTTTACCCTCCATTCAAATGCATTTTAAGTTGCTGTCTAAGCTGTTACAAGATTAATGTAAAAAGTTTCAAAGCAAATTTCAGTCTTTACTTGAAATTTGAAAGTCAACAGCAGGTAACACTCTGAAAACATATTTTAACAGCTTACTTATAGCTTCTCTTTCTTTTTTCTTCTAGTCACTTCAACTCAATCTCACTGTGTCCAGTATTTCTACAGCACATGTAACCTTTGTTTCCCTACCCGTATAAATATCCATGAAAGTTCAACAAAAAAGTGCATTAAAAGCAAACACAAATAAAAAATTTCTTCTGCTGCCAAATTTTTTTTAAGCCTTGGGCACAAAACTACACATGGTTTAATTAATGGTTAGAACTAAGCCTTCAATGAATTAGACAAATGTGCTCCAAATGATTATATTTAGGTATCTAAATCCTTCTGAGTGTTAATTTATAGCCAACAATAAAAAAATCTTTGTTAAAAATGTTGAAAAGTATAAAACAGTTAACTATAAATTAGCAAACACCAAATTTTTTTTAAAAAAGCAGTTATTTTCTTTCTTACACAGTACAAGCAGCAGTAATTTGCATATTATTATTCACTTTCAGCCACCATACTGACCTAGATGTACTTAAGTTTTTAGCTTGTGTTTCTAGAGTGAAAATTTATATGGAAACTAAGAAACAACTCTAATAATGTAACCCAGGTATCAAAAAAATGCATATGTCATGTTAACATGTGACCTGATAGTTCATATTATGGCATCTCATGTTATTATGAGAAAATGTTACTTCCAAAGGAAAATGAAGTCTCTTGTAGCTGTGAGTCAATGCTGAACAAATGGGCTCATTTAAGATTAAGGCATCTTCCCACTCTGGAGCAGTGCTTCTGTGGATCCAGCAATCTGTACAAAGGTTTCCTTTTTTAAAAAATATATCTTCATTTATACTTCAATTATTTTATCCCATTGATCACTTTCTTGCAAATAAAACAGAAAATATCAGTCCACAATATGTTTTTATAAACCTACAAAACCAAAGACAATTGAATTATTAAAACTTGATTTTATATTTCTGAAAATAAGATTGATTAAACAGTTCTCTGGGCTAAGGTATAAAGCTGCTAATATAACAAGAAAGAAATACTTTAATTCTACTAATATGCTCTTAATAATAAAGGTTTTTAGAAGCTAAAGACAAGGGCTAGATCTCTGACTCTGTCTCCCTAAAGCCATCACATGAGCATTTTAATAGAGGCAGAGGCTTACACTTTTCCCTTACTGTTAACCCGGGCCTAAGCTAAGGAGATTGCTACTGGATGTCTGTGGGAATTTCAGTGAAAGTGAAGTCACTCAGTCATGTCTGACTCTTTTCGACCCCATGGACTGTAGCCTACCAGGCTCCTCTGTCCATGGAATTTTCCAGGCAAGAGTACTGGAATGGGTTGCCATTTCCTTCTCCAGGGGATCTTCCCGACCCAGGGATCAAACCCTGGGTCTCCCACATTGCAGGCAGACGCTTTACCATCTGAGCCACCAGGAATTTCAGTGAGGATTCTTAAACAGAAGCATCAGCCATCATTCCACCTATACGCAGAAGAGGGCAGAGCCAGGACCGGGAGCCCCGTCTGAGGAGGACCAGCTCTCCCCGGGGCTGCCGGTAACACGTCATTATCACGTGTGGCTCGGGCTGCCCCCTGCCTGCTGGGAGGAGCCCCAACAGGGGCTGGTGATGTGCACATGGGCTCCAGGTCCTTGTAAGGAACTGAATGCTAATGACAAACACTCATGAGGCAGCAGATGTCCTAGATGAGATTACAGACAAGAACAGACAACTGGCGTAATAAAGGTGTGTTGTCTTACACTGCTAAGTGTGTATACTTTGTTAGGCACCAACAGGTAACTAATAAGCACCACACGTGGGTTTTAAAAAACATAACAGCTCCACATGATGCTTCTGAGCCAGTGAGCTCAGCTTCCAGTGACACGTGCACAGCTGTCTTCTCGAGAGCTCAGTGTCCCTGCAGGTCAGGGTCAGCACCACCCTCACAAGGGCTCCTAGTCCTATTTAAGTAAACCTCCTCTGGCTACTGTTGCTGGGCACAGAGGCAGCATCGCTGGCCTGGGTACTCAGACACAGAGAACTGCTTTCTGCTGCATCTTTTACCAGGTAAAGAACATCAATGAACCTCTTAAGTCTTAGTCACTCTTCTCTGGATCAAATTTCTTCAGCACTGGGCAAAAGTCACCTTTTCCCCTTAAATAAATTAACAATACTGTTTACTGAAAAGGTTAGTTGTCCATATACCAATCCTAAACAATTTTTATTCATTTCTTCATTATTCTACCAATAAATATTTAGTAAGACTGTGCTAGGAATGGGAAGAAAACTGGGAGGTAGGCAGCTGTGACCTTTCAGTCTGTCCTGAGCTATTTGATACCATAATGGAAAGAATGAGAAAGACTCAACTACAGACTCTTTTGAGAGTATGACATGCAAATAAGGGGCAATTTTTGGAGCAATTACCTTTATACTGTCTTACCTTGCTCTTATTCAATTGGTTAGTTATGAACAAGTGGTACTCAATTTTCTATTGCCACTGTTACATGGTTATTTGTCCCTGTAAGCACATAATTATATATGACATGACAGAAAAAGAAGTGTTAGGTTCCTAGCTAAATGGTAAAATTGATGATCACAGTAAAAGCAAGTCTTATGTAAGCACTAAATAGGCTTCTGGTGCTAACCATCTGTCTGCTGTTAGAACCCAGAAGGAAGGAAAGCAGCGCTAAGATCTTCAAGTCTGGTTTTCACACTAGGTGAAAATGTCCACTGGCTCTAAAGATGTTTAGCAGCACCTGGATGAAGGCCTTAATGATGCTAAGTGAAGAGAATTTAAATGGTGCTTAAAGCCAAAACAACAAGAAGTCAGAAATTCTGACAAGAAGGTTTCAAGGCTCTTTGCTACAGTTAGTTACAAATTGATTGTTAGTTACAAATGGCTCTGAATGTCCAAACTGTTTTCCCATAGTGCCAGGAGAATATTATTACTAGTGTTATTAAGAACCACAGATACGTATAAAGCTAGTAAATGGTCAGACTACCTATTACAAACCCAGGCCTGACTCAAAATCCCACTGCTATCTTACCAACTGTTCTAGAACGTATCCACAAATTCATGAAATGATTAAGAGTCATCACTAAAAGGTTAAAATGTTAAAATATACTCAGTGCACTATTTTTATACTAAGAAAAGACAGCCAAAGAGTACAAGGCATTCCAAAAATATTATCTTTTTGGGGACTTCCCTCATGGTCCAGTGGTTAAAGACTTCACCTCCCAACGCAGGTGAGGGTTAGATCTGTGGTCGGGGGCTAAAATCCCACATGCCTTGTGGCCAGAAAACCAAAACAAAACAGAAGCAAAGTTGTAACGAGTTCAATAAAGACTTTGAAAAAATTATTTTCAAGTAAGCAAAAGCTATGACCCTAAAGAATAACCTTGTTTAAACATTATCCAGAATACTGTGCCCTCAACAACTTTCTACATCTGAGGTGATGAAATACATGGCTGGATAACAACAAGGAAAAACAAAAAACTGTGAACAGAAAAAAACCAGCAGCAGGCACTGCACTTCTCACTGAACCCTCGCCTCCATGAAAGCTCCAAGTCAACACTAACAGCCCACAAAGCAGACATTTTATTAAAAAGCTTCAAATGTTTTAGTATTTTAAAATATCACATAGTGTATTTCGCTTTTTCCACATTTATTAAGTCTGGTGGTTTTCATTTTAAGCAGACGAAGCAATGTTTTCAGATGACAACCATTACCTGATCCGCCAACACCTTCTTCAGATCCATTCTCCAGCCACTGAGGGTCACTGTCCAACAGGCGGTTTTTTGATTCACTAAGTGGTTTGATAGGAAAGGGCTGATTTGACCCAATACTGAAAGAAGAGCAAATCATTCAGTAAAGAGTTTAATGATCGATTAAGAGTACTTAATTAATAAGCAGCAAATTAGTATTCCTTTTCCTAAATACGTAAGGGCAACGCATGAGATCTCAGCACGCTGAAAAAACTCCATCTTCAGAAGAAAAATATGCCCCCAACCCCCGATTAAATGGCTCCCTAGACCCAAGAATCTGTACTCAGCACTGCCAACGAAAACAATTAGGCAAAAGAAAAATAGCTTCAGAGGCCAATCTGAAATGTGTTTAACGTGTTAATGTTAATCAAGAGCTGTAAGGTAGCACAGAACAGGTGAGGATCTAGGTCTGTGGCCAGGACAAAAAATTACCTGTCATTTCCCAAGTTTTCTGCTTTCTACCTCTGCAGTATAGATCTAAGGGGGAAAAATGATTCAGTGATTCAGTGCAGACTTATTTTTCTAGCTAAGAGATCCAGGGAGGGAGGGAGTGGAGGAACACAATAAGGAAGAAAAGGGAACTATTATTTTGGGGTACACACTATGGGCCAGACACTGTGCTAGGTGCTTTCATAATCGCCAGCTTCACAACAACCCTGCAAACAGGATGAATCCTCCTTTCACAGAGCTGGCAGCTGAGGCTCAGACTAACTTGTCTAAGGCCCACAGTAAATGTTAGAGCTGTGAGGTCCCAAGGCCTTAGGTTCCAGGTTCTAAGGCCCATGTTCTAACAAAAGTAATCTGTGACCTCCTTATCCCCCACAGTTTATTTCTGGAGTAAATACATTTCAAGTGTTTCACTTTGACAGAGGTACCTCTACCTTCTTTAAAATTTAATCTAAAATGAACTATTTCTCTGAATTTATGAATCAGTGTGCTTGCCATACAAACTCTGAGAAAATAATCCTCTAAGATGAATAAGAAGAAATTTTGTATTTGTATTTTTGAATCCTCATTCATATTATTTTCACAGTCCAGTTAAAATCTGTTTATCAAAATAAAATGGAGAATAGTACAATGACTAACTTCTTTGAAAGTATAACTGATAGAAACCAACATAATCAAATCTCAAGAGTCTCTGTTTCCAGGAAGACGCAGAACAGGTAGGGGAGCCATGCTTCCTTCTCTGCCGAGACACTTCCAATGACACGAGCCTGTCTTGGCCCAACTACTAACAGGAGGCATTCATTTTCATACTCTCAAAGTGTTCCAGTTTGAATGGTTACCTTAAGCATATCAGCTGTATGCATACACTGACCCTCAGTTAAAAACCTGTACAGAATTTATCTTTCCTGTCTCTGCCGGCTTACCACATTCCTACTGTATTTATCTAAGTGTAACACACACACAGATTGCTTTACAATGAATTCTGAAAAACTTAACAACAAGAAGCGCACCTTCTGGCATTTTCACTTTGGTTTGAGACAGAAGCTTGCTCTGGATCCGTCCCCACAAGGCGAGTCGGAAAACTGCAGCCGTCACCCTGGCTGCAATAATGAAAAATACCAGTGATAATTTAATCATGTCAAGTTAAATCAAAGTGGTCAAATTTAACACCTATTTTTCAGAAGGATGGTATAAAGAGATTACTGTAACTTGTCATTTCAGAGAATAATTTCTAAGATTTCTAATTCAGAGGGTTATTAGACTTCACTGAGGAAGTAAGTCTTTCTTTTATAATTTACATGCAATTAAAAACAATATCTTCTATGACTATTAAAATTATGATGACTTAAAGTTATAATACCTAAAGTTATGATACCTTAAACAATAGACTCAAACATCTGGATAACTGACTTGCTTGTTACAATCATTTAAGATATCACAGATGCTCAAACTGAAATTCAAGATGTAAATTCCATATATTCATTCATTCAACAACATTCATTAAACAAATATTTACTGGATGGTCTAAGTACCATTTTAAATGTTAGGGATATATCACTGAATAAAAGAAAAGAAAATATAAAAAAGTACAGCTATGCCTCACTTCCACATTCTTAAAACATCAAAACTGTGTCCAGTAGGGAGTTCCACTTCCAGCCAAGATGGATTAATGGGAAGATTTGACCTGCTGTCAAACAGCTGACAGACAACTGTTTTCCTAACAGGCCACACAGAACTGTGGTGTCTAAGAGAAGTGAAGCCAGCCAAGGAGTCGCAGTTTCTGCCAGAGCCTGAGCACCAGTGGGTGGGGGTGGGGAGGGGTTGTCTTGGCAAGCAGGGCAAGGTGGTCTCACTGAGCTGAGGGGACAGAGCTGAGCAAGAGGAAGATGTGCAGAGAAAGGGCTCCATGAATCTGCACAGGGTTCTACTTGAGCCTTTAGAGGAATTCTCAGCCACGTGTGTGAATCTGGGAAAAGAGCAACTGCACAGTGGAGCCGCAGCGCACTGCCAGCATCCACGCTGACCCGCCAGAGCAGAGAGACCACACTGAACACCAGGATCTGGCGGGGACCCCAGAGGGCTCTCACCTCTGTTGTAGGATTAACTTGCCTACTCTACACCAACCTAGCAAAGGTTAAAACAAGCCTCAGGAGGACTCAGCTGAAACTCAAGTAACTTAACAGTCTGCCAAAACAAAATCCAACATTCTTTAAAGGGAGACAAATTTTAAATATTCAGAATTTGAAATGTCCACCATCCAGTCAAAAATTACTAGCATTAAAAAAAAAGTCAACAGGAAAGGTTTAGAAATGACCATGAAAACCTGAAATATAGACTTAAATGAAGAGAAATGTAAAATATGAAGAAAGAACCAAATTGAACTTCTGAAGCTGAAATATATATATATCTAAAATCTGAAATAAAAAACCTCACTGGATGAACTTAACAGTAGACATTACAGAAGAAAAGATCAGTGAACTCACAGACATGTGACAGTTTCTATCCAACTTGAAGCAAAGAAAGAAGAAAGATGGAAGTGAGAAGAGAGGGACAACAGCAACAACCAGTGGGTCTCAAGGAATGTTTAAGAAGAACCTGAAAAGCTAGTGGGGGGAGGGCACAGGGAGAGGGAAGCAGGCAACAAAAACAATAGAAAATTGTAGCAAAATTACTCAGACTGGATGAAAACTAAAAATTCACAGATCCAAGAAGCCTAATGAGGATAAACATAGGGAAAAGCATACAGAGGAACATAAGAAGCAAACCACTTGTAACCAGTGATACAGACAGAGTCTTAAAGGAGCCAGAGAGGGGGAGAGAGAGAGAAATTTACAGGCACACCTCATTTTATTGTGCTTCATTATGCTCTTGGCAGATACTGTGATTTTTAGAAATTAAAGGCTTGAGGCAACCCTGCACTGAGCAAGTCTTCCAGTGCCATTTTTTCCAACACCATTTGCTCACTTTGCATCTCTGTGTCACGTTTTGGTAGTTCTTGGAATATTTCAAACCCTTCATTAGCAAAAAGATCACAACTTGCTAAAGGCTTAGATAATGATTAGCAGTGTTTAGCAATAAAATATTTTTAAGTCAAAGTATGTACATTGTCCTTTTAAAAAAAAGATATGTTATCAAACACTTAACAGTCTATAGTTAGTGTAAATATCGCTTTTATATGCACTGGGAAACCAAAAAATTCGTATGACTCACTTTATTGTGATACCTGCTTTATGTGGGGTTGGGAACCAAACCCGCACTATCTCTGAGGTGCGGCTGTACAAACAGTGGAATAAAGGTATTAATAAGAGGGAGGCTGATTTACTGACACAAACAACATAAGACAGAGGATAAGGGAACAACGTCTTTAAAGAAGGAAAAAAAAAAACACAAGAGCCAAAAAAACCAACTGCCAACACTGAAATTTCTGTTTAGGAGAAAATAACCTTAAAAAATAAGTCTGTCAAGAGTGGAAAAACCTGAATATGAGAGAAAATAGATAAAGCACACAGAAGAGACTGGTGCACTTCAAGGTGAAACGCAGGAAGAAGACTGAACAAGAAGTGAGCTGCCCACCAGTGAGCTGAGGCAGAGACCCCAGCTGGCCGCAGACATGCAGCTGAAGCCCCTGCAGTCATGTGGGAGGGGGGTGGCAGAAGAAATACTTGAAGAAAAAAAAAAAAGAAATACTTAAAGAAACAGTGGTTAAAGGTATTTTTCCAAATTTGATGGAACTTTAAGTTACAGATCCAAGAAGCACAACAATCCTAAGCACAAGACACATGAAGAAAATGACATCATTTGCATGAAACTAGTGATAAGAGTTGACTCATTGAAAAAGACTCTGATGCTGGGAGAGATTAGGGGCAGGAGGAGAAGGGGATGACAGAGGATGAGATGGCTGGATGGCATCACCGACTCGATGGATGTGAGTCTGAGTGAACTCTGAGAGTTGGTGATGGACAGGGAGGCCTGGCGTGCTGCAATTCATGGGGTCACAAAGAGTCGGACACAACTGAGCGACTGAACTGAACTGAACTGGAAAAATCTCTGAAGATATGGCTAATACATTCTTATGATTCTTTACTTCAAAAACTTATTTTCATTTTGAAGGATATGGAGTGATTATTTTCTATGAATCATCTTTTTTCCCCCCTAATTCTCACTAAAATATGTGCCCAAATTCTCCTTTATCCATAAAAAAATATGAAAAACAAAATACTTATGTAATCAAGATATTCTGAGTTTTCATTCTCAAGGCTCATAATGTTGTAACATACTGGATTTTCTGAATCCTAAGACATGTAACCAGAGAGCGACTGTCACAGATTCCATAATATCTGAGACACGCATTTTAGAAGCTACCTTGAAAATACTGGAAGCAGCCAATATTTCTTTTCATCGCCAAAGACTTGTCTCCAGTTTTTATTGCATCCAAGTGAGAAACCATTTCCATCAGCTCCATATGAAAACATGGGTGCACGGAATGATTCTGTTTGGATATATTAAAAAAAGAAGAGTTAACCTACTTGAAAATTATAAGAGGGAAGAAAAGCACCAATTTTTTTTTTGCTTTATATCTTTGATATCAAAAACTGTAAATATAATTTAAAATAAATACTATATTTGTAACACTTAAAAATGAGTTTCTAAAACTCTTCTGGGAAAACAATATAACCTCTGAATACTTCATCACCTTTATAAAATCTACTGAAGTATGTTCAATATACCTTACATATATATATATATATATATATATAAAAGATATTCTATCTCTTGCAACTTCACTCATTCATTATGTATGAACTTCCTACTGTGTGCCTTATGGCACAGTTCTAAAGTTTCGGGATTCCTAAATAATTATAACTTACGTAACCTACTTACCTATGGTTGTTCTGTTTTTTCCAACTAGCCAGCAATGGTAGCTGAGAAGTGACAATACGCTGATGAAGAACATTGTAGACACAAAGAAAAGAAAAAGTACGTGGAATTTTGCACGTGTATCTGTGAGTTCATTCTGAGGAAAGAGAAGAGACGAATTACTGTTGAGAATAGTCAACCTCTAAAATATACTCTTATTATTTGGTTCTTTTTAATGACTGTTGAATTCACCAAAAAAAAAAAAGCCAGGTATGAGAAGTAATAAAATAAATTAGATAATACATCCAAAAGCAACATGTCCCAAAGCAGAGAGCTGGTATTACCAAAGGGGCTTGCTTACATGTCAGGAAGAGTCACTTTAAAAACTCCTCTTAAATTTTAGCAACATTTTCAGTAATAAATAAAAAGATGAACGTTTTACTCAAAATGTTTCTTTTACAGTTTATATATATATTTAAGCTTGCCCCCAAGTCTAGGATACATGAGGGTTTTCTCCATCTAAGCTAAAATATTTGCTTTGGTAGTTATGTATGCTGCTAACCAGAAGCTAGCTGTGATAAAGCTCTTGTTGGACTTCCCCAGTCTCTGTTCTTGGAACAAACATACTGGGAACAGGCTACCCCTAGAGCTGCTTCCATGCCTACCTGCACATTCCTACAGACCCTTTCCTGGTAATTCCCAATTCTGGTATATAAATTTGCCACAAGGTATTAGTGAATGAAAACAGCAACTCTGTTACCTATCCTAATGTCATATTCATCTCAACAGAAGCACATGTTCACCTAGAAGAAGTGAGGATCTAGCAAGGGGAGAAGAAGCCTTGGGCAGTCACTCTCACAGTACAGGCCAACCACAGCCTCAGAGAACACGAGCTGCTCCTACTTGACTTAAACACTGTTCATAGGCTAGTGAAGTGAAAGTGTTAGCTGCTTAGTCGTTTCTGACTCTTCGCGAGCTCACAGACTGTAGCCCGCCAGCCTCCTCTGTCCATGGAATTCTCTAGGCAAGAATACTGGAGTGGGTTGCCACTCCTTTCTCCAGGAGATCTTCCTAACCCAGTGATCGAACCCACATCTCTTGCACTGCAGGCAGATTCTTCACCATGTGAGCCCACCAGGGAAGCCAGGCTAAGTGGTAGATTTTTAGCGTTAGCTATTTCTGACACCCATCTTTTCCTCTTGTCTTCTAGAGGAAACACAACTCCTTTTAAATACAAGTGATTCTTCTATCTCCCCATCTTGCGAAGCAAATGAGTATTACACATATTCACTATAAATGTCACAAAAAAAGATGGCAAGAATGTCATGGCAATAATGTATTTTACCTTTGGACAACTCTCTGTAGATTTCCTGCGGCAAAGCTTGTACAAATAGAGACAGTGTATTAAGAAACCACTTTTTATACAAAATTATCCTGCGCACTACTGTTGTAAACCTTTCATGTCTTGTAGGGTCACCAAGTTGTTGCTCTTTAAACGTCATTGATGATGTTTTCTCAAGAAAACACAAAAGACAAGGACATTCCGCTCTCCAAGCACATTTAGGGTACACTTTACACACCCTTCCACGAAATTTTTAAAATAGATTTGTATCCAGGAAGGAATAAAATTAATTTTGCTTAGCACATAGCTTTTTAAAAAACTTCTGATGAGTGGTTTCTGAAAACCAGACCTGGTCCCTTCTGTCCCGCCTCACTGGTGGGCAGCAGCCTTGGGAAAGGTGCCCTCACCTACCATGTGGTCTAGTTCCTGCAGAGCAAACCGAGGGGCCCTGAGGAAGTCAGACGGCCTCACCCCTCTGCTCCCCACTCCGACCCTGGCAACACCCCCGAAGGCCCTCTCCCCTCGGGCCTCCTCCTGGACTGCACCAGCCTCCCTCTGGCTCAGCCTCACGAGACGAGCCTCCTGGCACTGGCTCCTCCTCTTGGGCCTTGACTCTAACGTATACATGCTTCCTTTGTTTGAGATGTTCTTCTCTCAGATATCCATTAAGTTCCGTCATATCTTTGTCAACTATTACCTTCTTACTGAGGCCTAACATGACATTCTATTAGTTTCAGGAGCTCAACACAACGATTCTATGCACGTCTATAACTGCATAATGATCCTAACAGTAAGTCTAGCTGACGTCCAACACCACACAGTCACAGAATCTTTTTTCTTCTAATGAGATCTTTCCAACTCTTAAAGACTTTCAAATATACTTATTAACTATAGTCAACACGTTGGACATTACATCTCCAGACTTTATTTTGACCACCCTCACCCATTTTACCCATCCTCTACCCCATACTTCTGACAACCACCAAAATGTTCTTTTTGTCTATGAGGCTTTTTTTTTTTTAATTCCACATATAAGTTAGATAATATGGTATTTGTTTTTCTCTGACTTGATTCAACTAATATAATGCCTTCAAGGTCCATCTGAGTTGTCATAAATGGCAAGACTTCCTTCTTGGTTTATGGTAGAAGAATATTCTACTGCACATTTAAAAATTTTTGTTTATTCTTGGTTGTGCTGGCTCCTTGCTGGACTTTTCTTAGTTGCACTGAGTGGGGGCTGCTCTTCACTGCAGTACACAGGTTTTTCATTAGCGGTGGCTTCTCTGGCTGGGGAGCACAGGCTCTAGATGTGTAGGATTCAATAGCTGCAGCACATGGGCTCAGCAGTTGCGGCACACAGGCTTAGCTGCTCGATGGCACTTGGGATCTTCCTGAGCCAGGGATTGAACCCCTGTCCCCAGCATTGGCAGGTGGATTCTTATCCACTGGACTAAAAGTGAAATCCTCCACGGCATATTTATACCACAAGTTCTTCATCCACCAATGTAAACCTCAGTGTTTTCACGTCTTGGCTGTTGTAAATAATCTGTGACACGGGGTTGCAGGTATCTTTGTCAGTATTTTCGTTTCCTCTGGATATATTCCCAGAAGCAGAATTTCTGGATCATGTGAGACGATAGTTCTAATTTTAATTTTCTGAGGATTCCTCATACCATTTTTCGTAACAGCTGCACTAATTTACATTCTCATCAACACACAAGGGTTCTTTTTTCTCCCCATCTTTGCCAAAACTTGTTATTTCTTGTCTTTTTGATAACAGCCATTCTAACAGGTATAAGGCTTTTAAAAATACTTTCACTTATTTATTTGGCTGTGCCAGGTCTTAGTTGTGGGACACAGGATCTTTAGTTGTGGCATGTGAACTCTTAGCTGAGGAATGTGGGACCTAGTTTCCTGACCAGGGATCAAACCCAGGCCCCTTGCATTGGGAATGTGGAGTCTTAGCTACTGCAACCCACAGGGAAATCCTGCTGCCGTGGTTTTGACTTGCATCTCCCTGATGATTAGTAATCCTGAGCATCTTTTCTTGCATTTGTTGGCTATCTGTATGTCTTCATTGGAGAAAGGTCTATTCAGACCCTCTGACCATTTTAAATCTGGCTGTTTTGTCTTGTTCTTGCTATTAAGCTGTGAGTTCTTTATATATTTTGGATATTATCCCTTATCAGATACATAATTTGCAAATATTTTCTTCCATCCAGTAGGCTTTTTATTTTGTTAATAGTTTCCTTTTCTGTACAGAAGCTTTCAGTTTGATGTGGTCTCACTTGTTGAGTTTTCTTTCCTTTTGCGGCTTTTATGTTTGGTGTCAAATCCACACAAGTCACTGCTAAGGCTGAGGTCAAGGAGCTCGCCCCCGTGTCTTCTAGGTTTACAATTTCAGCTCTCATGTTCAAGTCTTTAGGAGCTGACTTTTGTCCATGATGGAAGACTAATGCTCAGTTTCATTATTCCACATGTGGCTGTACAGGTCTCCCCAAACCATTTACTGAACAGACTGTCTTTTTCCCATTGTATATTCTTGGCTCCCTGTCATAAATTAATTGATGCTTGGGTTGATTTCAGGGCTCTTATTCTGTTCCACTGATCTATGTGTCTGTTCTTATGCCAATAACATACTGCTTTGATTACTACAGATGTGTAATATAGGAAGCGAAATACCTCTACCTTTGTTCTTTTTCAAGACTGTTTTTGTCATTTGCAGCCTTTTGTGGTTCCACACAAATTTCAGGGTTGTCCTACTTCTGGAAAAACATTATTGGAATTTTAATTTTAATGGGGATTGCAATGAATTTGCAGATTACTTTGGGTAGTATTTATATATATAGAATGGGAAAGACTAGAGATCTCTTCAAGAAAATTAGAGATACCAAGGGAACATTGATATGAGTGGTGTGATCACTCATCTAGAGCCAGACATCCTGGAATGTGAAGTCAAGTGGGCCTTAGAAAGCATCACTACGAACAAAGCTAGTGGAGGTGATGGAATTCCAGTTGAGCTGTTTCAAATCCTGAAAGATGATGCTGTGAAAGTGCTGCCCTCAATATGTCAGCAAATTTGGAAAACTCAGCAGTGGCCACAAGACTGGAAAAGGTCAGTTTTCATTCCAATCCCAAAGAAAGGCAATGCCAAAGAATGCTCAAACTACCACACAGTTGCACTCATCTCACATGCTAGTAAAGTAATGCTCAAAATTCTCCAAGCCAGGCTTCAGCAATACATGAACCGTGAACTCCCTGATGTTCAAGCTGGTTTTAGAAAAGGCAGAGGAACCAGAGATCAAATTGCCAACATCCGCTGGGTCATGGAAAAAGCAAGAGAGTTCCAGAAAAACATCTATTTCTGCTTTCTTGACTATGCCAAAGCCTTTGACTGTGTGGATCACAATCAACTGTGGAAAATTCTGAAAGAGATGGGAATACCAGACCACCTGACCTGCCTCTTGAGAAATCTGTATGCAGGTCAGGAAGCAACAGTTAGAACTGGACATGGAACAACAGACTGGTTCCAAATAGGAAAAGGAGTACGTCAAGGCTGTATATTGTCACCCTGCTTATTTAACATATGCAGAGCACATCATGAGAAACGCTGGACTGGAAGAAACACAAGCTGGAGTCAAGACTGCCAGGAGAAATATCAATAACCTCAGATATGGAGATGACACACCACCCTTATGGCAGAAAGTGAAGAGGAACTCAAAAGCCTCTTGATGAAAGTGAAAGAGGAGAGTGAAAAGGTTGGCTTAAAGCTCAACATTCAGAAAACGAAGATCATGGCATCCGGTCCCATCCCTTCATGGCAAATAGATGGGGAAACAGTGGAAACAGTGTCAGACTTTATTTTTTAGGGCTCCAAAATCACTGCAGATGGTGACTGTAGCCATGAAATTAAAAGACACTTACTCCTTGGAAGGAAAGTTAGGACCAACCTAGACAGCATATTGAAAAGCAGAGACATTACTTTGCTGACTAACGTCCGTCTAGTCAAGGCTATGGTTTTTCTTATGGTCATGTATGGATGTGAGAGTTGGACTGTGAAGAAAGCTGAGTGCTGAAGAATTGATGCTTTTGAACTGTGGTGTTGGAGAAGACTCTTGAGAGTCCCTTGGACTGCAAGGAGATTCAACCAGTCCATTCTGAAGGAGATCAGCCCTGGGATTTCTTTGGAAGGAATGATGCTAAAGATGAAACTCCAGTATTTTGGCCACCTCATGTGAAGAGTTGACTCATTGGAAAAGACTCTGATGCTGGAAGGGATTGGGGGCAGGAGGAGAATGGGACGACAGAGGATGAGATGGCTGGATGGCATCATTGACTCGATGGATGTGAGTCTGCGTGAACTCCAGGAGTTGGTGATGGACAGGGAGGCCTGGTGTGCTGCGATTCATGGGGTCGCAAAAAGTTGGACACGACTGAGCGACTGAACTGAACTGATATATAGTATTAATATTTTAAACAATATTAATTCTTTCAATCCATGAGCACAGATTATTTTTCCATTTATTTGGGTCGTCTTCAGTTGCTGTCATCAATGACTAATACTTTACAGTATTTACTAATACTTTATAGATCTTTCATCTTTTTGGTTAAAGTTATTCCAAGGTATTTTATTCTTTATGATGCAATTGTAAATGGGACCGTTTCCTTAACTTCTCTTTCTAAAAATCTGTTATTAGTGTACACAGATGCAACTGATTTTTGTACATCGGTTTTGTATCATACGACTTCAATGAACTTGCTTATTAATTAGCTAACAGGTTTTTTTTTTTGGTAGAGTCGTTAGGATTTTCTAACATAATATGTCCTCTGCACACGAAGAGAGCTTTACTTCTTCCTTTCATATCTGGATGCATTTTATTTCTTTTTCTTGCCTAACTGCTCTGGCTAAGACCTTCCATACTATGTTGAATAGAAGTGGCAAGAGTGGGTATCCTGGTCTAGTTCCTGATATGAGAGGAAAGTTTTCAGCTTTTCACCACCAAGTATGATGTCAGCTGTAGGCCTGTCAATGTATGGCCATTAAACTGAGGTACGTCCCCGCTATACTAATTTTGTTGGCAGTTTTTACCATAAGTGGATCTTGAATTTTGTCAAATGCTTTTTCTGTATCTATTGAGATGATCATATAATTTTTATCCTTCATTTTGTTAATGGGATGTATCACACATACTGCTCCACAGATGCTGAACCATCCTTGCATCCCTGGAATAAATCTTACTTGATCAGGGTACGTGTGGTCCTTTTAATGTATCGTTGAATCTGGCTTGTTAATATTTTATTGAGGATTTTTAAAAATCTATGTTCAATGGGCATTTTAGCCTGCAATTTTCTTGTGGTGACCTCGTCTGGTTTTGGTATTAGGATAATATTGACCTTATAAAATGAGCCTGGAAGTGTTCTCTTGTCTACTTTTGGAAAGAGTGTGAGTTGGATCAGTGTAGGCTGTTCACCTGTGAAGCCAGAGGTCCTGAACTTTTGGAGGTTTTTGATTACTCCATCTCTTTACTATTTATCAGTCTATTCAGATTTTCTCTTCCTTCATGATTTGGTCTTGGTAGGTTGTCCGTTTCTAGGAATTTATCCATTTCTTCTGGGTTGTCCAATTATTTGGCATATAATTGTTCAGAGAAGTCCCTTTGACCCTTTGTATTTATCAGCTGTAACGTCTCCTCTTTCGAGTCCCCTCTTTCTTCTTCTTCTTCTTGGTGAGACTAGCTGAAGGTCTCTCTATTCTTTAAGAAACCCAGCTCTCAGTTTTAGTTACCTTGTTTTTATTTCACTTATTTTCACTCGGATCTTTGTTATTTCCTCCCTTCTATGAACTTGCAGCTTTGTTCTTTTTCTAGTTCCTTGAGGTGTAAAGTTAGGTTATTTGAGATCATGTCTTACTTCTTAACATAGGTTTATCTCTATGAAGTTCCCTCTTAGAACTGCTTCTGCTGCATCCCAGAACTCTTTTTATGTTGTATTTCCATTTTCATTTGTCTCAATAGTTTTTGATTCCTTCTTTGACCAAATGGTTGTTCAGCTGCATGTTGTTTAATCTAAATATATCTGTGAATTTTCCAGTTTATTTTTCTTAAAATTGATTTCCAGTTTCATACCATTGTGGTTAGAAAAGATGCTTGCTATCATTTCAATATTCCTAAAATGACAAGACACATTTTGTGACCTATCACAGAGGATGTCCCATGTGCACTTGAGAAGAACATGTATTCTGCTGCTTGTGGATGGAGTGCTCTGTCCATTAGGTCCCTCTGGACTAAAGTGTCATTTAAGTCTAATACTTCTTTATTTCATTTTTGTCTAATGATCCATCCATTGATCAAAGGCCCTTACTGTGATCTTGCTATTTCTCCCTTTACTTTCATCCTTTATTTCTGTCTATTGTCTTGCTCTCTTATTTCTCCCTTTACTTCTGTTAATATTTACTTTATATATTTACATGCTCATTTGTTGGGTGCACAAATAATCTTCTCTCGGATATCCACTAACTTCCTTCAAGTCTCACTCAAATCTAATCTTCTTATTGAGGTCTACCGTGATCAATCTTTTTAGTACTATAACTTGCCCATTATACCCACCTGCTCCACACACTTGCTAAGTCCTTTACCCTGATCTACTTTTTTTTCCATAGCATTTAGTTTCCAGTATACAACACAATTTCCTTATTTACTATGGTTACTGTTTGTTTAGTCCTTCTCAAAAGTAAGTTCTACAAAGAGAATTCTTTGTCTGCTTTGTACATTGATATAACCAAAGTGCCTAGAACATATGTGCTTGGCACATAGTAACTGTTGAAGAATGAAGAGAAAAGCAGACTTAAGTTATTAGTCTTTACCTACTCATCATGAATCTTAAAAAGTTTGACAATATTTACTTTTTCATTAACAAATCATTACATGCAAACACTGCTGAAGTTTCTGATAAAGAAATGTGACATTCTATAATTTGGACTTCATTAATCTGGCACTGATTCAACCTTCACTTTATTTACCTAACTTCTCCAACCTCAGTTTACAACTCTGAAAGCTGGAAAAATAAGAGCTCCTTCTGCATTAACTATATTTTCTTCTTCTCTTCAGCCTCAATGCTCCGAGCATCTGGATCCTAGCTGACTGGGGAGAGAGTGCCTCTCCCAGGGCTATCCGTTTCTTAAAAGAGACAGCAAGGAATGCACTTTTCAAACTATATACAAACTAATTGGTCTAGAGCCCACACTCCAAAACACCTCTGGTTACTTGGCTCTCACAGTCCAGTGGGCAATACTATCCAGCCCTACTCACAGCAAACAAGGACTGCCTGGAGCCCCAGAGACCACTGAGGTTGCTCAAACTAGCTAACCCTATGTGCACTTAGCCTGCCTCACTGTGCCTCTCCCATGGACACTAGTGAAGGCTCTGGCCCTTGTGCCTTCAACTTCCTGAGCAACTCTGGCGCTTCCCCATGAGGGCCTGAGGAGTGTGGTGGGAACCCTCCCTTGGAACTGAGTAACAAGCTATCTTTTCAAGGTTATCACCTCCTGATCTGTCAGTTTCACCACACCTGAATAAAAATAAAACCTACATTTTAAAATACCTTCATAGGGTTTTTAAGAAGAGTAAATACAAAAGCACCTTTTAACCACAATAACCCCCACCTTCAAAATTAAAGACTTAAATGAAGGAAAAAAAAATGCTAGAAGAAAAGTTGGATGAATATTTGTATAAATTTACAGTGACTAAAATAAAGCCAGAAACCATAATTAAAAAGTACTACTTTAAAAATATAAAACTGATTTAGTAAAAACAAAATGAAGTTATAAGACATCAATTAAAATGGGAAAACATCTGCCACTCACAATAGGAAAATGACTAATATCTATAGAGACAAGAAACAGATTAATGGTTATCTGAGGCTGGGAGTTTCAATTTTATTACTGTAAAAACTTCACTAAGTCTCATCAACTCAAAGAAAGGAACTCCTTCCCTAAAACTGATAGCCCATTGTTAAGAGTATGGCTGAAAACAGTCTGAATTACTAAAAGAAACTCACTATGTCCTGTGTAATACTCATTTATTCACAAATAAACATGTATATAGGAAGGGAAATTTAAACCCCATTTGTCTTCTGAGCCATTATAAATTCTAACTAGTACAATTAAGTATTGTCTACTTATAATACAGAGTGAAGGAATTATTTATGAAATACCATCTTAAAAATCTTAAATACATGTTTAAGATAGAAAAAAGACTTACCGTCCAAAATTTTATGAAGTACTGTAAAACTGTTGTAGCCACGAAAAGGCAATATAACAGAGAGTAGAATAAAAAAAGCAGGAAGAATTTGTAATTAGAAAATCCCACACAGTTATTCACCCTAGAAGAATAAACAAAATCACACTGTAAAAACAAGACAAACTTAAGAGAAACAAAACTAGAATGGTGTCTGCCAGGGACTTTCAGGAGGGGAGTAGGGAGCTATTTAATGGGGACAGAGTATTAGTTTTGCAAGATGAACAGTTCTGGACACTGGTTGCAAAACAATGCGAACATGCTTAACACTGCTGAACTTGTACACTTAAAAATGGCCAAGGTGGTAAATTTATTGTTGTTTTTTAAATCACGATGAAAACAAATAGGACATATCAAAAACCGTAAAAGCATTATAACTATAAATGGTTCATTTGAGAAGAAAGGGGCAGTGTCTTAATTGTGGATATGTGTTTTAAATTAATTCTGTAAGAATTTGGAATTTCAATGTTAATTCTTATTGTACAATTTTTTGGGTTAATAACACCAGAATATATTTTTAAAGAAAAACATGTAAACAGAAACATAAAACTACATTAATCTTGATATCTATGAGTAATTACATTGACCTTCAAAATTTAGGAACACTGAGATCAATCACTCTAAATAAATACCCTCCTTCCCACTTCCCCACCTCATGTCATCTCCTTCGTGTTTTATACGTACCAAGGACAGTGATGGTCCATCTTAAGAATACACCTAAGAAACAAATGAGCAGAAGAAAATCCATATAAAAAATTCCACTAATTCTAATTTGATTTTCGTGTTTTTTTGGACTTATTTCCCTTTCACATCTTAGGAAAACCAACCCAGTAGAATTAGGTTAGAGACAATTTCTGTTATTTCACATAGGTAAGAGGCAGTGATTTTTCATACTGAGAATTGAGCTGAACGTGGCTGGCTGCCTTGAACCACATCAAGCAACACTGTAGTAATACACAGATAAGATGCATATAGCACTTGGAACAGTAGCTAGATGTAGTTTACAGAGTCAGCTGAGGAAGACAAAAGGGAAAATTATTTTAAACATGTGCAAGTCATAAAAATACAACTTTGGAAACAAAACAGTGTTCAATGAATGGGCTTGTAGGTAGTCCATCTTCCCACAGATTTATTACAATTCTATCCCATGTATAAAAACCACTGTATTTTATAATCAGAAAAAAAAAATCCCCACATTTGTCCCTCCATCAGTATATTCGATGTATATTTGCATAAAGTTAGACAATAAACAAAATCAAATGGCCTCCTTCACTGAAGTTCAAGGACTCATTGGGATTCCCACACTAAGAGTCTCTCTTTCAACATACCACCTTCTCACAAGAGTGTAAGAGATAAAATCTTTCACATTTTAGGGGGAATAACTTCACAGGTGGTAACTGGAAGTAATATTTTTGTGGTTGGTTAGGTTTTAATACCAACATTAATAATAAAAGCAAGAAAACTGTCATGGTCTTTTTAACTCAGGAAATAAAGTTTATCTTTCTCATGGAGGTAGTACTTACTTGCTCATCAATATTACATTTAAATATAAACAGAAGTAGTACACATACTTAAAGATCTAAGTGGTGCAGGAACTGTCATCTGAGGTGACTTCAGCGAGTGTTCTGGCTTGTGCATGGACTCCTGTCAGCTCTGCACACAGAGTGGTACCAGGAGCCGAGGCAGTGTCCTGGGCAAGTTTCTCCCCCTGTCCTCCCCACACTCGTTCTGGTCCTGGGTTGAACAACAGCCAACAAGGAGCACTTACATGTCACATGCTGAGCAGTGATGCGCACGGTCAGGCTTAATCAGCTGACATCTTTCACAATATCTGACGGCTACATTTAAGAATTAAAAGGAAGTTGTTGAAGGATATATGTTTTAGAGTTAATACAACTATAAAATTCGCTTTTTTTTTTCTGTGACTATCATTAAATTTATTGAGCACATCTGTTCTTAGTTCTCATTTTATTAACACCGAAATGGATTCTCCTCCAGCACATTTGAGATCAAGTTCACCTCTGGGAAACTGACAATTGATAATTTAAAAAATAATACCAATAACTAAACAGACTTTTTGAGAAGATTTTTGAAGAGTCTTAGATGACGGAATAGACAGAAAAACTGAAGTAAACACAGCAATCAGAAAAACTGCAGTTTCCAGGGTATTTTGCCAGAAGAATAATGTTGCCAGTGACAGAAATGAGCTTGATGGGTTGAGGGGGTGAGTACAGGAGGAGGGTTAGGTTGTTTTTCTTGCTCTTCAACAAGCATTCAGAGTCTCTACTCTGAGATAAACACTGTTTCATGCTGAGAATATACAGTTGAACACAATAGACTTCCCTCCTGCCCCCAAGGTGTTAGGTTTTGTCTGGCTTGAACTTGGACCACAGATCACTCAGGAACCACTGTCCTTTGGAAGCTGGAGGAAGTACAAGAATGGAGCTTGAGTGGGCACACACGCCAAGGTGAATGCAAAGCCCTGACAGTTTCCAGAGGCCCTGGGGGAGGGCTGGGCAGTGCCCTTATGAAACCCTCACTCGTAGACATGGTAAATGTGTGGCCCCAAGTGCAGCTGTCATCCCCTGCCGCCTAACAAGTGAGCGCTAGGGTGACCACAGCCTTGAGTCTGCTAACTCATATGAAAAAAAGGTTTAACTCAGTCCTGAAAACAATTCAGAAAACAAATTATTTGAGACACAGTAAACTAAACACCACAATATTGTGGTGTCAGACTCCCATGGCTGAAAACAGCTGAAGGAACTATATGAAAAGAATAGGACAAAAGCACCTTGTGAGGCAGGGTTAAGAAGTGTAGGAGGAAGAATAAACATTCAAGAATGCAAAAACAACTAGAACAGAAAAGCACAAAGAAGAAAGTTTTTTAAGCAGCTAGGCTGACAAAAAGCCACTAAGCTTGGTTAGGAAGAATGAAAGCCAGCTGCCTGGAACCTGCTGGAAAGGAAAAGAGGCCGGTGTGCAGACAAGTTACAAGGAGACCTGGAATTATGGGGAAGAGAAAACAAGAGTCACAGTTGGAACACATCAGAACCTAACCTTTGCTGTTGTTTTTAAGAGGAGATGTACTTTGAAGTACACCTGCAAGCAGAAGGAAGAAACCGGCTGGAAATGTTTAAGCAGCAAGATTATGAGGAGCAAACAGGGAGAAGGAAAGACAAATGTCAGCCATCTCTATGCAAGTCTCACAAAAGACAAGAACAATGACACCAGAAGGAGAGGCCTGCGGACAGCTGAACATGGGCAGGGCAGCCCCAAGTCCAGAGGCAGCTACCATGATTCACACTGGTTCTCTCCCACTTACTCCCTTGTGACCTTGATAGTAACTTACTTGCTAAAAGACTCAATTTCTGCTTTTGTTAAGTGCAAATAATATCAAGTGTAGTGGACTATTGTGCAAATTAAAAAAAATCTTCTGGAACTTATCAAATTCTCAGTAAAGCAATTATTATTGTTATGACAATATTATTTCTGATAAAACATGAAGTGAAGCTCTGCTGTTGCTAAGTCACTTCAGTCGTGTCCGACTCTCTGCGACCAGGCTCCCCTGTCCCTGGGATTCTCCAGGCAAGAACACTGGAGTGGGTTGCCATTTCCTTCTCCAATGCATGAAAGTGAAAAGTGAAAGTGAAGTCGCTCAGTCGTGTCTGACTCAGCAACCCCATGGACTGCAGCCTACCAGGCTCCTCCACCCCATGGACTGCAGCCTACCAGGCTCCTCCATCCATGATTTTCTAGAATGGGAAAACTATTGAAGAGGAGAAAAGGGAGATTTTTCAAGTGTATATATAAGCAGGCATTACAGAGAACACCCAGGAACAGCTTCACCCCACAAATACCTACTGAATGCCTGGGGAAGGTGCTCACTGTGTTAGGACAACAGGCGGAGCTCCAGCTGCCAGAGCTGCAGGACCGAGTCAGGTTGTAGGACAACAGAGACAACCACCAGACAGAAAGCTGGGATCAACAAGGTAAGAAGCTGAGAAGTTCGGAGAAGACTGTAAAAATCACTTTTTGTTCACGTGAACAAACGGCTGAAGACGTAGACAGTGAATTAAAATTTTAAAGTACTGACAGACTTAGAGAGGAGAAAACAATCATTCGAGGCAGACAAAAAGACGTAAAAATAAAGTGGGGAAGGAGAGTTTTAGTAGAGCTGACCCAGGGAACGGTGCAGGAAGCACAGTTTTAGTAGAGCTGACCGGGTAATGGTGCAGGACAAGCCAGAGAGAAACACTGGCCATATCCAGACTGTAGACAGGGGACTTTTAGGAAGACTCGTTTTTGTTTCCTTAATAGATAAGACATCCACATGGTTCTGCTTCTGTTAGGCACATAGTTCAAAAAGCACAGGAAGGTATTTAGTGAAAGTCACCACCCCTGCTGTGAAGGCAGCACCATCACATTCACTATCTCTGGTCTAGGAAAGGTCCACTTCATATAATGTGTGGTTCTATATTTTGTTTTTTAAAGGATGTATGGTATTATTTCCATAAAAAGGAAAAAGTCAATGTTTGGGATTCTAAGCAGTAGAAATGCAGTATAAAACAGTGCTCAAGGGCAGAGACTGTCTGCAGTCAGAAGATAAGGCATGAATCCCAGACCATGCCACTCAGGGACTTTAGGGACCTCACCTGTGTCACCCCTTCATCTCTAACATGGGGGCAAGCGCAGTGCTGTCTCAGGGTGGCTCTGAGGGGTAAATGATCACCATAAAGTGCCCAGCATAATTCTGGTGTAATAGTCAATGGATGAAGGGTATTATTCAGATTAGTAGAAAGCCATTATAACGAATGAAGAGTAATAAAGATTTAAGGGTAAAGATTTTACCCTAGTGGCTTTCAACTCTTTGGAGTTACTGCTCTGAAAATCAGATCTTGCTATGAACAGGCTACTTCAAGAAGTACCTAAAATTCTGTATATAATCTCAAAGCTTCATAAATCCTCTAAAATCTTGGTCTTGGGGTTAAAAACATCTAGGGAATTTCCTGGCAGTCCAGAGGTTAGGACTCAGCTTTTATTTCAGGATGGTAGGGGACACGGGTTTGATCTCTGGTCATGGAACTAAGATCCTGCTATGCCTCCCGGCATGTACAGAAAGAAAAAAATGTCTAATCTATGGAACTACAACTACTAACAACTGCTGTGAACTAGACATTTTATAGCTAAACATAAGAAGGATTATTTTAAATAAGCTTTTATGTACTGAAAGTGTGTTACTATATACCAAGATCCACACTCAATGCTTGTCTCATTTATGAATACCTCCAGAGATTTAGGTGCTAGCATTCTCATTTTAAAATGAGGAAACCAGGCTTAGAAAGTCTAAGTGATTCTCATGGCACTAGTAACTAAAAAGCTGGGGTTTGATCTGAAATCCATGGTTTCATTCTACACAGTAATATATTGGTTGTGCACAAGGACAGGCCAGGCATACCTGGTTTCATTGTGCATCACAGACTCTGTGTTTCTTCACAAACTGACAGCCTTTGGGGACCCTGCACTGAGGAACTGGACTGGTGCCATTTTCCCAACAGCATTTGCTCACTTTGTATCTCTGTGTTACATTTTGGTATTTCTCATAGTATTTCAAACTTCATGATTATTACATTTGTTATGGTGACCTGTGATCAATGACCTTTGATATTACTACTACGACTTGCTGAAGGTACATATGATGGTAAGCATTTTTTAGCAATAAGGTATTTTTAAATTAAGGTATGTACCTGCATTTCTGACATTGTGCGATTGCACACTTGATAGGCTGCCCTACAGTGTAAGCATAACTCAACATGCACTGGGCAACCAAACAGTTCATGTGTCCCGCGTTACTGCAAGACTCGCCTTATTGCAGTGTCTGGAACTGAACCCACAGTATTCTCCAAAGGGTGCCTGTATTAAACACGTGAAAACTTAAATGTTGGCCAAATATCCCCTCCTAAAATCTAGCATGAATTTTAAATTTTCTTAAGTCAGCATATGTACAGAACTATACAAAGGAAAAAGCTCTATTCCCCCTTGGAGTTGAGCAGCATAGTGGGTTTCAGAGGCAGGACACCTTTCCCCACACTGTCTGTATGACCTTTACCAAGGTACTTCACCTCTGTTTCCTCATCTGTAAAGCGGACTCCCCACAGGGCTGGTGTGAAGCTCAGATGAGCTCATATGTGTAAAGGACTTAGATCAGACTGTCAGCTGTCAACATTATCTTGTATTTGAATGAATTAATGAGATATAGAATACATAATTTTAAACAACTTCCTACAATTAAATAACCAGTTGGGCTACTCACAGACCCATCCCCCTCAAAGGCCCAAGTGTCAGTGGTGCGCGAAGAGCAGAAGCATGCACGACTTTGGAGCAGACAGTGGACTTCCAAGTCCGGCCCTCTGAGGGGTAGCTTTACAACCTTAACGAGCTTCTTCCCTTCTGTGGCTTTTATTTCTCCCCATTCTAGGTTAGCACATTCTTGATTTTTTAAATATTACTCAGGGATGACACAAAATATTCAAATTCAAACCAGGATTTCCAAATGACAGTTTACTAAAAATTGTAAATGAAATTTTTAGCCATGAAGGATGAGCTAGAAAAAAATGCAGAACAAGAGAGATCAACATTAAAGTGAACCACATAAAAAGTCTGTATCAAAGTAGACTTTGTATCTGAAATACCTGTATCTCAGGTAAATCTATCTCAAACACCTGAGACAGGTTTACCTGAGATAAAGACCTATATTTCACATAAAGGTACACACCTGTATCTGAAACACCGTGTAAGATACAGAACACAGAGAAGTCTTGTTTCTGCAGACACCATTTGTGACAACCACAATACCCACTTAGTAGTCAAATCATGCAAAGGTATTTTGGCAAAAATGACCACATTCTCCCAATTCTTTGGAGAGGAAAAGTGCAAGCTTTGTTTTTCTTACTCTTTGAAGCTGATGTGGTGTAGATAGGTAAGTCCCTTGCTGCTCTTCTCAAAATTTCTTGTTGTCTTTCTTGGCTGAATTCCTTTTCATAACGTTCCTTCTCAGAATTGGACAAGCAGAACTATAGAAGGAGAAATAACTATCAATTCTTTTCAATCCCGTGATTATTAACTATCATGCTCAGAAAAACAAGTTTTATCCAGAACAGAAAAAGACAAATCTTTCCTTCTATAAAGGCAAATTTTTTCTTCAAATTTGTTTAGAAAGCTAATCAAGCACCTTTTACATGCCTTTGACAGAGTGAAAATATTTGCCCTCCATGCTAATGATGGCAAAGAACATGAAAATATTTTTGCATCTTTCTTTTTTACAGAAAAAATTAACTTTCCCCATCAAAAAGAGCTTCATATACACTTTGTGCTAGTAAAACATTTGCTGTTTGAAAGTGTCAAGAGATTTTGAATCTTTGGGAAGATGTTCAAAGACTCACTTGCTTGGGGGCAAATCACAGGCAGGGGTCCAGCTATTTTCTGGCCAAGTTTCTCCTGAGGACAACTTTTACTGCTTTTTTTTTTTGTTTTTAAAACACTAACCAATCAGGGAACTTTCTCCAGAACTATTAAGGACTGTCAAGGCAAGCACAGTCTCCTTTTCTCAAGGAGCAGTTCTTTTGTAGGGCTGTTTCCAGCTTCTATTTCTCAAGTTTTAATTCCCATGTGGTGGGCAGCATTTTCCTACAAAGGACTTGTTTCATTGCTTCTTTCCATGTCATCCCTGTATCTCAAGGACCTCAGTTTCACAACTCTATTTCATGTAACCAGGAGCTTTTATTACATTTCTCTTGGTGTTTATTTCATAGATTTCTTCTAAAAAAAAAAGACTGGCCTGAGACATGCTCTTGATCATGTTTCATACAATATTGTTCCTCAACTATTATTTACTTACAGGGTTTTGCTTGAAAAGGCCTAAGGAGTCCTAACTGGAGGTTCATCTTTTAACGTTTGAGTATTTGGTCTACCTGCTAACTTAAGTAACAAAACCTGCCCACCCTCGATGACTCTTCATCAGTAACAGGACTGCCTCTTCTTTTACAAATGGGATAGCACAGCACAGATTAGAAGCCCTTGGGATAAGGAACCTGTGATCCCATGCATCTTAGGGAAATTTTCTAAGACTGCATAATTATTGGCAGAGCTGATAGAAAAACACAAGTTGCTTGAGTTAGTTCTGCTCTAGGATGTTTCTCCCTATGCCGCTAATGTGAAAAGGTATTTTTGCCTTTTACAGACTTGTTCCTCTAACCTAGACTAAAACACAATGGCTGAGGCAACAGAAGAGTCCTTTTGGATCACCTAGCCTGGCTCCCACCACCAAGCCACAATGGCAAAAGCAATCACCCAATTACTTAGGAAAGACAAGAAGGAACTTGGACGTACAAACTGGACAGAAAAAATACCCACCATCTTAAAGCTGACTCTGGAGGTCACCTATCTAAACACCCAGGCACTTCTGAGATCCATCCTCCCCAAACACTTTCAGGTACAGAACACTTCCCTACTCTATAAGATGGCCCGCTTTCCTTTAAGAGAGCTGACTTGCTAGAAAGTTCTTTCCTGACAAGATACATCTCTGAAACACTCAAAATAGAGAATAAAGATCATATGAAGTGAAGTGAAAGTTGCTCAGTCATGTCCAACTCTTTGCAACCCCATGGACTATACAGTCTATGGAATTCTCCAGGCCAGAATACTGGATTAGGTTGCTGTTCCCTCCTCCAGGAAAGATCATACGGTATAACGTTAAACACATACTTGGAAAAAAGATGCTCTAATCAAATTTTGCAGTTTCCCTGTAAAATCTGAACAGACTTCCATGGCCTGTTTCTAGGGAGGGCTCAAAATCATTACTTTTCCTTACGAACTATGGTTAAGAATTATGAAAAGCTTAAACCAAATGAAAATATCAACAGACACCAGGATTTTAGATAAGGAATGGAACAAGATAAAACTTAAAATCAATTTAGACCTTTGAAATTATTACTGTCTATTTTTCATTAAATACTACTGAACAGAATTCAAACTATGAAATGTCATTATCTTAAACACAGTGTTCAGATGTTTCAATTTAAGTATATGCTTGGTACTGTCCCGGGTACCAGGGACTCAAAGATGAATAAAAATATAGCCTTTGCCTTCAAAAATACATTCCTATAGTCCAGTTACGAATGTTAAGAATTACAAATGACAAATTAGCAATGCTTTACCAGGTGTGATCAAAGCTCCCTCAGGAGGGGTGGGGGCTGTCCATGAATGTTTCTTGGAAGAAGAGGTACCTAAATTGGGTTTAGAAGGATAAACAGGAATCGTCCAGGAAGGTAACGCAGGAAAGAAAATCTTGGCAAAAGCAGCAGCATATGGAAAACACAAAGAGGCGAAAATGGTATATTGAGGGCAACATGCTACTTGAACACAGACTTCCAGGAAGAATTAGTGGAGATAAAGTCAGTGAGACTTCAGCTCCTGAGGGACTATAACCAGGAAGTGAATAAACCCCTGGCAACGATGTGGGAGTGGATGGAAAGGCTTAGGTGCTGGGCTAAATGCTACCTGGGTGCAATATCGTAAAAACAACAGCCAAAAAAAAGAAAAAGTAGCAGTTAGATGGCACTTACTATATGTTTGGCATTCTTCTAAGCACTTTACATATAGCAGTAATTATATAAGTACAACTGATCACGTGTGTGTATGATCAATTTATTCAGCCCATACAACAATCCAATAAGGTGTGTGAGACCGTCACCCTGACTTTACAGAGGATTGCTCGGAGGTCCAGGGCCGCAGCCGCAGGGCCCCGCAGCCAGAAGAGCAAAGGGAGGAGGCAGATGGAGCTTGTGCCTCTGTACTAGCCTGCTTCTCAAAAGTGCCACCAACTGTTCTCCTTATTCTGTTTCCTGTAAAGACTATTTAGTTTTATACATGATATGTTCCCAATAGCCATCATTACTGGTAATCTTTTTCAATTTAAGAGATTAAGGTATGGATGGCAGTTTGTAATTAACTTTAAGGGCCAACTAATTATTAGCAAATGCCTGAAGAACATATTTGAAGCAACAGTAAGCTTGATTAATGGTTTACATTATCCCTTAAAACAAAAGTGCCCAATAGAAACAATGGGCTAGTGACCATTTGGCATCACCCACTACTGCTGACCGTACAGGCAGAACCCAGCAATTCTCCCAGGCACCTGCCCCAAAGAGCAACATGTTTGTGTGTGCTAGAATACAGACAGTAATTCTACACCCAAATGCCCATCAACAGGAGGCCAGATAAGTAAACTGTGTCCCATAAGCACGATGGAGGATTGAGCCACAACTACATACAACAGCATGGAAGAATCACACACAAGGAGAAAGTTCACGAAAGGCACGCAAGCAGGAGGCTCATGGGATGCCAGGCACGTTCTGCTTCTGGAACTGGGTGCTGGTTACTCACATGTGCTCAGTTCATGAAAACCCATTTATTCATACATTTACAGTGTATATAGTTTCTGCATATATGTTCTTCTACAAAAAGTTAAATGGAAGTCGATGTCTTTAAACCTATGTCTGTAACTTTTAATGCATTCTGATGAATTTTAATACAAAGGGAAGGAACTATATTATTATGTCATCTAATATTTGAGTGCTAACCATAAGGCAGGCCCAATGTTAAAAGCTTTCCGTGAATGAATCTCATTTACTCCTCACAAACATCCTATGGGGATGGAACGACTGCTGGCTCCACCTTCCTTGGATTCATTAAAAAACATGTTAGAGTAGAAGATCAAACTCAGATAAGTCTAACTCTGTGGAGAGTGTGTCCTTCTCCATCCAGCGAGTCCTTCTCTATCTAGTGTGTTCTGCTCTATCTAGCTATGCTGAACTTGAACTGAAGAGAATGCAGTTGGCTGTATCAGCTGAAATGGACACAACGGTCTTCAGTTTTACTCCACATACGTGTATACTTGTGTTATTTCCAAGTGAAACCTCCATGTAGAAAAAACACTAGCCACACTAGGTGTCACAAGCAACAGCACAGACGATTTGTTTCCCATCATCAAAACACTTTATTTACTTGCAGCTTATTTGTTCAGGTCTGAGAAAAAAAATAAGTGTTAAGAGAGTTTCTAAAAATAAACTCTATTTTCCTAACTCAATTCCGTCCCTTAAGATTCTTCACTCCAGTGACATAAAGTATGTCTTTAAAAAAACCCAGCACGGCACAGCTAAACCGTAGTGCCATCATGGATTTTTTACGAAGGACATCAGTGGGCTGTGTCTGAGAGGCTGACGACTCAAACTCACAATGTAGTCACTGAGCAGTTTATGAATGGAAACAGAACAAACGCGTCATGTAATAGAGTTTCAACAAAGGTAACACAGGGAAAACAATTCCATCATCAGTGAAAGCATTTGGTAATTTACCAGCATTAAATTTACCTCTTTGGAGGGGGAAGCGGGAGATGTGAAAATTGTCATCCAATAGGACCATACAAACATAACAAAGAACAGATGGAAAGCCACAAGGTAAACAACGGCCTTTCCTGGTAAATAAAAACAAACAACATTTCATTGAATCCAGGTGAAAACAGGAAAAAACATCACATATTAAAACACAGTATTTAGAGTCAGGAGGCTCAATCCAATAAAAAATTCAATTAAAACATACTAAAAACATCAAATATATACACTCTTTTATCTGCATGATGTAACATTACAGATATGAAAAAACACTCTGTTCTTGCATTTAAGGGTTATCGGCCTGGTTTATAAGTAAAGATTTGATTTTATTAAGTTGCTAAAGGTTTAAGTTGAAATCTTTAAAGCATCTCCTTCAAAAGGACTTCCTAAAAGTTATATTTTAAATGAATTAAAAATTATTTAAGACAGATTCCATCACTATGAACATTAAATCCAAGGAATTATAACACTGAAAATAAACAACTCAATTCCTGGATTGTTCTCGAAAGTTATCCTAAATTTCACTGTCCTTTTCAACACAGGGTAATGAAAAAGTTTAGCCACTTTGAATTTTTCCCATAACAGTTTCCTAAGTGGATTAGTGTAAGTAACATTCCAACGTCATTAACTCACTGATATAACTAAAAACTTTTTGCTGTGCTCTGTAGTTTTTCTATCTGTAAGAAGATAGAAAGAAGCAAGAACTATCTATCAAGTGCTTAAATCCTTTTTCAATTTGAAATGAAGCACCACAAACTCACTGAAGAAAACAAAGCAGAGACATGCATAAAAGTTTGAGATTCTGCTCATTTTTAGAGTTCAGATCAAATGTTACTTTTTCCAAAAGGTACTTTTTTCAAATGTTACTTTTTCCATTACTTTCAGATTTCCTCACCCCTTCATACTATTCTTCCCAAATGATTTACTCTGACTTCAATTAAAGCACTTTAAATGAGTTTCTTTTAATTTAGCTGCCTATCACTGATGAGTGAATAAATGGAAAACACTTAGAACAGTGTCTGACATGCAATAAATCTTCAGTGAATATTGGCTATCGTCATCACTGCTATCCAAGCGTATCAATTCCTTCTTCTCAAAATTTGTGTTTTTCTGTGCATTCCCTATTTTAGTGTTTCCCAAGTTTATGGACTGATTTGAGTTTTCACTGGTTTGCAGTTAAATGAGAAACACTGAGAACAATGCAGTGAAGTTTTTAATAAAGCTAATGTATTCAATTTGAACAACTGTCCTTCTTTTGCCCTGAGGTTATTCTTCCTTAAGTTTTTGGATTTTAAAAAATGCTTTTAAATAAAATGATAAAAAAATTGACCCCAACTTGCTGAACCTCAACATTTCTTTCTGCAATTACACTGGTCCACAGTGGTTTAACAGAACAGAAGCCTAAGTCACACTGGTGATCGAAACAGGAAGCCAGGGCTCGAGGACTCCTCAGTACACGGCTGGCTAATCTCACAAAAGGCGTACTTTACTTTCTAGCTCCCAAGATCTGTGTCAAAGTAAACATCTCAGTCTTCTCACTGCCAGTGCCCTAGTTCCTCGACTGCTGCTCGTCTCGTCTGGGTCACTGCACAAGCCAGCAGGTGTCCTCGCCTCCACTCTCTGGTTCCTGGTCCATCTCAACGGTCAGTGAAGAACATGTGGCTCAGAGTTTCTTCTGCCCACTGGCTGTGAAACTCTGGAGAAAGAGCTCCACCTACATGACTAACAAACGCATGCTAAAACTCTGGAGTTTCCTAGTAACCGTATTTAACCGAAGCGCCTCAATCAGCCCTTCTTCATGCTGAAAGTCTCTGAGGAGACAACTGTACGCCTTACTTATAACGCTCACGATGGTCTTGTAGGTATCCTTTCAGTTTACAAATGTAAAAGCAAAGGCTCAGAGAATTTCATATCTTGCCCAGTGTCACTTACTGACTAAATGATAAAGCCAGAATTCAAATCCCGTATATGCCTGATAAAAATCCAAGGTCTTTCCCACTATGTCATATCTAAAATTATCCTTTCCACTTCTCTAACTATTATCTTAGTGTCACTCCTACTTCAGAGACAGCTGAGTCCCACATGAAGTCCTAACCACAACTTCCTTCTATTTGCAAACACACTTTCTTTTCATAATCACAAACATTGTCTTCCTCATTGAAAACTCCAGTTCCTCAAAACTCTGCATTCTCTACCACTTCAGCTCCCTCTAGGCTAAACCCTATCATCTAACCAATGGATTCGATATCATTCCTTCATTTTTTTTCCCCCCTTTGGGACAAAATGCTAGATCTCAGCCTCCTACTGTTACACGAACATGGAACTCCTTTCTTTACCAAGTCTGCAATTTTATCTTCACCTAGCTCACTTCACTTATTTATATTATTGCCGGGCTCCCATATTCAATCAAGTTTATCAATCCTCATCTATATGTTACTGTAGAGCTTTCGGATAAATGGTAACCTTGAGGTTACTTTAAACTTCTTAATCATTTAGTTACTTACAACTAAGGCTAGAATATAAAACAATATACTCTTTAACACTGTTAAACATTTAATATTTCTTTAGAATATTTCTGCTCTCCATAATAACAAAAATAGTTTTTCCCTTAAAAAAATCTTTACTTTGAGATAAAGAAATAAAAGCTTAAATCTTTTAGTATACTGCTTAGAATATAGTAAGTACTTAATAGATGGTAACTATCAAATTATAATATAAATAATAACAGGAAATATTGTTTTTAAATAAGTTCAAATTAATGGGATTACTAATAATCCCATATATATGTTAAATATTATTGTTTATAAGTAATACTTAAAGTAAAAGTTTATAAGTAATACTTAAAGTAAAAGTTTAAATTAAATCAAAGCTGAAAGAAAAAACTAAATCTATAAATCAAAAAAGTCTGACTCTTTGAAAGACATGGGGAAAACAGCCCCCTGAAATAATGATTCAAGTAAAAGTTTTTCTTATAAGAACTTCAGAAATTGTCTACTTTCTGTACCTGTGCTTTTAACATAGAGAAAATAGTTTTAAGCAAGAAAAACAAGCCTATCGAGATTGTCTCTACTTATTCTGTTACTGAGAAACTAGACTCCAAGTCAGCTTGAGATTTATATGCTTAAGGTCTTCTATTTTCAACAATAAGAATATTTATTAATAATTTCTAGGAAATTCCTGGTGGTCCAGTGGTTAGGACTCCCTGCTTCCACTGTAGGAGGACATGGGTTCAGTTCCTGATCAGGGAACTAAGATCCCTCATACTGCACAGCAAGGCCAAAAAAAAATTTTTTTTAATAATAATTTCTAACTATTCTGTTTCAGAAACTTTGATTTTTGTATCTCAAATCCAATTTTACTTTTGAAATTTGATATCAAAGGACATAAAATTTTCTTTTATTTCAATGAAATTTTGAGTCATGATTCTTCTCTCTAGACACTGTCTCCTTGACTAGTCATAAAAACTTTAATTCTCTTTCAAAATGAAGTAGTACTATTAATTTACAAATTCAGTTTGGTCATTTAATTATTAAATGACTATGAGTAGTAAAGTACTATATTTTAAACAAAAGGATAAAATGAGAACAAACAAAACAAACCAATAAAATTTAAACTTTAACAATGTGTATTTTCTTTCTGAAGACCAAAACAAACAGTCATCACTAAAATAACAAGTATATGGGTTGCAATTAAGACACTATGTTATCTACTTGAGACTAAAAATTAAAAGTGCCTTACCGTTTTCTCCATTTCCAGAAAGTGTAACTAGAATAGAAGAAAACACAGGGAATAAATACACTTTAAACACTTGTTTATAAACTTTATTTCAGGTTGACTATTCATCTTAATATCATTTTTATAAACATAAAATTTAGTTATAAGATGTAAACACTAATGCAAATTCAGAATTGTACACTCAAAAAAACCCTGAAAAACTAAAATTCAGATTCTTCATCATTAACACTGCAACCATATTAAAATTTTTCTTCAGACCATTGTCAATTTTAAGTATGTCAATATGATTATAGCTATGTTTTCTTTCGCTCTTTTCTTAATGCTGCCTACATAAAAGGATTTTCCTTTATGGCACTCAGGAACAGAGGAACTTACCCCTGCAGGGGGTAAGCATTTTTTTCTTTCCAGTTTTTGAAACCCTGAGAACAGCTATTTATTCCCCTCTCTGGACAGTCCAGGGGCCTCTGGGTACTACAGATTCTACTACTTCAGTCTCTTCAAATACCCCACCCCCTCTCATTTCTCCTATTGCCTTCTTTCAGGACTTTCTCAAACGCAATGGCTGAAAGCTACTCTCTACCATAAGTTTGACACATCCTCACTACCAGCAAATCTAAAGATCGAATATGCTTCAACATCCCCGGTCACTTTATAGAAAGAAGTCCAAAGACTTCAGAGTAACAAACACTATGCCCTCTGTGATCTACACTCTGATGTTTCTGAGGGACACTGATAAAAATGTGAACAAGTGCAAGGGCTTATATTCTACACAGAAGAGTCATCACTAACATGGCAATTCTCCTGAGGTTAATCTCATAAATTTAGTGTCACCTCAGTGAAAATACTTTTATTTTTTTAACCAGTTAGATCTCAAAGTTCATTTGTGGAAAAATAAACTTACATAATGAGGTAGGAAATTCTGGAACAGATGAATAATTAAGTAGTAGTCATGCTAAATACTAGGGCACAGTATTATAAAAATACTACAAATGCTCTAAGTATTACAAAACAGTTGTACCAGCTCATGAATAAATAGATCAATAGAACAGAACAGAAAACTCCAAAATGGTTGCTGTTCAGTCCCTAAGTCCAACTCTCTGCATACTCATGGACTGCAGCATACCAGGCTTCCCTGTCCTTCATTATCTCCTAGAGCTGGACCCAAATACATGTAAGGATTTACTATGATAAATATGGGATTTCAAATCAGTGTGAATAGAGCCAATAAGTAGCATTAGGATACAGGTAGCCATGTGGGAATACCGCTGAGACTCACGACACAGACCATGATAAACCCCAAATGTATATCAAAGACAAATGCAAAAAATAAAACAAAATCATGGGTATACTAGATGAAACAGGAGAAATCTAAAAATATATACACTTTTGGAGCTGAGTAGGTATTTCAGTTTATGACACGAAACATAGAAGCCACAGGAAAATATCAATACATTTGATTTTATAAAAGTAAATGCTTGAAAAAAATCACTGAAAAGCAAGGAAAAAAAATAGTCACAACTCTTACTATAGACTAAAAACTAATTTCTCCATTTAAGAGTACCTACAAATCAGTAAGAATTTGTTAAAAAAAAAAAACAAAAAAACTACTTTTTCACAGAAAAGGAAATACAGACATCTCAAACAAAAAAAAGATGGTCAACCTCATTCATAACAGAAATCCAAAGTAAAACTACAGGAGGATAACATTTTTAATCACAGTGAAAATCAAAAGCTGGCAGCCTACTTGTGATCACACTATCAAAGCAGAGTCTGGTTTTAACTGCATCTGGCTGACAGCGTCTAGTCTGCCTCATCCAACTCCCCCGAGACAGCCATGCAACTACAGGACGGAACAGAGCTGCTGTACCCCAAAGCTGGACAAACCCAGACTGAGCAGAACATACTTCTCCTGGAGGGTTCTCTTGACCACAAAGAGCCAGCAAACACACCTCCTAGGCACACAATCCTATGGCACTCTAAAATTCCCTTATCATAATACCACTGACACAGGTGCGCAATTGCAAGTTTCTAGTCTGCAGCTCCTTCCAGATTTCTCTTAGAGGAAAGGACAGGACTGAGTGATCAGCACCTGACACAGGGTAGTGTGGAGACAGCCCTCAGTACCTGCTGGCTGCCCACCGATTACACAGACACAGGACTGTCAGAAGCTGTCTGCAGAGCCTCTAGCCTCACACAGGCATGTTCTATTTTCTAAGGATCCCAATACAGGTAAAAAAATTCTTCTGATAATAAATCCACAATTACAAAAACATTACAAATACCTAAATGGTTACATGTGCCTTTTAAAGGTATAATCAATGTTTTTTATTCAATCATGTCAGTGACCACGTATAATCTCATTTGCAGATAATATTAATCTAAATTTAGGATTGTGAACATGAGAGCTGCCACATGCCCTTCTCCACTTAACGGCCCCCCTTTCTCATCTACGGCTTCCATGGTGGCTCAGATGATAAAGAATTCACCTTTAATGCAGAAGAGCCGAGCTCGATCCCTGGGTTGGGAAGATCCCCTGGAGAAGGGAATGTTTAGCCACTCCAGTATTCTCTCCTGGAGAATCCCACAGACAGAGGAGCCTGGCAGGCTATAGTCCATGGGGTTGCAGAGTCAGACATAACTGAGTGACTAACATCCTTTCTTGCCTGCTGCTGCTGCTGCTGCTAAGTCACTTCAGTCGTGTCCGACTCTCTGTGACCCCATAGACGGCAGCCCACCAGGCTTCCCCGTCCCTGGGATTCTCCAGGCAAGAACACTGGAGTGGGTTGCCATTTCCTTCTCCAATGGGTGAAAGTGAAAAGTGAAAGTGAAGTTGCTCAGTTGTGTCCAACTCTTAGCGACCCCATGGACTGCAGCCCACCAGGCTCCTCTGTCCATGGCATTTTCCAGGCGAGAGTACTGGAGTGGGGTGCTATTGCCTTCTTTTGCCTAGCTCCCCCTTTAACTGAGACTGAAAATCCCAGATACTCTCACTCTACCACCATCCTGTCTCTACTCTGGCCATGTGAGATAGAGCCATGGCTGATGAATATGTCTTTGGTAAAGGAGAATTCATGGTGGAAAAAAAAGCTTTCTTCCTTGACAAGTGAGAATGTGTGAGGAGACAGCCGTATTACTTCCTTCATCCAGCTTTTGCTTTGGATACTTATAATGAAGAGGATGCTGATATCTCTAACAGCCAACCTTTGCTGGACGTGGGATGGGTTGACAGTTCTCCTCTAATACTTGATAAATTAATGCCATGGCACTTCCTTCTGGCCTCCACAATTTCTGATGAAATGCCTTCTGTTGTTCTAACTTTCCCCCAGAGGTTAGGTATACTTTTGGCACTGTTTTTGACACTCTGCCTTTAGTTCTCAAGTCTGGTTATGCATCTTGGCACAGACTTTCCGCGAGTGCCATGGGTGAGAGCATTGAGGAGGGTGGACAACAGCACTGATGAGGTACTGCACAGGGAACCGGCTCAGCGGGCACACTACTCCAGTCTGTCACCATCAGCGACGCTACACCTGGGGCACTTGGTGACCCAGTGACTTCAAGTCTCTCCTTCGTAAAGGCCCATTTCTCACTTTGACAATCATGAAATTGTTTTGTAGGGTAAAACGTTAAGGGTATGTGAATATCTTCTTCCCTAAAACTTTCCACATAACGGTTTTAGCATCCACTGATAAGCCTGGCCTGAACCTGTTATTTTGTAGAATTAGAAAAGCACCATTAAACACCCCTATTATTTATTTCCATACTTTTAAGCTGGTATTCTTCTGCAATAAGCTTTCCTTCACTGGAGATGAACCAAAGTCATTCTAAAAAGGCAGTACAAAAATATATTTCCCTTTAATTACCCATTTTCAGAACAAGATTTTGGTATAATATTCACCTCCGTTGTTAGCAAATAATTTTACTTTTCCCCTTTTTGAATATCAATACAGAAATTTACAGATTTTATTTACTCAATGTGTCATCAACCACACTCATTTCCTATGTTCAAATTATCTCAGCTTAGCCTCCTGAATCGTCCTTGTTGGTCTCTGAGCACTTCCTAATACAGCACAAGATGTCTAGGCTCACTGTACATCCTCCTCCCCTGGACCTGATATTAGCCGTTTCTCCAAGGGGCTCTGGTTCCTTTTAACGATATTTAATATAATTTTATTTGTTTTTGGCTGTCCTGGGTCGTCGCTACGTCGGCTTTTCTCTAGTTGTAGCAAGCAGGGGCTACCCTCTTCTCACTGTGGCAGCTTCTCCTGTTGCAGAGCGGGGCCTTTGGGGCACGCAGCTTCAGCAGCTGTGGCTCCCGGGCTCTAGAGCAGGGGCTCAACAGTTGTAGCACACAGGCTTAGTGGCTTGGTGCCTTGTGGAATCTTCCCGGATCAGGGATCCAAGCCATGTCTCCTGACTGGCAGTTGGATTATTTACTACTAATCCACCAGGGAAGCCCCTTTCAATGACATTTAGAGACCAAGCTTTGAATTCTAGTGGTGCTTATAGCTACTGGCATTTCATTGCTTTTAGGCCCTTTGAATTACAGAAATAGTACTATACATTAGAAGTAGTGTTATACATTTATATTTATTCATATTTCCAGTTCAAACAGAACATTGGTTTTTCTTAATTTTTTGGCATTATATTTGTATCTTTTTACTTTCACAATAAAAATCTCAGTTCCTAATTTATTTGTTTATCCTAAAATATACATAAAATAGTTTAAAAACTACATACTAGTTTAAGATTTCTTAGAAGTTTTGTTTTATTCTGTTTTGGCTTTAAATGACAACCAACTAAGGAGTGGTATGTTCAAAAGTCACTTGAAACAATTCTTTCTTCTGTGTAGTCATAATACTAACTTTTAAAAATTAAGTTCATTTATTTTGTGATTTTGAATTTTAGTTTGCTTTTACCTCCTCTGTTTTATTTTGGATATATAACAAATGTTAATGTTTAAAAGCTAAGACTATATAAAAAGGTACTCAAGAAAGGTCTGGCTTTCATTCCTCACTCCCTCATCCCAGGTAGTAATTTTTATTACTGTTTTATCCTTCCACCATTTCTTTCAACAAAATAAGCAAGTACGTATTTCTAATTTTTTCCTTTATATCCTGGTTTGTTGTTGCTGTTTAGTCGCTAAGTTGGGTCCGACTCTGTGACTCCTTGGACTGCAGCACGCCAGCCTACCCTGTCCTTCACTATCTCCCAGAGTTTGCTCAAACTCATGTCCATTGAGTTGGTGATGCTATCCAACCATCTCATCCTCTGCCGCCCTCTTCTTTTGCTTTCAATCTTTCCCAGCATCAGGGTCTTTTCCAATGAGTTGGCTCTTCCCATCAGGTGGCCAAAGTATTGGAGCTTCAGCTTCAGTCCTTCCAGTGAATATTCAGGGTTAATTTCTTTTAGGATTGACTGGCTTAACCTCCCTGCTGTCCAAGGGACTCTCAAGAATTCTCTCCAGAACCACAATTCAAAAGCATCAATGCTTTAGCACTCAACTTTCTTTACAGTCCAATTCTCACTACCGGAAAAACCACAGCTTTGACTATATGGATTTTTGTCAGCAAAGAGATGTCTCTGCTTTTTCATATGATGTCTAGGTTTGTCATATATTTCCTTCCAAGGAGTAAGCGTATAATTTCATGGCTGCAGTCACCATCCAGAGTGATCATGGAGCCCCCCAAAATAAAATCTGTCACTGTGCCCACTTTTCCCTCTTCTGTTTGCCATGAAGTGACGGGAACGGATGCCATGATCTTAGTTTTTAGAATGTTGCGTTTCAATCCTTGCTGTTTTCACTTATACCCTAGAAATCACTACACATTGGTACATAGAGATAACCATTGTTTGCTTTTTAGAGCACCACATGGTATTCCACTGTGTGGGTGTTCCAGTTATACAACGAGGCCTCTATTGATAGCCATCTGGGTTGTCTCCAATCTTCTGCTGTTACAAACAGTGCAGCAATGAATAACCCTATGTATGTGTCGTTTACTGGTGGAAGTTTATCTTCAGTGTAGATTCCTAACAGTGGAATTACTGGACGAAAGCAAATCTGTCTGCTTTCCCCCAAATCCCGTTACGGGGCTGTACCATTTTAAAACTCCTACCAGTAGTGCATGAGGTGCCTGTTTCTCTACAATTAAGAATTTTCAAACCTTTAGTGTATGAGGGTAAGAATGTTCTCATATATTTATAAGCCATTTTCATTTCCCCTGCCCTGTAAACTGTTTTGTCACATCCTTTTTTTTCCCCCCTAAACAGGTTTTCCTCACTCCCTGGTCATAAGATCATCCACCTACGTTTCTTTCTAGTACTTGAAGGCTCTTATTTTTTAATGTTCAGATTTGGTCAACTTTGAAATGGCAGGTTCCAGGGGCAGGAAAAGTATCAAATAAGCTTGAAAAAAATCTCTTGGTGCCAGAAAATAAGGGAAAAAAATGATGGGGACGCGTCAAAAGGACACAGAACCCAAACTGCAAGGGTTCCTACTGGCTAAAATTGGGACAATTTGAGCAACAAAATAAATGACAGATTATCCCATGGATGAAGGAGCCTGGTGGGCTACAGTCCATGGGGTCGCAAGAGTTGGACACGACTGAGCGACTTCACTTTCACTTATAACCCATAAAAGAATCCATGAGAACATGCTGATATAAATGAGTGAAATGAATGAATGAGGGGGAGGCAAAGCTCTTCCTTTCAGTAGAATCCTATTAAATGCAGACAAAATCATAGAATTAAAAGAAAATCACCATTTGGCAACCAGCACAGTAAATTGTTCCAAGCAAGAATCCCCAAGAAATGATAAAAAAGAATAAGTCCAAGTAATTGTGAACAGATTTTCCTGTAGAGATACCTATCTTAGGCTGGGTTCTCTAGAATCAGCTGCTGAGACAGAGTCTGGGTTGCAAGAAACTCAGGAGCGAACAACACATATCAAAGGACGTGAGGGAGGTCTCCCTGAGGGGCAGCCCTATCCAAGCCTTGGACACAGGCAGGGAACTCTCATGTCATCCATGGCCCAGGATGGCTGTATCCCTGGGTGAGCCAAGTCATGGTCAAAGAGCTGACTGTACCCACCACAACTGACCAAGTCTTTCCTCAAAGAGAGATGTGTAGGGGTTGTCTGGATCTACCAGAATGCTTACTCATTTGGCTGCACTGGGTCTTAGCCTAGCATGCAGGACCTTTGTTACAGTACATGGGCTTTCTTTGCGGCATAGGGATTCTCAGGCTGTGGTGTGTGGGCCAAGTTGTTCCACGGTATGTGGGATCTTAGTTCTCTGAACAGGGATCAAACCTGGGTCCCTGGAATTGAAAAGTGGACCTTTAACCACTGGACCACCAGGGAAGTCCCCAGAATACTTGTTAATTACAAGGAAAAACTATACCTTTACAGGGAAACTTGGTGATACCACCTTAAGTGCTGACCCAAATAAACAGTCCCTAAGACAGTACATGGAGAAGGCAATGGCACCCCACTCCAGTCCTCTTGCCTAGAAAATCCCATGGATGGAGGAGCCTGGTGGGCTACAGTCCATGGGGTCGCTGAGAGTCGGACACGACTGAGCAACTTCACTTTCACTTTTCACTGTCATGCACTGGAGAAGGAAATGGCAACCCACTCCAGTGTTCTTGCCTGGAGAATCCCAGGGACGGGGGAGCCTGGTGGGCTGCCATCTATGGGGTCGCACAGACCCGGACACAACTGAAGTGACTTAGCATGGCATAGCAAGATAGTACAACCAATGACACAGCATTCCTTTTGTGGTATTCATGCTAAAAACGTATACACAAGGAAATGTCAAACCTACCTAATCTGAGGGACATTATACACAAGAAGCCTGTACTTTTAAAAAATGTTATGGTCATGAAACATAAAGCTAGACTGCAGATCAAAGGATGTTGCAGAGTTGACAGCTGACTGCAAAGTGTTAACTGGCCTGGCCTGTGGGTCAGAACAAGCGTTCCGTGGGACACTGGTGAAGTCCCAGTGAGGCTTGCAGATCAAAGAGTAGCATTTTGTCATGTTTACTTCCTGATTCTGCTAACTCTGATTATGTAAGAGAATGTTCTTTGCTAAAGACTGCATGTCTGTGTTCCCCAAAATTCCTATGTGAAATCTTGATGCCCAGTGTGATGCTGTCTGAAAGTTAGGCCTTCGGGAAGTGATTACTCAGGAATGGGATCTGTGTCCAACTGAGAGTGCGATCCCTCACTCCTTTCATCATATTGATAAAACAGTGAAAAAATGGCCAAACCAAGAAGTGCGTTCTTACCAGACCCCTGCTGGCACCTTGATCCAGGACTTCCAGCCTCCATAAGCGTGAGAAATGTTTACAGGCGCCCAGTCTACGGTATCCTGTTATAGGGGACTGAACAGACGAAGACATTCTTGTTCTTAGCACATTACACTGACATGCATTTATGTGTGTGTGCTAAGTCACTTCAGTCATGTCTGATTCTGCGACCCTATGGACTGCAGCCCACTAGGCTCCTCGGTCCATGGGATTCTCCAGGCAAGAATACTGGAGTGGGTTGCTGTGCCCTCATCCAGGGGACCTTCCCAACCTAGGGATCGAACCCTTGTCTCCTGCAATGAAGATGGATTCTTTACCCCTGAGCTACTGGGAGGCCCCTAACACTGACGTATTTACAAACAAAGGGACATGAGGTCTGCAACTTACTCTCAGGTATTTCAGAGACAGAATAAATAAATGATAAAGCATGTAGCAAATGATAACCTTTAGGGAACCTGGATGAAGAATAAAGGAATATTCTTTGTACTGTTTTTCACAAGTCTAAAATTATTTTAAAATAAAAAGTGTACAATATAAAAAAAGAAAGAAAAAATAAGATTTTATCCATTTGTAGTTTATCTTGGAATACAGTGTGAGATACAGATCTGATTTTATCTCTTATCAAATATGTATCTAGTTGTCCCACCTTCTCTTCTGTAATTTGAGGAGATGCTTCATTCTAAATTTCTATAATTAACTATTTCTGGACTTTCTACTCGGTTCCATTGTCTGTCTGTCCACACATCATACCATACAACTGGAACACAATTTTTATAACAGACTTTATTTTTTAGAGACGTTTTAGGTTCATAGCAAAACTGAACAAAAAGTAGAGAGAGTTCTCACTTATTCCCCCTGCTCTCAGTTTTAATTATAGACATTTGTGGCTTAACAATCAGGTAAGGTGTGGCCTCTTTATCACTCTTCCATGGGTTTCCTGGTTGTTCTTATTTCATTTTTCCATGTGACCTTTAGGATCAATTTGTCTAGTGCCAGAAAAATTTTTAAAAAACTTTGTTGGGACTGGAATTTAGACATTAACTTGGAGAGAACTGAAGTCGCTGTAATGCCAAGTTACTCTATTCATGAATATGAAATATGAAATGTCTTTCCATTTGTTCAAGCCTACTTTTATGTTTTTCAGGAATGTTTTCCTCCTATAGACCTGGCATTTTTCTTGAGTTTATGCTTAAGTATTTCATCTTTTTGATGTTTTTGGGAATGGAGACTTCTCTTTGACCATATTTTCAACTATTCATTATTGTGTATATAAACAAAGTATTGAGTATTGTTAGCTAATTTCATACCTTGCCATTTTACTCAATTCCTTTTATTTAGCTGTTCTGTTGTTACTGAGAGCCTTGGCTTTTCAATGTATACTGTTGTGGTAGCAATAGCTTTCTCTCTTCCTTTCCAGGGTCTGCTGTTTCTAATTATTCTCTCTTGATTGAATGTGGTAGCTGGTTTTGCCAATACAGTGTTACACAGCAATGGACAGAGTGATAAGTATTTACCGCTGGTTTTAGTGCAAACTGATTAAGGATTCTTGTGTATGCAATTCTGTTTGAAAAGTATCCATTTACTCCTATTCCGTGTGTGTGTGCGCGTGTTTCTATTCAGGAATGGATAGTGGATTTTTAAATATCTTTTTGGCACCCACAGAATAATGATTTTTCTTCCTAAGTGTATTAATACAATTTAGTAACACCGTAGAAGGAATCAATAACTACCCTTCAGATCTACCGGTAACACCACTTCCTTCAGAGGTAACTGCCTCTTCAGTCTTCATCTCTCGCCACCCTCATCAGCACTAAGGGAGCTTTCCTGAATGTCAACAACTGTCCAAGTCTAAAAGGATTCAAACAGATGTTCCATGAAAGAATTCTAAGGCAAAAAGAATATAGAAAAATACTGGATTAAACAGTTGGACACTTAGTTACAGCAGGACTTCTTAAAATGAGTAATGTGCAAGTGAGCACTGTGGTAGTGAAGACAGTGACTGTTGTATAAAGTCCAAATGGATCTGACCATGTACATTTACCCATTTTTGAATTTCTAGCCTCAATACAGTACCAGAACACTGTAAGCATTTGATGTTTGTTACACTGCTGAACTAACACAGAGATGTTTCTAAGGTCAGGAGAGTGTGTGTATTTGAAATTGTGGGTCATCTACTATGTGAATTACATCCCAGTTCTCCCTCTTGCACTAGCAAGGCAAATAGCAGCAACAGTCAATTCACTCATTCAATGCATCTATAGAGTACACATTACAGAAGGCCTATGTTCGGTTCCAGAACATGACTCAGGAGAGAAACACAAATGACTGCACATCAACGATTAACAAGCACTATGAGGAAACACAGCAGGGTCAGGGAGAGCGAAAGAGGAAGTACTGATTCCATGCTTTCCTGACCACCCACAAGGGTGGGGGCTTTGATGGGGGCTCTCTGAGCAGAAACCAAGATGAAGTTAGGATGTGGATAGGGAGGACAGCACTCCAGGCAGAAGGAACAGTTGGTACAGAGTTCTCAGGTGGGACCATGCGAGGCCTGACCGATGCAAGAAGGCTGCAGTGCTGAGGCAGAAGGAGCGAAGGAAGGGATGAGTCAGCAGCACCAGGGCCTCCCAGGCTACAGGGATCTCTGGATTTCATTAAGAGTGAGGGAGGAAGCCACTGGAGCACAGAGGAGTGAGCATTTTGCCTCAGGCTTTGGTGGCTCAGATGGTAAAGCATCCGTCTACAATGTGGGAGACTCGGGTTCAATTCCTGGGTTGGGAAGATCCCCTGGAGAAGGAAATGGCAATCCACTCCAGAACTATTGCCTGGAAAATCCCATGAACAGAGGAGGCTGGTAGACTACAGTCCATGGGGTCGCAAAGAGTCGGACATGACTGAGCGACTTCACTCACTCACTCAGAAGATTCACTGTGGCTTCTTGGAGAGTGTGCAATATGGAGGGCAATGCACACAAGAACGTCCCGCCGGCCAGTCACGGCCCCTCACTCCTTTCTCAATACTGACACCAGATGAACGCTGCTAACACCCTGGGGTGTCTGCACTAGATCCTTCAGGTGCTGATGATGGGCTTTCCATGCAATTAGTTTAAGCAGCAGCCCTGAAGACTTCACCTTTAGTAAGCTCATGTTTGTTCAACTAGTATGTTAATAAAAACTAATTTTCCTATGACTCTGACTGGGTGAGCCAAAGTTCACATGAGTGAGTAGTAATGCAGCACTGGAAAGAGTGAGAGAAAAGAGAGCAATCATGTTTTAAAAACAATTTTTATCCTCAAGACCCATGGGTCTGTCTCCTGTCTTCATGAAACCGGAGTCACCGCCGCTCGTGACTCTTCCGCTCGTTTAGGTGCAGGCGCCCAGCTGCTCAAGATGATGTGCTGCGTGTGTCAGCACATCTAAATCTGGGCACCTGACAGGCTTACAGCAAAGCCTCAGGTGTTAATCCTCGTGGAGTCTCAGGTGGCACAGTGTGGAGGCCCCTGCTCCCAGACAACCACCCCCGACACTCACGCTCCCAACATGACCAACAGCTCGAAGGAAAACAGGAACTTACCTGTGAGAATGTGCTCTTTCACTTATTCAGCCTATGCGTGGGCTTGGTGGGGGGCGGCAGGGGGAGTGGTGAGAGGAAACGTCACTCTAAGAATTGCAAAACAAAAAACAAAACAACTTCCTGGCAGAAAAGGAAAGGCAAGAAAAAGTATGCCAGTGGCTATTTAAGTCTTCTCCCTAGCCCCAGTAACATCTGAGAGCCTCCTCTGCTGAGGACTTCCCATGACAGTATTAAGAGACACTACTCCCATTTTACAGCACAGGTGCAAACTCAGAGAGGCTAAGTAAGGTATTGAGCTCACTCAACAAGGAACATGGTATAGCAAGGTGGCCAGCCTGGCAGCTGGAGAACAGCTGAAAGCAAGAATGGAGAGGAAGTTACGCCACTGGGGAAGAGGCCACGGTCAGGACTGTCACTGAGCGAGAGAGGAAGCCAGCCACGATTTTCATCAGAGGAGTGACGAGTCTGGTATCCATCTTAATGGGCTCATTCTGGCCACTTCGTGGAGATACGTTCAGGGTGAGAGGATAGGGATGAAGTGAGGAGGGAGAGACATGATAAAAGAGTTTTGCTTCCCAGGTGGCACTAGAGGTAAACAACGTGCCTGCCAATGCAGGAGGTAAGAAACTTGGGATAGACCCCTGGGTGGGGAAGATCCCCTGCAGGAGGGCATGGCAACCCACTCTAGTATTCCTGCCTGGAGAATTCCATAGAAAGAGGAGCCTGGCGGGCCACAGTCCATGGGGTCGCAAAGAATCGGACACAACTGAGTGACTAACACTTTCTGACTTACTTCACTCTGTATGACAGACTGTGTAGGTCCACCCACACCATCTACAAATGACCTTATTTCATTCCTTTTAGTGGCTGAACAATGTTCGACTGTATATATGTTCCACATTTTCTTTATCCATTCACCTGTCATTGGACATTTAGGCTGTTCCATATCCTGGCTATTGTAAATAGTGCTTCGATGAACACAGGGGTACACATGTCCTTTTGAATTATGGTTTTCTCAGGGTGTATGCCTAGTGGTGGGATTGCTGGGTCACATGTTAGATCTATTTTTAGTTTCTTAAGGAACCTCCATACTGTTCTCCACAGGGGCTGTATCAATTTACATTCCCACCAACATGTAGGAGGTTCCCTTTTTCTCCACACCCCCTCCAGCATTTGTTGTTTGTAGACTTTTTGATGATGACCATCTGACCAGTGTGAGGTGAGGGATCGAACCCACATCTCTTGCACTGGCAGGCAGATTCTTTACCACTAAACCACCAGGGAAGCACAGTTCTGATTTTTCATTTCTCTAATAATTAGCGATGTTGAGCATCTTTTGTCTGTTGGTCATCTGTAATTAAATCCTTTAACTCTTACCATCACATATCTATGCTTTTCACTCTTTAAAACAGTACAGTCATTTTGAATTCTTTCCAAATCCCCTGTATTGCACCACCAGTAGGGAATGAACAATTTCAGCCCTAATATTGAGGAGCCCACGGACCACCTGAGATTGAGGCTCCAACTCTCACCCATCACTCCCACCATGTTCTACTGGTCACAGCAAGTATAAAGCCAGCCCAGACTCACTGGTGGGCAAACAGGCTCCATTTCTTGGGAGGAAGTGAGAATTACTGTGGCCATATTTTTCACGAGACTGAGATCATGATGGCTTGAATACACCTGCAGTGGTAGTGGTGAGAAGCAACTGGATTGTGATACAGGTAATGACAACATTCGCTGATCAGTAGGATGTAGAATGACTTTTCAACCAGGGGACTCAAAGGATGAAACTGCCATTTACTGAGCTAAGATATGAGGAACAGTTAGGGAGATAGAAAAAAACTCAAAGGAGTTTTATTTTGGTTGATGTCTGATAAGTTTTCTTTTGGGAGATAAACCGGTAAGATATAACAACAGAGATGTCAAGTAGACAGATATTAGAGGCCGGAGTTTAGCACGCAAAGTCTTCTTTGCCACAAAGCGGAAGTGACCAGAAGAGAAGGAAAGCTTTATCTACATGACTAGGGCATAACTTTGTTCTTCCAAACAGTCTGACCTGGTTTCTAAGTTGTCCAGTACCTCTTCCATATTTAAGTTTTTAAGAATATAATTCCATTCAGTTGAGCACTATTTATTGAAAGTCTACTAGTAACTAGATTCTCTAGTGGATACAAAGATGGACAGGAGCGAATCATACTATAAATCTCAAAAGCAGGATTTTTAATATAATTAAGTGTAATAAAGTGCATGGTTTTTATTTATAGTCTAATTCAATGCACAAGTGATTTATGGAGGCTTACTGGAAATATATTTTTAAGTAAACTGAACTTTAGAAAAAGAAAAATACAAATTTGAATGTGAAGTAGGTAATAAAGGGAGAAATACTGATATACACTACAATGCAGATGAACCTCAAAAAATGTAATAGACAGCAGACACAAAAGACCATTTACTGTTTGACTTCAATTATATGAGATGTCCAAAAAAAGCACACAGAGACGGAAAGGTGATTAGTGGTCACCTGAGATTGGATGGGAACAGAAATTAACCACAATGGACACAAGGGCTCTGACTGGGGTGATAAATATAATAAAAAGGGATGGTTGTAATGACTGTATAACTTGGTTTAGTGAAGTGAGAATTGCTCAGTCATGTCTGACTTTTTGTGACCCCACGGACTATACAGTCCATGGAATTTTAGCCTTTCCCTTCTCAAGGGGATCTTCCCAACCTAGGGATTGAACCCAGGTCTCCTGCATTCCAGGCGGATTCTTTACCAGCTGAGCCACAAGGGAAGCCTAAGAATACTGGAGTGGGTAACCTATCCCTTCTCCAGGGGATCTTCCCAACCCAGGAAATCAAACCGGGGTCTCCTACATTGCAGGCAGATTCTTTATCAACTGACCTATCAGGGAAACATAACTTGGTAAGTTGTCTAAAAAAAAAAAAATCACTGTGAATGAATAAAGTATTTTTGGCATTTTAAAAGTATTTATTTTTGGCTGTGTTGGGTCTTAGTTGTGGCACGAGGGATCTTTCATTGCAGTGAGGGTCTCTCTAGTTGCTGTGCTTGGGCTCAGTTGCCCTGAGACATATGGGATCCAGTTCCCTGACCAGGGATTGAACCCATGTCCCCTGCATTAAAAGGTAGATTCTTAACCACATAAAGCTGAAACAATTTATCACCAACTGACTTGAATTACAATAAATGTTAAAGGAAGCCCTCAGGCAGGTGAAAATGGCACCAGTTGGAAATCAGCTAGTTGGGTCACTCAGTCATGTCTGACTCTTTGTGACCCCATGGACTGCAGCACACCACGCTTCCCTGTCTATCACCAACTCCCAGAGCTTGCTCAAACTCATGTCCATTGAGTCAGTGATGCCATCCAACCATTTTCCATCCTCTGTCCTCCCCTTCTCCTCCTGCCTTCAATCTTTCCCATCATCAGGGTCTTTTCCAATGAGCTGGCTCTTCCCATCAGGTGGCCAAAGCATTGGAGCTTCAGCATCAGTCCTTCCAGTGAATATTCAGGACTGATTTCCTTTAGGATGGATTGGTTTGATCTCTGTGCAGTCCAAGGGACTCTCAGGAGTCTTCTCTAACACCACAGTTCAAAAGCATCAATTCTTCGGCGCTCAGTTTTCTTTACAGTCTAACTCTCACATCCACACATGACTACTGGAAAAATCACAGCTTTGACCAGAAGGACCTTTGTTGGCTAAGTAAAGTCTCTGCTGTTTAATATGCTGTCTAGGATGGTCATAGCTTTTCTTCGAAGGAATAAGCATCTTTTAATTTCATGGCTGCAGTCACCATCTGGAGTGATTTTGGAACCCCCCCTCCCCCGCAAATAAAATCTCTCATTGTTTCCATTGCTTCCCCATCTATTTGTCATGAAACGATGGGACCAGATACCATGATCTTAATTTTCTGAATGTTGAGTTCTAAGCCAACTTTTCCACTCTCCTCTTTGACCCTCATCAGGAGGCTCTGTAGTTCTTCGCTTTCTGCCATAAGGGTGGTGCCATCTGCGTATCATGAGATTATTGATATTTCTCCTGGCAATCTTGATTCCAGCTTGTGCTTCATCCAGCCCAGCATTTTGCACGATATACTCTGCATATAAGTTAAATAAACAGGGTGACAATATACAGCCTTAATGTACTCCTTTCCCGATTTGGAACCAGTCTGTAGTTTCATGTTGTTAACTGTTGCTTCTTGACTTGCATACAGATTTCTCAGGAGGCAGGTAAGGTGGTCTGGTATTCTCACCTCTTGAATTTTCCAGTTTGTTGTGATTCACACAGTCAAAGGTTTTGGCATAGTAGTCAATAACACAGAAGTAGATATTTTACTGGAACTCTCTTGCTTTTTCAGTGATCTAACAGATGTTGGCAATTAGCTCTCTGGCTCTTCTCCCTTTTCTAAATCCAGCTTGAACATTTGGATGTTCACGGTTCATGTATTGTTGAAGCCTGGCTTGGAGAATTTTGAGTGTTACTTTGCTAGCATGTGAGATGAGCACAGTTGTGCAGTAGTTTGAACATTCTTTGGCACTGCCTTTCTTTGGGATTGGAATGAAAACGGACCTTTTCCAGTCCTGTGGCCACTGCTGAGTTTTCCAAATGTGCTGGCATATTGAGTGCAGCATTTTCACAGCATCTTTTAGGATTTCAGCTCAACTGGAATTTCATCACCTCCACTAGCTTTGCTCATAGTGATGCTTTCTAAGGCCCATGTGACTTTGCATTCCAGGATGTCTGGCTCTGAGTGAGTGATCACACCATCGTGGTTATCTGGGTCATGAAAATCTTTTTTGTATAGTTTTGTGTATTCCTGCCACCTCGTCTTAACATCTTCTGCTTCTGTTAGGTTCATACTATTTCTGTCCTTTATTGTGCCCATCTTTGCATCAAATGTTCGCTTGGCATCTCTGCTTTTCTTGAAGAGATCTCTAGTCTTGCCCATTCTATTGTTTTCCTCTATTTCTTTGCATTGATCACTGAGGAAGGCTGTCTTATTTCTCTTTGCTATTCTGTGGAACTCTGCGTTGCAATGAGTATATCTTTCCTTCTCTCCTTTGCCTTTCACTTCTCTTCTTTTCTCAGTTATTTGTAGGGCCTCCTCAGACGACCATTTTGCATTTCTTTTTCTTGGGGATGGTCTTGATCCCTGACTTGTACAATATCATGAACCTTCATCCATAGTTCTTCAGGCACTCTGTCTATCAGATCTAATCTCTTGAGTCTATTTGTCACTTCCACTGTATGACTGTAAGGGATTTGATTTAGGTCATACCTGAATGATTTAGTGGTTTCCCCTACTTTCTTTAAGTCTGAATTGTGCAATAAGGACTTGGAAATACAGATCTATAAAAAAGAATGAGGTATACTAGAAATGGTAACTACATAGTTAAACAGATAAGATTTGTTTACTTATATAAATATTTTAGGGCAGACTTTTTTTAAAAAACAGAAAGACTTAAAGTTACTCACATCAACAACCACATTAAAATGGTCAAAACAAGCCAATAAAAAGGCAGAGATTGTACAGCACGGTGAGTACTGTTACATTTGAAAGTTGCTATGAGAGTAAATTTTATTTTAAAAAAATATTATTTATTTGAACACATCAGGTCTTAGTTACGGCAAGGGGCATCTTTCATTGTGGCACATAGACTCTCTAGTTGAGGTGCGCGGGTTCCGGAGCATGTGGGCTCAGTAGTTGGACCACACAGGCTTGCTAGTTGTGGCACGTGGGCTTAGTTGCTCCACAGCATGTGAGATCTTAGTTCCCTGACCAGGGATCAAACCCACATCCCCTGAATTGCAAGGCAGATTCTTAACCACTGGACTGACAGAAGTCCCCGAGAGTAAATTTTAAAAGTTCCCATCACAGGGAAAACACAGTTATAATTATGTAAAGTGATGAATGTTGACTAATCTTGTGATGACCACTTTGCAATATATGCGTATCTGAAATCATTATGCTGACACCTGAAATGAATGTTATATGTCAAATATATCTCAATTCAAAAAAACAAAAAGGGCAGGTATTTTCAGACTAGGTTAAAAAAGCAAGACCCAACGATATGGTGCTTATAAGAAATGCGTTTTAAGTATAGATTAAAGTAAACAGGTTAAATTAAAGTAAAAGGACATACCATGCTAATACTAATCAAAAGAAACATCAATGGACACGTTAATATCTGCCAAAGTAGATTTTAAAACAAACACTATCACCAGAAATAAGTCATTTCATAATAACAAAGAGTCAATTCATGAAGAGGACACAACAATGCAAAATATCACATGTGCTGAATTACAGAGCTGCAAAATACATAAATACAAAAACTGAGAGAACTATGAGGAGAGATAGACAAATCCAATTATTATTTTAGACCTCTGAGTAATTAATCGTTAGAACAAATAGAAAATCAGCAGGAATACAGAAGATTTGAACCACACTGTCAACCAACCTGCCTTAATTCACGTTTATGGAGCATTATGACATAATAGAATACCCAGCACAAACAGCAAAATTAACACTGCTGAATACAGAACACATTTTTATGAAATGCACATGAAACACTTCCCAGACTGACCACATTCTGGGCCATAAAGCAAGCCTGAATATATTTTTAAAGGACAAGTCATACAAGGTATGTTCTCTGACCACATGGAATTAAGTTTGAAATCAGTAAAAAAAAAAAAAAGAGAGAAAAATCCCCAAGTAACTGCCAACTACACAAACTTCACTCCTTATGAAGTGAAAACTGAAACCAGAAAATAATTTTAAGTGAATGAAAATGAAAATACAATATATCAACATTCATGGGATGTGAATAAAGCAGTATTTAGGAATAAGTACATGGGAGTAAACACCTAAAAAAGGGCTCAAATCAGTCACTTCAATTTTTAAATTCAGAAACTAGAAAAAGAACAAGTTAAACCCAAAGTGAAAGGGAAATATCAGATAAGAAATCAATGAAATAGAAAACAGAAAAAAAAGTGAAATCAAAAGCTGGTTCTTTTGAAATCAATAGAACATGCTGGAATCAACTGTGTGGAGACAGTGTGCTCAATGTTGATGTTTAAGCTATTTATCTTGTCTCTGAAGAAATTACACAGGAGATATAGGAATTATTAGATATGTAGACCCAGAGGTTACAGTTCTATCCTACATATTCTCTCTGAAAAAAGGTAAAAAGGAATATCTGTCCTTGGACAAACCATATAGCTCTTCCAACTAATAGTTTTCTCAGAAATAAAATAAAGAGACTGAATTAGGTCATCTCTAAAATCTCTTTAAACTCTCAGATCCTCTAAACGCCAAACAAGAGTTACCCATCTACTGCTAACAGCTCCAAACAACATGATAAAGTCTGAGGAAGTGTATTAGCACTTGCCCTGCAAATAACCAGCTTGACCAAACTGGAAAAGTTGGTTAATCCACGCACAGCTAACCTCGAATGCTCAAATATTAGCCTTGAGGGAAAATCAAAGAATTTCAGCTTATTTAAAATCAAGGACCAATATTACTACTCAGTTGTTACTTCTCTGCTTATCACCCCTGTGATGGCCATCTCAGATGCATCACTTATTACTCAAGTTTACCCGCAATATTATTCCTACCACTACTTCTGTGTGTGTGTGTATGGAACTACAAAATTAAGAAGCTACAGAAGATGGGGTGGAACAAGGGCTTCTCATAAACAATTTATTTTTTCAAATGCCCTTCAGTGGGCCATGCCTTTTTACCATCTGAGATATTTAGCAACCTTCAGCTGTTACCTTTCAGGAGAAAACTACTTCATATAAATAATTAGATAAGAATGAAATCTGCTGATTGTCTAGATCTGGATAAGTACACTAGTCTTGCATAGTAGTTAAATATAAAAGCAGGTACTCTGGAGCCAAACCACTTGAGTTCCAGTTCTGGTTATGCCATTTACTAGTTGTATGACCCTGCACAAATCACTTTTGTTATTATGAGGACTAAATAAATTAACATGTGTTAAGATACAATTATCATCATTCTCTCCCATGTAGTTGGCTAAAGAACGCCAGAAACAAAATCCTGTAAAAATTACTGAAACAGCATTTTAAGTAAAACTCACACTCACTCGATTTAAAGCTTCTATAAAGTTAAACACTGGTATATCTCAGTAAGACAATCTGTGCTTATGAAAACACGGATTATACACAAGTGGTTTAAAGGACAGGTTCAATATGATAGTGTTTATGCTCCCCCATAAAGTCCAGTGACACTGCAGACATCCCCAAAGCTCCCCTAGTTCAAGGCTGGCATCTTAATAGTAAATGCAGGCTCTATGTAAGACCTTTAATCCACTGAGTATTTGAAAATTTCTGCCAAGCACTGGGCCTCAGTTGTTGCACAATGTTTTAACTTGAAGAAATACTGGGGTGTGATCTCCAAGTGAAGTGAAGTCGCTCAGTCGTGTCCAACTCTTTGCGACCCCATGGACTGTAGCCTATCAGGCTCCTCCATCCATGGGATTTTCTAGGCAAGAGTGCTGGAGTGGATTGCTATTTCCATCTCCAGGGGATCTTCTTGACCCAAACCTGGGTCTCCCGCATTGCAGGCAGACGCTTTACCGTGGGAGCCATCAGGGAAGCCCCGATGATCTCTAAAGGGTGGGTCTAAAGTCTTACTGATCTCCTATAAGGGCAAGCGCTTAGCCCCGCCCCAACTCCCCATTATGGACCAAACAATCACAGTTCCAGGGACCCTGGCTAGCTCACTAAGTTTACATGCAGAGTGGAAAGATGTGGGTCACTTTTCTGCAAGTATTCAACATTCATGTGACCAACCAAAGGGCCTATTGCTCAGTTTCATTTCCTCCATCTGTAGGTAGGGACATCTATGCTCAGAGACACTAAGATTAAAGGAGAGAAAGACGAAAAGTTCCCTTTATCCCTACCAGTACACATTCATGTTCCTTTCATGTTTGATATCACCTTCTGATATTTTTGATAACTATAGGTTAAATATGCAATTTCAACATAAACACACATTTTCAAGTAAAGTTTCAGAACCTTTACTTCAAAATCCCTATGGAATGGGGAGAGGGAGGGAATTATCTTCTGACAGAACTGAGTAAGACTGGTCCAACTTTTGGAATAAATAAATGCCTACCTCAGAGCACTGAGTGAGGGAAAGTCTCACCACAAGCTGAAGAGAATCCTGTGATCATGATCACTTTCTGGAAGCAGTAGCTTTAAGAAATGCCTAAAGCCAGTCAGTTTTATAATGGATTCGAATAACCTTTACGGCAAACATTTTGGTGTTCAAAAGGACAAAACTAAACAAATCACATTCAACAGACGAACTCCACTACTGTTTGGTATGTATTTCACAACTAATTTATTCTGGATCTACTTGCAGGAATTAAATGTTTCACAGGTACAAAACAACTTTCTTGAAAGTGGACATGTTTGTTTCAAAACCTTCCCTCAAACCTTCTGAGTCAAAGCGGTCTCTCCCTCGTAGGAATGCTGTTTTAACCCACTTATTTCACGCGAGCTCGCTCGCGCGGGTCCGCATCTGCGCTTCGGGGTGGAAGACGCCGCGGGTGCCGCGGCGTCCCATTTTTGCCGCCAGCACCCAGCCCGGTGCCGGGGCTCCCCTCAAAGTGCACCCCGAGGGCCCTCAAGCAGCTGTGCGCTCGCGACCGAGTGGGTAGTTCTCGGGGACCTCGGGACCGAGGTCGTCAGCAGCGCGACGCCGCCGGCCCCGAGTTTCCGGGAAGGTGCGGCAGGAGCTGCCGGCGGCTGAGCCAGGACCTCGGGTCCACACCCGCGGCGGCTCCGCCCGCGCCCAGGGCCCGGGCGAGAAGAGCCCTCGGAACCCCGGCGGAGGGCAGGGCAACTCCGCCAAGAGCCGGGCAGAGAGGCCGGGCCGGGGGCGCCGCTCCCTCCACCTCAGAAGACGGACACTGTCCCGAGACCCCCGGGCCGAAGTGGGCCCCGCGGCCGGGCTCGGGCGGACGCACACGCGTGCGCGCCGAGGCCGCGCCAGGGGAAGCTGAGGAGAGGCCGAAGGCTGCCCGCCCGGTACTCACACACGCACAGCTCCACCACGTACGCGTAGTAGGACCACACGACAACGAAGGTGATGAACAGCACAGGCACCCAGCCCACGGTGCGCTGGCAGCAGCGCCAGAGAGTACAGGGCGCCATGTTCCGCGGGCGGCCGTGGCACCCACCGGCCCGGGCTGGCGGGGCGCGCCAGGCCCCCGACGGCGTCGGCGGCGGTGGCTACTCGGGCGCTCCCGGCGGCTCGGCGCCCGGCTCCGCGCCCCGCCCCCGCCTCCGCCACGACCCCTCCCCGCGCCGCGTCGCGCAAAGCCCCGCCCCGCCCCGCATTGCGTCCGCGCCCGCCGCCGGGGCGTGGTCTGTCGGGCGGGCGGCGGAAGGGGCGGGGCAACATCGGCGGAAGTGAGTGGAAGGCGCTCGAGGCACCTCCCGGCCGCAAGCTGGGCGGGAGCGGGCGCGGGGATCCTCGGTGCAGCCGGGACCGCCTCCGTCCAGACTGCGGCCTCAAGGACCCCGCGTGCGTCTTGACTCCGGACCTCCGCGCTTTGAAGTAATTTGCTTGTATTTCAGGCGGAAATCGTAGGTGCGTGTGATTTAGGGCGGCCCCGTGTAGTCAATCTGATTTGAAACCCGGGTTTAAGGTTGACTTGTGAACCGGGGGATAGCCCCCTCTCACAGCCCGAAGGCTCCTGAAATTTCTTGTTTATTTATAACTGGCGAGTACTGCTAAACAATAACTGTGGGCATAGACGCGCCTACAAGTATCACTTAATGCAGGTTTCGGAGGAGACAAGATCCTGAAGTGAGTTGGCATAACCTTGGCCCGGGGATGGGCCTTATCGCCGAGGGAGGGGAGGTACTCGTCCCCACCTAAGGTGTGGACATTCTTCACTCCCTGATAACGCAGCCCTTTCTTCAGCGGTTCAAGCAGATGGACAACGCCTGTTTGCCCTGAGACTCATGTTCTGGTGCAGGTAAAGCGGCCAGATCATGTCCCAGCCAAGATGACTCCCCGGTACCCCAACTTGTGATTCCTCTTTCCCTGGGGATCGTCCACCAGCAGAGCCTGGTGGACAACGGGCTGCTTCCCATCCTGGATCAGGGCCAGCTGCCTGAGGACCGCATCCACAGAGGTTCCCCCCCACCCCCCGCGTTGCTGTTGCTGGCTAGCAACTCCAAAAAACGCCATTTGGGGTTCTAGTTCTGAGCTGAGGGCTGGGGAAGAATAAGGGCAGCTCAAGGCAGCTGTGAAACCATTAGAGGGGTCTTTGGAAGCCATGGAGCTGTAAATGTGAAAGATTGAAGAAGAAAAAACACAAAGTCATAAGTTGTAGGAAGGAGGACCCTTTCCAGGGCCTGAAAGTGGGCTCTTGTCTAACACTGGGAAATTGAATTGTCCGAGGAAAGACACGTGCTTACAAAACAAGAGGCTTTATATAGGAGGGTAGGGGAACCCAGGAGGACTGTTCTGCCACTGGCTTGCAGTCTCAGGTTTTATGGTGATGGGATTAGTTTTTGCATTAGTGTTTGGCCAGTCACTGACTCAGGGTCCTTCCTGGGTTGAAGAATTGAAGAAAGACTTAAGTCCTTAAAACCTAGACATAGAGTAGTGAAACTATCAAATATTTAGAATAAAGAGAAAAATCTAGGGTTTTTCAGATTCCAGAGATAGAAATCAAATTACCAAAGGAACACTAAGACTGGCAGTTCACTTGCTCTGTCCTGTTGGACTCTGACCCCGTGGACTGTAGCACTCCAGACCTCCCTGTCCATCACCAACTCCCAGAGCTTGCTCTAACTCATGTCCATCAAGTCAATGATGCCATCCAACCATTTCATCCTCTGTCATCCCCTTCTCTTCCCGCCTTCAACCTTTTCCAGCATCAGAGTCTTTTTCAGTGAGTCAGTTCTTCCCATTGGGTGGCCAAAGTATTGGTGCTTCAGCATCAGTCCTTCTAATGAATATACAGGACTGATTTCCTTTAGGATAGACTGGTTGGATCTCCTTGCAGTCCAAGAGACTCTCAAGAGTCTTCTCCAACACCATAGTTAAAAAACATCAATTCTTTGGTGCTCAGCTTTCTTTATGATCCAACTCTCTGTGACTACCTCTTACCAATAACAGATCCCAAAAGACAACAAAGTAGTATTTTCAGTGCTGATAGAAAGTAATATCCTTCAATTTTATAGCCAGAGAAATGGTCATTTACAGGCAAAGTGAAAAGGCAAATGGTGGAATGGGAGAAAGATTTACATATCATATATATAAGGGATTGCTATGCTGAACATGTAAAGAACCTCTACAACCCAACAACAGCACCACCCAACAACTCTGTTTAAAAATGGGCAAAGGATTTAAATAGACATTTCCCCAAAAAAACATGCAAATGACCAATAACCACATGAAAAGATGCTCAGCCTCAGTGATTAAAGTGCAGTGAAAGTGTTGAGTTGCTTAGTCATGTCTGACTCTTTGTGACCCTGTGGACTGTAGCCTGCCAGGCACCTCTGTCCATGGGATTCTCCAGGCAGGAATACTGGAGTGGATTGCCATTCCCTTCTCCAGGGAATCTTCCCAACCCAGAGATTGAACACCAGGTCTCCCACATTGCAGGCAGATTCTTTACAATCTGAGCCACCAGGAAATGCAAGTCAAAAGTAAAATGAGAACACATCACCCCCATTAGGATGGCTACTACAAAACAAGAACAACCACAAAGCAGAAAATAACAAGTATTGAGGATATGGAGAAATTGGGAACTCGTGTTGCTGGTAGGAATATAGAACGGTGTGACTGCTGTGGAAAATTACAGCAGTCCGTGTCCCCCCCTCCTTCCCACCCCCCCACCCCCAGCAAATTAACCATAGCATTATCACATGATCCAGCAATTCTATTTCTGGTACATTTCATTCCAAAAGGAATGAAAGCAGGAACTCCCACAGGTATTTGTACATCCATGTTTACTGCAGCATTATTCCCAACTGTCAAAAGGAAGCAGTCCAAGTGTCAGATAATGGATAAGCATAATGTGATGTGTATATACAGTGGAATACTATTCAGCCTTAAGAAGGAAGGAAATCTTGTCACAGTTTACAACGTGGATGAATCTTAAAGACACTAAGTAAAATAAGCCAATCATAAAAGACAAAAACAGTTAAGAGGGTTAATCCATATGTAAGTTACAGTCATCCATTCATATCCAGGGCTTCCCCAGTGGCTCAGTGGTAAAGCATCTGCGGGCAATGCAGGAGACACAAGATGAGACTTTGATCTCTGGGTCGGGAAAATCTGGAGGAGAAAATGGCAAGCCACTCCAGTATTCTTGCCTGGAAAATCCCATGGACAGAGGAGCCTGGAGAGTTACAGTCCACCAGGTCACAAAGTTGGATGTGATTGAGTAAATAAGCATTGACTTCATATCCAAGAGTCCTCTGCATCTGAAGATTCAACCAACCATGGACTGTAGTACTGTAAGATTTACAGCTGACATATCCACATATAAGTGGACATGTGCAATTTACAGCTGTTGTTGGAGGGTCAACTGTACTGTACAACTACACTTCTAAGAAGTGTGCATAGTAATCAGATTTGTAGAGACAGGGTAGAATGATGGTTACCAGGTAGATGTGAGAGGGCAGGTGAGCAGAGGGGCTGGGAGCTGTTGCAGGTTACAGAGCCCTCATCTGTAGCTGGAGGCCCACTTTCTTGGTTCACTGTCCTGTGCGTTCACCATGGCTGGTGAGTCCTGGGCCTGCATTGTCCCTCCTGCTTCCTGTCTGTTTTTCCCTCCCTTCCCCTCCGCTCTCGGGCATGGCCTTCCATAATCCATCTGCAGTTAGTTCCTTCCTTTATTCACTTTGTGTCAGGCTCTGTCCTGAGCCTGGGGAACAGAGACAACCTCTTGGCCCACGTGTAGCTTTTGTTCTTTCTGGTATTCTGTTCGCCTCTATCCTGGTGTTGGAGGAAACCTGAGAAAAGTTGGACTGTGAAGAAAGCTGAGCGCCAAAGAATTGATCCTTTTGAACTGTGGTGTTGGAGAAGACTCTTGAGAGTCCCTTCGACTGCCAGGAGATCCAACCAGTCCATTCTGAAGGAGATCAGCCCTGGGATTTCTTTGGAAGGAATGATGCTAAAGATGAAACTCCAGTACTTTGGCCACTTCATGCGAAGAGTTGACTCATTGGAAAAGACTCTGATGCTGGGAGGGATTGGGGGCAGGAGGAGAAGGGGACGACAGAGGATGAGATGGCTGGATGGCATCACGGACTCGATGGATGTGAATCTGAGTGAACTCCGGGAGTTGGTGATGGACAGGGAGGCCTGGCATGCTGCGATTCATGGGGTCGCAAAGAGTCGGACACGACTGAGCAACTGAACTGAACTGAACTGAGAAAATCAGATACATCTGTGCAAACCATTACAGTATTTAGTAAGTCTCCTGGGGGAGGTCCTTTGAGGCTATGCAAATATCCTGCTTCTTTGAAGTTTCTCCCACTAATTGGAGCATGTATCAGTGGACCTTGGCTGCACCAGGCCGTTTTCTTTGCTGCATAGTTGACTAATGATCTGTTTGTTGACTAATGAGATGCAGCCAAGAAGGGAGTTCAGAGGTTTAGCTGTCAAGGTGGGATGACAGAGTCCTGACTCTGATGACTGCAGGAGTTTCTGGTTTGATCTGCGTTTAGACATCTGGAATCTGTCCCCAGAAAGTGTCCTGGCCACTGGTTCTAGGATCAGTCCAAGAACGTGTTACTGATAGCATTTAAACTGGGAAAGCCTGGGCTTTGGCTGCTGTCACTGGGAACATTGATTGACTCCCCACCAGAAAAGAGCAGGTTTTTAGGAAAAATTACACAGCTGTACAGTCTCCATGGCTGTGATCTCTCTGTGAATGCTTTGGATTGAGAACTGACAAGTTTCTGCTAAACAAAGGCAGACTAGACACACCATTCCAGGCAGGAGAGGGGCACATGCCAAGCTCTTGAGAGTATGTGTGTGGGGTCAGCATTTGAGACTGCCCTGGAGGCCATGAAACCTATGTTAAACCCCCGTGTAATACACTCAGGGCCTCTCCTTTGTAGGATTATTTAAAGATAGTTTGCCCAGTCTGCTGATGGCGAAAGCTCAGCTTCTCTGTATACTAGTGCCAAATGGAATCTCAGACAGAGTTTTGGATGAAGTAGAAAAGAAGGGCTTTATTGCTTTGCCAAGCAAAGAGGGCCACAGCAGACTCCTGCCCTCAAAACCATATGTCCCAACTTGGAGAAGATAGAGAGCGGTCTTATGGCAGTTTTTCAAAGAGGGCATGATCAGCTTGTGGACTGTCTTCTGATGGATCAGCCTTCAAGTCCAGATGGTCTGGGGTCTATGTGAGCAGCATACCATGGTTAATTGTTAACTTCTCCCATCTGGAGTGGGTTTCAGTAGCTGCTGCTGCTGCTGCTAAGTCGCTTCAGTCGTGTCCGACTCTATGTGACCCCATACATGGCAGCCCACCAGGCTCCCCCGTCCCTGGGATTCTCCAGGCAAGAACACTGGAGTGGGTTCAGTAGCTGCAGAATAGCTCAAAAATGCTGTTGTATGTTACCTGTTCGTGGGAAATAGGACCTTGCCTCAAGGCTGCTCTTGACTGTTTCTTCCTGGTCTCTGCATCCCATCCCTTCCCTAATGAACAACTGCTTGAGTCTGCCCCTTGGAACTCAGGAAAGGGCATGGAAGCTGAATGAAGGCTCCTTGATTACAGGAATAATCAAAGGGGTGGGCGACACAAAGGCCTTGTGCCAAGGAGCCCCACATTCAACTATAAACTTTCTGAAGGCGGGACTAGGTTTCTTTTGCTTCCAAGTGAGCCCAGCACATGGCAGGCACAGAAAAGGCACTGAATCATATTGACTGAATATTTGAATGACAAGTAACCTGGAATTAGTGGTGTCCATGGAGACGAAGGTTCTATCCTTGGGTGGGGAAGATCCAATGGAGGAAGGTATGGTAACCCTCTATAGTATTCTTGCCTGGGAAATCCCATGGACAGAGCCTGGCGGGATATAGTCCCTGGGGTCGCAGAGAGTCGGTCAGACATGGCTGAATTGACTGAGCATGCACGCATGTTTTCCCGTTTTCTCAAACTTCTAACTCTGGTATAGCACAGACTGCTATATACAGCAGTGACAGTCTTAGTGTTATTAGAATAGTTAAAGCTTATTTATATTATGACATGAAGAAACATGTGCAGACCAGCCTAGGGATTGAACCATGAAACACTAGGAAGGATAGACTGACTTGGGCAGAGTGGGAAAAAGATGGGTTGTGGTGTCAGTGATTGTGGATTACAGCCCCAGCTTCCTCACTTGTTAGCTGAGTAATACTGTGGGACTTCTCTAAGTTCTCTGAGACTCAAGTTTCTTCTGTCTCTCATGGTGGGAGGGTTAGACGACATTTTATATACATAGGTGTATGGACAGGTATAAAGGTAGTATATGTAAAAATATGTAATATGTACTTCTATGTATACATGAACTTGTATCCTGTGTGTAAATAATCTAGTGTGAATATTATCTAAGTTTGTCTTCTGTGTCTATAGTTCCTGGCATACGGTCATTTTATCAGTCAGGAGCCACTTTAAATATATCGAGAGAAAACAATACAAGGACACATGTAAACAGGTCTTAGAGTCAAACAGCCACAGGAACTGAGGTCCCACAGAGCAAGCACTTGCAGGAAGAGCTCCCTCCCTGAGGCAGGGGCACACAGAGAAGAGGGGCAGGGTGTTAGGGTCCAGAAGCTTGAAGGAAAGGCCCGGGCTGCCCAGGGAGGGGCACCTTCTGCAGGGGGACTCAAGGAGTTGGTTCTGGGAGCACGAGAATGTTCAGAACAGCACAAGATTGGTACCAAGGGCTGCTACGCTGCTGGCTGGACTCTGGGGACACTGGCAGGACCAGCATCACAATGCTGTGTGTGTGTGTGTGTGCGTGTGTGTGTGGTGGGGAATTGGAACAGAAGTAACAGCTTAGCAACTAGCAAAATCACCGAACTTAATTGGGTGCATTCATGATGGTAAGTGCTATTGGAACTCCATGGTGCAATCGAGCACAACTGATTTATCCACTTCTGTGGTGTAGCACGTTCAAGCTACTTCCAGATTTGCATGATTTGAAATGATTGATGCTGCAATGAAAATTCCTTCAATTCTGTCTGGATTGAAAAATGTCATTGGGGAGAGCTTATATGATATTCTACAAACCATAGAGTTATTTATGAACACCATTTCTCCCAAGACTGAATGTCTAAGTATATGTAAACCCAGACATCATAAGCAAAGTATCAACATAAGCAAAGTATCTGCTCCCATGTCATCCTCTTAAAAAGAAAGCTCACCCACAGAAGGACCAGTGTCTGGGAGAGGGCGTGGGACAGCACAGGCTTGGCCGAGGTTTGGTCCTGATGCTGTTGAGGACATAACCCAGCCAACTACATGTTACTTGGAGATTCTGCAAATTAACTTCCTTCATCACTGGACACAACCACAGACTGCAAGTGACGGTTACCATGATAGCACCTGTGTTCATTTCCCTAGGAGCTGCTAAATGTTTAACTAAGGTATGTCTGCACAGAGCCTCCTACCTTGCTCCTTCAACAAGTCAGTCATTTTTGAAATGTTCTGTGATTTTTTGGGTATTTCTGTTGGTTTTTCTGTTAAAGATCATGCTTGGTGTGCAAGGAAGATAAAGTATTTTGGAAAAGCGAGAGTGCCATCTTGTGGAGCATCTGCGCTGCAGTGCTTTTAATTTAAAGAAGCTGGCGAGTTCTCCCTGCAGCTCATCTGGACCCACGTTCTGTAGGCAGGGGGATGGACTGGTGTTGGTCTGCTCCACCTTCTGAGGACAAGAGGTTTCCCTTACACGCACAGCTGACCCCTCATCTACCCTGGGTTGCCTTTGTCTCCTGTCTCCTCTTCACGTCAAACCCTGACTTTGCTGTTTGCTCTGTATCTCCTCGGGAAGAGATGGGAAATTTCTTAAAAAATCCACGTAACCATTACAATTCAGTGGGAAATACCTTTGGCTTAGGAGTATTTACATTAAAAAAAAAACCAAAAAACAAAAAACAACACATATAAAACAAGATGGGGCTGAAGGTGGCGCAAGTAGTAAAGAACCCTCCTGCCAGGAGACGCAGCCTCGATCCCTGGGTTGGGAAGATCCCCTGAAGAAGGAAATAGCAGCCGACCCCGGTATTCCTGCCTGGAGAATCCCATGGACAGAGGAGCCTGGTGGGCTACAGTCCACGGGGTCGCAAAGAGTCAGACACGACTTGGTGACTAACCAACCAATCAACAACATAAAATGCACCTCAGTAATTTTTAAAATCTTTATAAATACTTTATAGTTTCCAGGTGGAATACTGAACTTTACATATTACTTTGAAGACAACTAACTTACAGCTCATTTGAAATAAAATATACAAGAAGTCCAAGACATAAAGGATGGGTAGGAAACCTGAAATGCTGTCACTTAATCTACCTCCAGGAGCTTTGGGGCTCGCAGGTTGATCTGACTTTGAGTCAGTTGACACTGCATGACCAGGTTGTCCATCTTAACCAAAGTCAAAGCCTTTAATCCTAGGCCTTTTGACAGATGCCAACGTCTCTTTTTGTTAAAGAATACTTTTTTCTTTTTACGAAGTTCTGCAATGAAATCTTACTAAGAAATGACTGAATCAGAAAGCAATGCAAGGCATCTTTATATTACAAACAAAATCAGTGAAGACTTAGGAGGATAAACATCTAGCATTCTAAGAAATGCCCGATTCTGATTGCTCAGAGCAACAGAATTCCCACACTCTCTTTTTTCTATTAAAGATCTTTTCCTGCTTGTTTCCAGACTTCTTTCACTCCTTTAATGCTTTCTTTCTTCACACATTTCCAGTATTCTTGTATGCCGAGATGTTGCGGCACCTGTCAACCAAAATGAAAACTCAGGGTCAGTGTCTGCAACCTTCAGCCCCGTCATCTCCATGTACTTGTAGTGCCTGTTCCCCACCCACCTCCAGAAAGGCCTGGAAGTGATGACACAGAAAGTGCCTGCAGCACAGGTGAAAGCCAAAGGGAAAAGGTGAGATGTGAAGTGAGGCAAGGGTGGCCTCAGGGGAACCACAGAATGGAGTTTCCTCCCCAAGAAGGGAACAAAGACCGGTGACTTTCATATGTTGGTTTTAAAATGAAATAATTTCATAATGTTTTCTTTTCACAATACTTCATAATGTTTCTGTTTTTCTGGTGAACTTCACTTAGCTACGTGGAATAAAAACGATAAACCTAACCTTGGCTAAAATTAAAAAAGAAAGAAACCGAGGTTACCATATACTTAATGAGAAGCCTTTGGAAGAAACAACTCACACAAGTACTTCGTGGTTACTATTTATCTCAGTTAAATGAGAAAGCAAAGGTTAGAAAACACTTGGCTCCTTGTGCCCACAGAGCGCAGCACTGCTGGAGACCCACCACTGGAAGCAGCAGTTGGTTTCAGATTACATTTATGGCCTTTTCTGCTCACTGACTTGAAGCTCTTCTCTTCAGTATGTTTTTGAGAAATGGCAAAGAGGCTGTGGGGTATGTTACAAGTTAATTGGAAAGGCTGGTTTAATTTCTACGAGTATGATTATTAACTATGAGGTGCTGCCTGTAAATCACTAGTAGAAATCATATCTGTTTATTTTCTGTAAATAATGTTTGTAGCAGGAAGATCAATATACTCTTCTCAGTTGTAAACGAACAGCACTGTTGATGTGAGTTCACCACCATCTCTCCTGTTCTCACTCCTGCCTCCTCTGGACTAAATTCCTACTCACCCCCTGGACCCTTGTCTTCAACTTGCCAATGTTTCAATCTGCTTTCACGAGTGTTTCTGGCAGATTCAAATCTAAACAAAATTCTAAGTTTGATCTGTCCCTCAGTTATAGACTAATATGTGAATCTGAGTGAATCATGTTAATAGTGAACATTTACTTCAGGTGTTTCAGTCACTACATTAAGTATCATAATAATTCTCTCCAGTAGATTGTATTGGTTCCTTGTTGTACAGATGAGGAATCTGAGGGTCAGAAAAATTATGTAGCTTTGCAAGATTTGATAGTTAATACATGATAGAGCTAGAGCCTGGGTCTTGGTATCTAACTACAACATCCAAATTAAAATTTGGAATCGTGGTTCCTGATTCAGATTTTCTTAAAAAAGAAAACAAAAATGGTGGATCCCATCTGTAGGAGATACTTTTGTTGTAATTACTGCTTATGATCTCTTTAAAAATGTTGAAAACTCCATTTAAGACTATATATTAGATCAAATTCTAGGTTTAGTTCCATTCATTTAACTACATATAAACATATAAACTACATATACATTTAAAGACTCAAAATCTGTTACCCATAAACCTCGATGCATCCTGTTTTTTAACACCCCAAGAAACTCTTCATGACTCAGACACTCATCACCATCTAAATCAAAGATCTTGAAGACGGTGTCCAGAATATTGTTGGATAGCTCCTGTCCTGTTGCTACTTTGACTGCTCTCTTGAACTCCGCTGAAGGGAAAAAATATAAAAACTCATCAACCACCTAAAATAGTCTAAGTCTAAATTTTTATTATTTGAGAAGTAAAAACAACTCTATATATTTATCATTTGGGAAGTAAAACAACACAAATACTCATTAAGAATGTGTTCAAATAACAAATCTGGCTGAGAAACGTCAGCAGGCTATTTTAATCTAATCAGTGTTTTGAATATACATTTAAATGTTTCCTTCTTCTCAGGGAGAAAAATAAGAAAGTAAAAGCAAAATTAATTGTTAATAAATTGTCTGGCAAATGGTTGTAAATAATAACCACACTGGATTAACTGAAAGGCCAATCAACTGTTTTTCTGGTAAGTGGTCCCTGGACTGGTATCAATCAGTTAAAGAACAGGGTGACAGTATTCATAGATATTCAGTGACTCACATAACTTACCTAGTCTGACAGGACGATGAGCTAAACTAAACATCTGCATGGCAATAGTGAAGTCTTCCAAGTGGGTTGCAAAATGACAAAATGACTTGAACTCTTCCAAACTAATGTTCTAAAAGAACAACAGAGTGAGTTTTTATTACAACTTTGTAAATTTATTCAACAATGTTATGACTATAACTATGAGTCCTCTTTTATATCATTAAGTCTATGAATGTAGTCTATCGAAGTCTGGGATGGACCCAACTGAGCACAAATGTGTGGACTTTATAGAGATTAGGAGGATCTCTCAGATTAAGTGCAGGGCCCTGGATGTGCCTGTGCAGAGTGAACACGGTGTGAACATGAGTGCAAGGCTGGGGGCATGTGTCACAGGCGTGCTGTCTCCCCTCAAAGGTCCTGAGTGAATTAAACACTGCACATCTATGTTCATTGGGCACTTGTGGATTTCTCGTGTCCCTGCTGTCTCTGCTCCGGTGTCTGAGGGGCTGCCAGGTGACCTGATGCTGGGGGGCAATTCTCTGTAGGTCTTCTGAGCTTCTCACACCTCGTAGACAGAGGCCCAGCCACTATTCTACTCCAGGGTCTTTCCAGGATATCTGCACAGTGAACAGCCTGGAGCAGACACAGTTGTCTCCCTCAGAGCAGGGACGACCGCACCTACTGTACCTCATGAAGGATTTGGGCTCCTCGGCTGTGGCGCAAACCCACCTCATGGGCCCTGGGGGACAGACGTGGTGCCTGGGTGGCCTCCACACTACAGACAATAACCTTCTCTGGCTCTGACCTGGCAGGTTTGGGTCTTCTGTTGGCACCCAGGAAGTGACACAAGCTAACTTGCAGAGACAAAATCTCGGCCCCATTAGTAATTAACACACTGCTATCTGAGATCCTATTTTCTACATTAAATACGGTAGAATGTCAGACCCTTCTGTGGTCTTGATTTTTAAAGATCTCATTATATAAATTAAAGGTGAGGTGGTGAAGTCGCTCAGTCGTCTCCGACTCTTTGCGACCCCGTGGACAGTAACCTACTAGGCTTCTTTATCCATGGGATTCTCCAGGCAAGAATACTGGAGTGGATTGCCATTTCCTTCTCCAGGGGATCTTCCCGACCCAGGGATCGAACCCGGGTCTCCCAATTTGGAGGCAGACACTTTAACCTCTGAGCCACCAGGGACGCCCGAAATTGGTCTATTATTGTGATGCCAGTAATTGCTCCATTTTGTTAATTTTTCCTTTTGATTTTGATAATGAGTGGGGGGAGTGAGGAAGGCAACAGATTTCTATATTTTATGCAGTAATTTAATCAATTTCAATAGAAGGCTTTTGGGTTTTACTTAGTACGTCGACCCACTCTCAGAGATTGTTTCCAAGTTTTCTTCCATACTTACTCAGTTTTATCTTTAACTTTAGTTCTTTGATCCACCTCAAGTTTATTTCTGAGTCATGAGGGAGGCAGAGGTCACCTTCATTTTCTCCCTCAGATAACCAGTGAATTACCTCAGTTCTATTTATTAACAGTTTTTTTTATGCAGCCAATTTATAATCTGAGTTTACACATACTAAATTTCTGTACTTGTATCTATCTCTGACTTTATTTTCTGTTCAACTGATTTGTCAAATTCATTGTCAGTCACACTGTTTTAGTTCTGATGTTTGGTGCTGTATTTTAATATCGCAGCTTTCTTTTTTAAAAAGACAATTCTTTTTAAGAGCAGTTTTGGGTTCACAGCAAAATTATAGGTAAGGTGCAGAGGTTTCCCTGTCCCTTGGAACCCCAGCAGTGTCACACAGACTTGTGGCTTGTCTGGCTCCCTCCCAAGAATCCGAGACTGTTTTATGGATGTCGGTTGGTGGTCACGGTACCTGGTACTCCTCTGAGCCCTCTGCACTCAGGACCACACAGCTCTGCCTCCCTTCAGTTAGCTAGGGCCTTCAGGCCATCAGTCCAGAGTAGCTCAGTGTGACATCTCCAGGCCTAAACATTTATTTGCTGGAATGTGGTTCACTCCTTTCTTTTCTGGATGGTTTCTAGCAGATGGTGGTGCTCCTTGGGGGCAGAGCCTTGGAGAGTCTGGTCCCCAAGCAAGGATGGGGGCAGTTCTACCCCCGGCCCACCATGGACGAGCAGCATGACTGAGAAAGTTGCTCTCCTGTGTCGGCTGTGGGGTGTCCAGGGCTGATGTGTTGGTGTAGCAAATCAAGGCCGTGCAGACTGACCTGACACTATACTTAGGGGTTATTTAAGGGACAGCTGCCATGTTTGTAATACTAAGAGGTTCTGTTCAAAAGCAGGGGATGTCTCTACTGTTAGATGAGTTATTTCTTCTATCCAAGGTTTAAAGTTTTTTCTATATATTTCTTGTTAAATATATTTCTAATTGTTATGTATCTCTATTGTAATTATAAATGAAACCTTCATTGTATGTCATTATATTTTCCCTCATCAGAGATAGCTTTAAAAAAATTATATAGAAACACATCCCCATGTCAAAAAAAAATTTTTTTTGGAAAAATAAAGTAAAAAAAAAAAAAAAAAAGAAATCAGGGGGCCTAGGATTGATCCCTAGTCTGGGAACTAAGTTCCACATGCCACAACTAAAGATTCCATATGTGGCAACTAAGACCTGGCACAGCCAAATAAATAAATAAAAATAAATATTAAAAAAAAAATCACTTGAAATCTTACCACTGTTCATTAATCATTACTAGCAGTTTGGCAATCATCATTTCATGCATCATATAATTACATAACAGAGTCACTCAGTCTTGATTAATTTGGAAGCTACTGAATTCTATCAATGTCTAACTTATCAGTTCATCTTCATCACAAGCATTATAAAAAGCAACACCAACCTCTCCTGCTGATAGCTTCTCTCTCACATTTTTCCAATAAACATCTTTATTTTCAGTGTTAGTGAAAAAAAGGAGCCACTCTGCAAAGTCTTCTTTTCTCATGAAACTCAAACCTTTTGAGAACTGAAGGAACTCCATTTCTTGGACTTCCGCCTGTAAGTTTTCCATAAACCTAAATGTTGGAATACGAGATGGATGTCAGGACTTGTGGTTTCACCTTAGTGCTGTAACTAAGCATGCGCCCACTCAGGAGCATGGGCACCCTGAGCAGTATCCCACGAGTTTCAATATACTGCAGGTCTCCAACCGTCTGTCCATCAGATCACACTTAGCAAACTGTCAAATTCAGTGTTGGAACCCAGGTTTGTCTAAATCAGATACTTTTTCAAAATACAATACTGTTTCTTTAAATGAGAATATTAATACCTATACTAATACCATAATTAGCTACCACAACAGTGTCTTGGTATCATCTTCCTTGTCTTTCCTGGAGACATACAAGCTGTATGTCTTTATGAAACAGTATCCTTCATCAGATAGGCTGTAAGGAGGAGACTGAGACAAAGGGCAGAAAAGGCAACATCTTTCTAAAGAAGATGTTCTATAGAAACATCACAGGCCTATAGAAACAAAACTAAAAGCTCCAAACTCACATGAAGAGCTTCTTGTGGAATTTCTAGGATTAATTTGGGCAGGTAAAAAATTATGTTTATAATATATTACACACACACATATATAAAACATGTATGGGAGCTATTTTCTGTTATTACTTTACAACTTATGAAAAATTTTAAAGGCTTAAATTTTAAAGATTACTGATTTCTAACTCAGTACACCCATAATTTTAACTTTAGGGTACCCTACTCCATCCAACAGACAAGTTCCTGAAAAACTGTATTTAAAGCATTCTCTGTTCATTGCATCTTTTTTAAAAACTGCATAATGGTGTAACAAATTTCACAGGGCCCACTACTTACAGAAACTCTAATTCAAAAAGTTTAAAGAATTCTAAGTTAAATTATTCCCTTTAAACAATCACCAAGCCCAACGATTTTATCTCCTAACTGTGTCTTGTCTCTCACAGGATCCCTCCTTTGCTGTTACCCCTGTCCTGCCAGAGTAAGCCCATCTGACCAGCACCTTCCACGGTCCCCTTCAGGGCCTCCCTCATGGGTGTAACTCAAGCCCCAGGCCTCAGGGCCTCCGCCCTCACCTCTACTCTTCCCTTTTATTTCTACCAGACCCAGCCTCTCTGATTCCTGCACAAGGCACATGTTCTCATGCCTCTGTGTCCTTCATTGCTGTTCTCTGTCCCTTGGTCCCTCCTTGCGCAAACCATTTCTATCTGGTTAACTGATGTATTTTGAACATAGTAACTTTAGTTTACACTTCATAGGTTCTGCTCTCAGAGATACTATAGAAACACACACACAGTATCTGGTCTTATGGTATGCAGTTCTGGGACATAAATACATGTATTCAGTTGTTTCTTTACTTCTTAGCTATAAAATTCCCCTAAATGAACATATATATTTGCATTTACCTTCGAAATTCTTTATAATGAAGTTTCCTTTCTCCTCTTTTTCCAAAGAAACGTATCTGAAGTGTTGTGTTAATTTCAGGTTCTTGCACCGTTTGTTCCTATAAAAAAATGATAGAATAATTTGAAGTAAATTATAACCAAGAACAGAAATGGATACTGGAGCCTGGACAATTCCTAGGACAATACCTACAAAAGATTTCTATAACAACAACTACAACAGAGTGCATAAAACAGATGCAACCCTTCTGTCCATCACTCTATATAACACTATTCTGTATCACCTGTGCTCAAGAGGAGGTGAACACCCATGGCTAAACACTAAGAGGACTCAGGAGGTCTCCACAGAGAACAAACTGTGGATCAGGCCAACAAGAGAGCTTACAGCAGTAAGATTAGTTATTTCAAAATGTGCCCCCTGGGCACTTTCTAATGAAGCAGGACTAAGAGAATTAAAGCAAGGAAGTCTGGAACCTTTTGCAGGATGCTAGAAATCTGAAAAACACTAGCTTTTCCTAATTACAAGGTCCTCAGGTGAGGAGTCCATTCAAGACAGTGAGCAGCAGGTTCAGAGACTTCCTCCTTCAGAATGTCAATAAAACAAGCAAAAAAAATCAGAACGGCTAAAAATATGATCAGCAGCAACTAAACAACAAAAGGGGTATACATTTAAACCAAATTATCTGAAAAAGAACAGCTAGAGAAAGACAGGCTGGATTCAGGTGTTCCCCAATCCTGCCCCCACTGCCCAGAATCAGTGGCAGGCAGGTGACTGTTGTGTTGGAATGGCAGAACTCATCAGAACTTGGGCCCTAGAAGGGCAGGCAGCTGGCATGGGGGCTGGAGCAGAAGATGGGCCAGCTCCCGCGACTTTATATCTTCGGGAACCATTCAGCTGAGGGATAGTCAGGACCCAGAGAAAAAAATGTGCTTGGAGGGTGAACGAGGCTGTGGTCTAGGGCTTTAAATGGGAACCCAGGAGAGGGAGTGCACTGAGTCATCCAGCGAGTGCTACAGGACAGGGGTCACAAACCCACACCTGCAGCTCAGAGCCAGGAAGGTAACTGGGATCAGACAAGGTGGGCACAAAGACAAGTTCACCAATGCTCCTCCAGGCAGAGAGTCAGCCAGGCAAGTGCTGGGCCTATCTTCCAGCCCAGGGTGCACTGTCCCCATGGCAGAGACCACACAATGCAGGCCGCTAGGTGCCCTTGGTTCCCAGGGTTGGCCCAGGGGAAGTGGCAGCAGGTGCCGAGAAAAGCCTGAAGCGGGGACATAGACCAGGGTCACTGGAGGGGGGTTCTGCCCTGCACACAGTCTGGGTGAATCTTCTGAGCTCTGGATCACGTGAATATGGCAAATCTATTTAAAATACTTAGAAAAATTTTCACAACTATCTGGGAATCCTTATTTGAAAAAATGGGATGGAGAAGCTACTCTAACAACATCTGCTTGGAAATACTCAATTTATTTGCAAATACCTGGCATTCCATTTCATCGGTTATTGCTGTCTTCAAGTCATCCTGTTTACTTATGATCTTCTGCAGCTAGGAAGAGGGCAAACAGGAATTCAGGTGCAGGTCTACTGGATTTTTAAAAACAACCTAAAAGACAGATGCTAAGTTTCTATTATAAAATGTATACTAGTTATTTGTTAAATAATAAATTATTTTTGCCTTATGACTCCTAATAGTTTTTTCCCCTTAGATCATACAAGAATCAAAGATGAAAATGGATATGCAAGTATTAATATTATTACATTTATTACAATTTGGATCATCTTTTCTCCTAAGAAAGCTGGCTCACTTAATTCAGTCTAAAAGCGTCACATTAAGGTATAAAAACATCATGATTATCCTCATCTCCATGAGAATTTTTATTCTCTTCTCTTCCTATCTGCTCTATCTTTTCTCTATCTCCTCTCTTCTTTTTCTATCTCTGGTGCTTCATGGACACATTTCAAGTACTCAGCTCTTAAAAAAGCTATTCATATCCTATAAATGTTCTCCCCTTGTCTCTTAATGCATTTATAAAGCATTAAAACAATTTAAAGGCCTACATCTTTCTACTAATTATGAAACTATCAATAGTACCTTAAGACTGAATACATTTAAAAAAAAACCTACCTACCTTTCAGAATCATTTGTACCAATTCTCACATGGAAAGCAAATTTTTAAAAAAAAGAATTAAAAAAAATTAAATGTAGACAAAATCTCATACTATGGATCCAAATCAATTAGGAGACAAACCTTTGCCCATTTTTCCCTAGGCTATTTCTTTGTTAGTATTGAAAAATGCTGCCACTAATTTGCAAATTATCTCAAATGCAGCTGCTTCTATGTGATTTGTTTTAGGCATATGGTGTATCTCTAGTTCTCTAAAGCCCTCAAACTTTTCAACATTCTCTCCCCCTCCCCCCACTTATTTCAGGGAATAAAGCTGAAAAATTTTCTTTTTATCCTTTATTTTTAAATTGACAACTGACATACTGCCAAGTTCAATACCCAAACATTTCTTGCTTTGTTTCCCACACCTCCTAAGGTCTTCATTATGGCTTTCCTGATAGCTCAGTTGGAAAAGAATCCATCTGCAAGGCAGGAGACCCTGGTTCAATTTCTGGGTTGGGAAGATCCCCTGGAGAAGGGATAGGCTACCCACTCCAGTATTCTTGGGCTTCCCTTGTGGCTCAGCTGGTAAAGAATCCTCCTGCAATGTGGGAGACCTGGGTTCGATCCCTGGGTTGGGAACATCCCCTGGAGAAGGGAAAGGCTACCCACTCCAGTATTTTGGCCTGAAGTATCCCATGGACTGTATAATCTATGGGGTCACAAAGAGTCAGACACAACTGAACATTGACTTCCACTTTCTCATGGAGAATTTCAGACACAGCAGAGACTCCTGTAACAACCCAACATACATGCATTATGTAGCCTTCAGAGTTAGCTGCATCCAGTCATTCCTGGTCCAGCTGCATGTCTACCCACTCCCTGCCGCACCTACCCCACCCCTTGCCCTACCCCACATCCTGAAGATAATCTCTTAAGCGCTCTCCCAGAAGCTTCTGGTTTCAGTTTTCATGTTTACATGTGTATCTCAAACACATTTTTGTGTATGGTGTGAGGGAGGGGTTGTGGCTCATGTTTTCCATGTATATATCCTATCCATTTGTTCTACTGTCATCTGTTGAAAAGACTTTGCTTTTCCCAGTAACTGATCTGGTGTCTTTACTGAAAATCAAGCGATCATGTAAGTGTGGACTCTACGCTCCACTATCAACTTGTCCATTCTTTGGGCAATGTCATAGTGTTGGTGTCACTGTTGCTCTGAAGTATCTTAAAGTCAAGCAGAGAGAGTCATCGGATTTGTTTTTGATGTGGGTCATGACCACAGAGAACTAGGTGCTGCTCAAACGACTGTTCTAAGTGCTGGAACACAGTGGTCATGGACAGAGAGTGTCCCTGCTCTCACTGAGCTTAAGTTCTAATGGGCTAGAGGTAACCAACAAGCGAACGAACAGGAGAATTTCAGACAGTGTCAAGTGCTGTGACCAGAAAAATCGTAGATACTGGGCAGGGGCTTCTATTAAGACTGGCTTCTTCTGGAGAGTTCTCTATGAGGACAGGGCATCTGGGTGGAGCTCTGAGTAACTAGCTATGAAAGGAATGGGGCAAGGCCCTCTAGGCAGAGGAAGAACAGTTTCTGGTAGAAACAGAGGTGCTTTGTTAGACAAAAAAGTATTTTTTCTTAACATTAGTGGTGAAAAAAAGCCAGGAGGACACATTCAAACACACATTCTGAAAGTCTAAGAAAATACAGCCAAAATGACCAACTTCATGCTGATCCATATTTTCAATTTCAGGCTGAAAATGAAGAAAAGTGTAACACATAGGTCAATTTAACTTATTTTTGCTTTCGAGATGGATCATGAGAATTTAAATTCTGGAGTAAGAACACTATTCCAGAATCAAGAAAAGTGAATTCTACTGAAGGTCTTTGCATTTAATAATATCTCGAGCAGGAATATGTAGCATTCTAAAATGATAACCTCACTGCATTAAAAGCACAGCCCTTCCCACCAGTGTGGGAGAAATGTGAAGTCAGAGGACCACCTAAGAAGAAATTCACACTAGTAAACAGACTTGTCATCAACCTATTGTTTAAAAAAATTGCACTAAAATCCTGGCACTCATCCCAATAAGCAGATGCACCATCTATCAAGGCAAAAGACTAAATTGGTTTACTATTACTGGCTTTGATCACTGGTGGTCGTGTTTGTTACTATCTGACAGAATGGATACTGGCTATACTGGCTTATACACAGAGTGGCTGTTTTACTCACTCTTGGGATGAAGCTGTGAGCAATACACCAACCAACACAGCCAGGAGATCAGGATGGTAATAAGGTAGGGGTGTACCACATCACACAAAAGTCATAAACTAAGAATTTTATATTTTGGGACATTTTCACAAGGCTTTATACAAATCTATTACTTTCCATCTGCTGTTCCAAGTCAGTCTGTTATATTTATGTTTAGGGTATTAAAGTAATTTTCATTACTTTTCTAGCACTTATGGTGGGAAGAGCAACAAGTAAAATTCACTGGAGAAACATTCAGATAAGTTGGAAGAAGGAACAAACACACAAAATCCTGCCTTTTAAACTCTGCTTTTCTGACCTGGAAAGAGTTGTTGGTTCTTTCAATGAAATTTCAAGCAGAAGATGCTATATACCTAGGCTTCCTAATATAATGATCATGGAAATGAAATAATTTTTCAAATAGTTAACGTAAACATAGTTTTTTTCTCCTCTATACTGTTTAAGTCAACAAACTATCATGCTCCATGGGTTATCAAGTTTAGTGTTTTATTCCTGAAATCAGCACAAAGAACCTTTTACGGGCTTAGACGGTTGAGCTTTATAAACTGAAAAAAAAAAAAAAAATCAGTGATGTATTCTAACATAATTCTTTTCCTTGTTTTCTTAATTCACGGAAATGCTAAGAATTTCCCAAACATATAAGAAAAAAATGTAGTGTTCAGAAAGTGGTTCTGTAAATTTAGTGTTCAAGTATTATGTTAAAAAAAAGTACTTGGAAAAAAAAAGCACTTAAAAAGCTTTAAGGTGAGTGTGCTCAAGATGAGATATGGTGATACAAGCAACTGGATGCTTCAAACAGGTGCAGACAGGATCCCTCAGGAAATCCCTGTAATAAGAGCCACATGCTTTGCAAATTTACTAAAATAATTGATTTTATGTATAACAAACTCTCAAAGATTACAAACAAAGGATATAGCAAGAAAGATCTTAAGCAGGGAATGCATTGATAAATCAGTTGGGATCCTGTAAAAATTAGATTTACAAATATTTAACATCTTTAGAAACCATGTGGGAGAGGGTATACAGTAGGTGAATAAAGTGAATGCTATGAACGTGTGAGTGAGCAGGCAGTGAAGCCGCAGGTGAATGGCCCTGTCTTTCAGTCGCACATGCAGCCAGTGTCAGTAGCTGCTCAGTTATTTTAAAAAGTATTAACCTGGGGAATCATTTGAAAAAATAAAGATACCAACATAACAGATACTTAAGTAAGTAACATCCATTTTAGAACCAAAGATAAGTAGATAAGTAAAAAATTGTTGTTACATCCCACCAAAATAAAGAAAAATAAAACCTTAAGCCTTCATGAGGAATATGGGGGAAAATGAAAAAACCACAATAGGTATAAATTGGTGCAAATTTTACTTATCTACATCCATTTTAGAACCTTTTCTTCAGAGTGAAGCCAATGATTGAAATTGTTATTATTCTTGTACATAAAAGATAATTTATCATCTGCAGTTTTTAGTTTCATTTTCATTAAAGGGCAGCAAAAATACAAAGAAAAACAGGTGAAATTAATATCTCAGAATTATGACTTTATCACATATTCCATATAAAAATCAAGGTACTTTACATTCCTTTCTTTTTTCTTCAAAATCCATTGTGTATTTTACACTACAAGACATTCAGGTAATATAGTCACAGGAAATACAGGCACACCTTGTTTTATTGTGCTTTGTTGATTTTGTGTTTTTTACAAATTGAAGATTTGTGGCAACTCTGCATTGTCAGATGACAGTTAGCATTTATTAGCAATAAAATATGTTTAAATTAAGGCATGTGCATTTTTTTTGAGATAATGCTATTCCACACTTAACAGACCACAGTATAACTTCCACCTTCCCTAAAAAACTGAAACATTTGTGTGACTTGCTTTATTTTACTGAGATGGCCTGGCCCACAACCCACAATTTCTCCAAAACCCACAATTTCTCCAGGGTGTACCTGTACTTGATCTGCATTTAGGTTTCATATAAAAGCAAATAAAAAGTAAATAAAGGTAAAAACTAAAAAGTAGATTCACATACTCAAGCTGTTTCAAACATAGTTGAGAATCTGCCAATACCTGAAGTGAATGTCAGTTTTTCAATGTAAGTTTTAAATGAACTAAAACTTAGAAACTCAGGTTTCTTAGTCACAGTTATTATTTCAAGGGTTTAACAGTCCCACGTGCTACTGGCTACTTAACTGAATGTAAGTTAAGTATAGACTCCCACTTTTATATATAATTTCAACAAGCTTTGTTCTCTCTCTTCCTAGGACACTGGAGACTGGAAGAAAAGCACAGATGAGAGAGCTGAGGTATTTTCTCCATAAAGTGCTCCTCTAGATGAACACCGAGCTCTGCCTGGCACACTCCCCACTGTTTATGTGCACTGACGCACTTCTGAACGTTACTGCCAACTTCCTTGGAGTGGAGTGAGATTTACTGCTGCCATGTAACAGAGTTATGTATTGAGAAACATCATTTAAGCATATTTTCAGCTTTTCAATTATGAGCCTGCACAAATTCCTAGAAAATTCGCACCAATTTATACCTATTGTGGCTTTTTCATTTTCCCTTATATTCTTCATGAAGGTGTAAGTTTTTTGGTGGGATGTAACAACAATTTTTTACTTATCTATGAAGCCCTTTCTGTTGTATTATCATTTGCTGAAATCATAAAAATAAAACTCTAAAAAATGCAGGCGCTTCAGCTCATTTCCTCTTCCAGAATCTTATCCCCTGTTCTGTAACTGTTTCCTTAAGGGTGTATTACAGAAATTTTAGTATTTTTGAACGTATACAGAATTTTTTGACACTTCATATGTTGGCAGTGGATATAATTTTCATCTTAATAGAAAGGTAGAATTACCACGCAAGCCTTCAGGTGTTTTATGATAAACCATAAATAACTAGAACCTACTTACCTTAAAAAATTCCTTTTTCTCAACCATCTCATCACCATCTGCATCCAGCATTTTAAATGCAACATGAAACCCAGAATGGGGTTCTGCAAATGAAAAATGAATCATCACATAAACGCTGAAGTATGTGCTGCTAAAGTGAGCACGTCATTACATACATGTTGGTGGAATGCAAGTATCTGAAGATCTACAGTCATCAAACTTGAAACAAGCCACCAGAAACAACACAAGTAAGCACCTAAAGTAAACAACAATCCCTTCTCAGGATGGATGACAATTCCCAAAGGCTGGTACGTGTCCATGGTGCGCTATTCTGCTGCTAAGTGTTCTGCACTTCAAAAGCAAAATCCAATTGAGAACTTCATTTATTTCTTCAGCTCTGCTAGAGGCTTTCCTATGTTCTTATATACCTTGGCTATTTTCACAATGATTGATATTTGTGCCATGTGCTCAGTATTATCTGGCTGTTTGCGACCCTGTGGACTGTAGCCCGCCAGGCTCCTCTGTCCATGGGATTCTAAAGGCAAGTATACTGGAGTGGGTTGCCATTTCCTCCTCCAGGGGATCTTCCTAAGCCAGGATCGAACCCACATCTTGATTACTACTCTTTATTTCCCCTTCTCAGAGGAGGGTTTTGCAAGAACTATTTTGAAATAACTTTAGACTTACAGAAATACTGCAAAGCTGGTCCAGGGAGCTCTAAGGGGCCCTTCACCCAGCTTCCTCTAAAGTTAGCATCTTATGTAACCACAGGATATTTGTGAAAACTAAGAAATTCATGCTGGTGTAGCATTTTTAAACTAAACTACAGACTTTATTTGGACTTCATGTTTTTTCTATTCTAGGATAAAACACAAGAAAGCCTGTTGCATTTAGCTGCTATGTCCCCTTATCTCCTCTGAGCTCAGAAAGTTTCCTAATATTTCCTTGATTTTCATGACCCTGGCAGTCAGAGGAGAGTTACTGGTCAGGGATTCTGCAGAATGTCAGAGGAAGCATGTTTCATATTCCTACAGGAAGGCTGCATCTGACTCTGAGACAGCAGTGGGCAGATAACCTCACAGCAGTGCCACCTTGCAGGCACAGAAACTGCGGCACCAGCGACATCCTTAACGATAGAAAAGTGAATCCAAACCTCCCGCACCAGGAGAGAGGATTCACATGATCGATAAGCAAAACTGGAGCACTTACTGGTGAGAATCGTGAGCAGGAAGAGATACTCAGTGTAGGAGATCAGCCCTGAAAGGGAGAAAACACCAACATCAGATAATCAGCTTTAGATGGTTTAGAAGTAACCAAACACATGCTTCTTGGAGCCTCCACTCGATCAAAACACACACATTTTTACTTTAAACTACCTCTTTCCTACAGTGGAAAGTTTTCTTTTTCTTTTTTTTTTTTTAAATGTATTTATTTTTTATTTTACTTTACAATTCTGTATTGGTTTTGCCATACATTGACATGAATAAGAGAGTCAAATATAGTGAAGTGAAGTTGCATAGTCATGTCCAACTCTTTGCGACTCCGTGGACTGTAGCCCACCAGGCTCTTCCCTCCATGGGATTCTCCAGGCAAGAATACTGGAGTGGGCTGCCATTTCCTTCTCCAGGGGATCTTCCCAACCCAGGGATCAAACCCAGATCTCTCGCACTGCAGGCAGATGCTTTAACCTCTGCACCACCGAGGTGTATAAGTTCACTGTTACTAGGAACGAGGGGAATGGTGGCTGGCCAACAGGTAAATGTGTCCACTGGAGGTTTCATCTGCATATCACTTTGTGTAATTTCTACTTTTACTATTAATAGCATTTCAAGTGAAGCAAATTCACAAATTCAGGAGAATGCCAGAGATTTCAATACACCAGAAGTCAAACTATGTTTTTAAAATGAAGAAACTAATCTCTATAGCCGTAACTTCATTTTCATCTATAGGCTCTCCCTCACCATTTTTCCCTTTCAGTTTCAGCTTAACTGCTGAAGAAACCTGGTCCTTTGTCCTGTAAAGTTTAAGTGTCCAGAAGACTTTGTGAACTGCATCTTTTTGGTGTCATTTCACATGTTCCTCTAACGTCTGTATTCTCGACAAACTGTTATTCAGATCCAGAGCTGAGCTGAGATTCAAGTTTGGCAGAAATTCTTTGGCAGAATTCTATACAGTGCTGTGTACTTTCACCAGGAGGCCAGAAGGCAAATGTTTACAGGAAATACTAAAAGCCACCAAGAGACGCAGACAGTAAGAGTTATACAGGGTTTAAACAAAAGGTGAAGTCGTTTCCAGAGTTGAGATGATGGGAGAGTCACAGAGGAAGTAGTTCTAATGGTGGCCTTTGAACGACGGGTAGACCTGCATGCCCGGGTGGGGGAAGCGGAGGCATGTGCATAGGGGAGATGCAGCTGAAGTGAGCCAGGAGAAGCGAGGGCTTGTCTGCAAGCGTGTGCCTGCCGAAGAGAACCCAGGAAGTGCAGCGGCGGCCGGGTGGCTTGGAGATGAGGAAGGGAGTGGGTTGAGGGTGACAGTCCGGCACATCCTGCTGTGAAGGGGGACTGTCCCCGAGGGCTCCAGAGAGCCACAGCTGACTCGGGTTGAGAGCCGTGCAGAGCAAGGTGGCTGAGGGTCTGACCACTCAGGTGGTCCACTGCTTCAGCTCACAGGCAACTTCAGGTATATATTTTAAATGCTCTCAATGACTTACAGGTTTTTATATCACCAACTTTTCTGACGTTTTTATTCTGAAGCAGGTGTACTTCCCTTTAATAAAAAAGCCCACAGTAAGTCTCTAGGTATTTTTTCCTAAAAACATTCAGTGTTTACATGAATGGAGAATAAATTAAGTGTGTTTTGTCATATCTCATACCTGAGAGAAATGCTCTAATCTTAGTTGAAGGATCAAAGTATTCCATCCCTTGGCAGCCTCAAAAAAAGTGAAGTGTTTTTTTTTTTTTTTCTTTCTGATTTTCAAAGGAATACAGCAATGTGAAAAAACCACCAGACTGATGGACTGAGCTGGGCTTGGTGCCAAAGGGGAACCTCAGCTTTCTTTTCTCGAGACACAGGTATGTGTCCTGTGTTTGGTGGGGAGGGGGCTTTTTGAAAAAGAAACTTCCAGAGTCTTTCTTTGAAATACTGACTTAAATAAAATGCTTGAATAAACACAGTTGAGACAGTGTAAAAATAGCAGCTTACACTCTCAAGACAGATTATAGACAACACAGCTCTCCAACAGCATTCTAGGCAGCTGCCTCTGAAAATGCTTTTAAGGAAAACTGACACTTCTGAATATTTATAGGAGAAACAGTTTAATATATGTTTGTTATACTGAATGGTAAAATAAATGCTGTTAAATGGCAATGTTTCAAAACTGCATGTCAAATAGAAATTTTAAATAATTTACATTAAAAAATTTATTAAAGAATCTTTAAGAGCCACTAGTCTCAAGAGGTGATTAAGTTCTATTAGTTACCATGCTTCTCTACAAACATTTTAAATTTGGAATCATTGAAAAATACGACCTGCTACTGAAAGCAATTTTGAGAACTCTGTTCCCCAAAGAGAAATTACTACGTAATCATAGGAACATATTTGTACCTTACAATATATTTTATCATTTATATTCAGTATATCCCTGATGATGGCATTATGTTAAGAATTCTGCTCAGTTTTAAAATATACATAATAATTATAACTTATAATTTACTTTTTTTTATAATAATGCCTGGAGGTGGACTATTTTCTTACTTCAAAAAACTGTAGTATACTAGCAAAAGTACATTATCTTTTGCTAGTTACAGTATAATAAACATTTTGATAGTTTTTTTAGGTGGTAAAATAGAATATTTTAAATTGCTCCAAATGTAGCTATACATTCTGATTTTCAAATGACTTCATTCGTATCAACAAAGGGGTATATCTGGAAAAAGGTGTATCTGTTGAATCTTTCCTATAAAACGTTCAGTGCTTTTTAAGTTGGAATGTGCATTTCAACTCATGTATTTCAGAGAAAAACAACAACAAAAAAAACTGGTTAAAGTCCTTCTCTCACGACTTTTTCTTGTTCTGTTTCCTGTTAGCTTCTCTAAGAGATGGGAGAGGAGAGGATGAATTCAATCAATATTTAGGAGGCAAAATTAGAAAGATGTCTGTTTGACTGCCTATGAAGGATGGGAAGACAAAGAGAAAGAGCTCAAAGCTGTTTCTAGGTTCCAGTGAGAAGCACTAGTGGCCAGGAGTGAAAGTAGCTCAGTCATGTCCATCTCTTTGTGACCCCCACGGACTGTAGCATGCCAGGCTCCTCTGTCCATGGAATTCTGCAGGCAAGAATGCTGGAGTGGGTGGCCATTCCCTTCTCCAGAGGATATTCCCAATCCAGGGGTTGAAGCCAGGTCTCCTGCACTGCGGGCAGATTCTTTACTGTCTGAGCCACCAGGGAAGGCAACGGTCAACAGAGCCTGGGGTGAGGGCGCTCACTCCTGGAGAAGTGGCAGCACTTGGCGAGGGCAGTTGTTCTCACTAGGCCTTCCCATTCCTTCACGCCATTCCTTACCACCATGCGGCTCTGCTTACCTTCCTGTCGCCAGCCAGTTCTACTCCTTACTGTTGGCTGTTTTTAGGACACCCCCGCGTGGATGGCAGGAAGTGAGGTTTCTGTGCCTCCGGCCACTGCCCAGTGCGCCTCCTCTCCCACTCTGACATGAGTGCTGTCATCCTATTCTACTGTCACCTAGCCTCCCCCACCCTTTAAAGCCCCTCAGCTCCCTCCGCCCAGACGGCTATTCTCACAACACCCCACCCACACCCCACTGCTCTCAGGATAGGCCCAAACTCCCTCCCTCACCTCCGGAGTGGGTCAGGTCCGCTCACTCTGGCTCATGCCCAGCTGCCCTTACAACCACAGCCCACTTGCCAAACAGCCTCTGTCCTCTGCTGATACGCCTGCAGCTGGTCTTTCTTCCCCCTTCCTGACTCAACCCACCACACACCCTGCTTCCACCAAAACGCTGCTGTGGATGCTCCGAAATGTCCCTCCTCAGGAAACGCCTTCGGCTGAGCCCTGATGCACGTGACAGCTGGTCCTCCGCTAAGGACAGTGGCAGGCCCACCCTGCACAGAATGAGAGCTGGTCCTCCGCCAAGAAGGACCACCCCCCAACCCCCGCCCACTCCACAGAACCCCACACACCCAGAGAAGCCTCCAGTCCCTTCATTCAACACAGAGCAAGGCCCCCTTGGCCTCCATCCCCCAGGGCTTCCGGCTCACACCAGACGCCCTTCTCCGTGTTCTGCTTCCAGGATCCGACCCAGCGCTAGACCTGCCCTCACCATCCCCCTAGGACCACAGCCCAGCCTGCTCTCAGGGACGACCCTTCCTGGCTCCGGCTTGGGCAGGTTCTCTGACAAGGCCTCCATATTCTCTCCGAGGCCTTCTTTTCATACTTGAGATGCTCTGCCTCATCCTTCCCCCAAGCTTAATAAAACTGATGTTTAAATACTTTTTCTGTAATTGCTCAAAGAGTTTGTGAAAATTACTTCCAATGTAATGAGTACTTTATTATGATTTTTAAAAATCTATTAAATAACACAGTGTTATAACATCCTCTCTGTAGATTCTCTAATATATATTCTCCAGTTTATAGGTGCAAACCTCATAACTCCTTAATAATGTTAAGTAAAATGCAACTGGAATTTTAACAACAAACCAAAGTTACCTTTATCGCCGAGGTCTCTAAAGAAAGTTGATCCACAACCAGCTTTTTTGATTCCTGCTAGTGCGTCCTCGATATCCTTTAAATACACATATTAAAATCTTTCATAAATTAAATAATTTATAAAAATTAATTTTCTGTCTTAAAAAAAAAAAAGGAGAGATCTCCCCTCCATTGCTTACCTTATCTGTCAGCCTTTTTACAGAACTTTTACCTATAGCAAAGAGGAAATATTATTGAGTGCCCATATATTATAATACCTTGGTAAAACTCAGCTTCCATTAAGAGAGAAAACTGCTTGAAAGACAAAACAAGTTTATAAAAAATATGTCTGGCAATTTTAGCTAAGATCTTTAAACAGAAGTTACAAGCCAGAGAACTCAAAACATGAACACTGCAGTTGTGTGTCAGACTCATCCTCATTGTCACTACGCTCCAGACACATGGGGTCTTCTAACTGCCCCTGACCCATCATAGCTGTCCAAGAGAAATAAATTTGTGCCAAACACAAATTCTTTCCTTACATGATTATTAAAATCTGTCTCCTTTTGCTTTAATTGATTATAAACATATACACACATGTTTCAGAATGCTACCTTTTAAACCTTGAAAAGTTCTTAAGTTCACAGCTCCCCAGTCAGATCTAAAGGCTGCCCAACACGGCTGTTCATTCTAAAGTGATGTTACTGTTAACAGTTTCCTACTAGGTAAGAGATTAAAACTGAGGCTTTTAACCATCTTCTTTAGACTGACCTCATTTTCTCTCATTTACTGTAAATTCTAAAGCATTCACATTGCTTGTTTGGTTGAAACTTTTTCTGAAGACAGCCTCAAGCCATTTTACACATCCAGAACACTGAAAAGTACATTGTTTATTTTATTTCTTCTGTAAGCTATGTGCATGACTAACTTCCCTTTTTGTTCTCAAAATTATCTTATCTATAAAGGTCCTTCAGGACAATTACAAGTGTATGAGAATTCACAAGACAGGTTAAAAAAAATAATACCTTTAGACGTGCCCTTTTGCAGTTTGGGATGCTTACATCTGGATTATAAATCTACTGGGGACAAATTCTATTATCTATTGTTAATAAATTAGATTTTATTTTTGCATTAATAACCAAAAAACACTAGTTGTGAATATGACTATATAAATTTCATAAACACCTATGACCATGTTGGTAAGCTTGCTGCTGCTGCTGCTAAGTTGCTTCAGTCGTGTCCGACTCTCTGCGACCCCATAGATGGCAGCCCACCAGGCTCCCCCGTCCCTGGGATTCTCCAGGCAAGAACACTGGAGTGGGTTGCCATTTCCTTCTCCAATGCACGTAAGTGAAAACTGAAAGTGAAGTCGCTCAGTCGTGTCCGACCCTCAGCAACCCCATGGACTGCAGCCTTCCAGGCTCCTCCGTTCATGGGATTTTCCAGGCAAGAGTAGTGGACTGGGGTGCCATTGCCTTCTCCGGTTGGTAAGCTTAGGAGCCACTATTTTGGAATGATTGTTTGCTGCTGATAAACTAGTAAGTGTTACCCAATGACAACCAGATTTTAATGCTAGGTCTATTATAACATGAGATCATCAAACACACAAAACGCTCCCCGTTATTTCATGTTGACTACAAGTTCTGCTTGGTACTTGTATAGGTATTTGATTATCAAAAATGGAGAAACCATGTACTTAATGAACGTCTCTTGCAAAAATTTTTTCAAAATGGTATCACTAATTAGAAAATGGTAAAGAAATTTGGCTGATAAAAAGTTTGGGGTACATTCTGTAACAAAAAATTCATTTTCAGGTTAAAAAGAAAAGGCAGAGTTCCTAGTAGAACATGTAGTCTCACTTCCTTTCTCTTAAGTCATAAACACTTCTCTGAGTCAGAGAGGGGACTGTGGTGTTTCACACCCAGGATGCTCTCCTGGGGTTTCCTTAGCGCCTCTCACCCAGGCTGCTGGGTTTTACACCCTTTATTTATGGGCTCCTCCAGGAGAGAGACCGGGCATCAGAGTAAGAGATGCAAATGTACCTGAGGGGCATGACCACTCTCCATCTGACAGCAGCAACAACACAGGGACACAGGAGATTCAGTGCAATACAAGGATTCCTTTTCTGGCAGTCCTCTTTCCCCACTTTTTAAAAATGGAGGTAGAGTTCATGCACAATATTAGTCTCAGATATATACCACAGTGATTAATAATTTTCAGAAGATATTGGCTATATTCCCTGTGCTGCACAGTATATGTCCTTATAGCTTATATTATACAGAGCACTTTGGACCTCTTAACCCCCTACCCCCATCCTGCCCCTCCGCGCTGCCCTTGCCCCACTGGTAACCACTAGTGTGTCCTCTGTGCCTCTGAATCTGTTCCTTTTTTGTTATATTGCTTTATCTTTTAGATCTTCATATAAGTGATGACATAACAGTATTTGTCTTTCTCTGATTTATTTCACTAAGCACAATACCCTCCAGGTCCATCAATACTATTGCAAAAGGCAAAAGTTGATCATTTTTTATAGCTGAGTAGTACTTCATTGTATGTATATGCCGTATCTTCATCCTTTCATCTACTAATGGACACTCGGGTTGCTTCCATGTCCTGGCTATTGTAAATAGTGCTGCTACATGTGCACAGGTCTTTTCAAATTAGTTTCTTTCTTCTTTGGATACATGCCCAGGAGGAGTGGGGTTGCTGGATCATATGGCAGTTCTATTTTTATTTTTTTTTTTGAGGAGCCTCTACTGTTTTCCACAGTGTCTGCATCAATTTACATTCCCACCAACAGCATATGAGGGTTCCCTTTCCTTGACAGCATTCGTTATTTATGTTCTTTTTGAGGATGGCCACTCTGATTGGTGGGAGGTGATACCTAATTGTGGTTTTGATTTGCATTTCTGTGATGATGAGCAATGTTGAGCATCTTTCCATATGCCTGTTGGCCATCTGCATGTCTTCTGTGGAAAAATGTCTATTTAGGTCTCCTGTCCCTTTTTCCTTTTTCCTTGAGATTGAGCTGAATGAGCTGTTTATATATTTTTGATATTAACCCCTAATCAGTCATATTATTTGTTAATATTTTCACACACATACGAAATTCATTCTTACTGTTTTCATAGCTATTTCATACATATTCATGTTCTCATATAAAACAACAGCCAAAAAGACAGATTCAGAGGTGAGGCTGTCGTGCTTTGTGGTGCGAGTGTGAAAGGATGGAGAGTCCACGGTGGCTTTTCTGGGCAGGGAGGGATAAATCTTCAAGCACTACAATGGAATTTTGGCTCAAGAAGGAGAATGTTCTAAAAGCCTCCACCTACTCTGGAGATTCCAGCACGTGGTTTTCACTGTTTACAGAGGACTTCTGAAGTTGAAAACCAGGAACAAGCACACCATGTTACAGGCAAACAGCCATTTTAATACTTAAAATAAATAAAACTGCATTACTACATATTAAGTACAGTTACAGGTCAAATAAATCTTTGCCAAAATAAAGTTATTTGATAGCCATAACTATAAAAACATTGCTAATGGTATCTAATTCAACTTCATTTTGCTAGAGATCAGCAGACTCTCGACACATAAAAATCAGACAATAGAGACACTTATATTGTTTCATACTTTTTGCATAAGTACATGGAAGAGCTCTGGCATCAATATCAGGATTGGCGTTAAGAGCTGATTACTCCAACACTTGCTTGAATTCAGTCCCAGCGATGATGGAAATCATTGCATTGCATGCAATTTCACAGAATCTCATACTCAGAATGCTTTTACAAAGGCCATCAGAAGAACAGTAATGTGCTTTGGGCTTAGATTATAAAAAGAGTCATGTTTTAAAGATTTCATTTCATTTATTTCATTTCACACTCATCTCTTCTTTTTAATGATTCCTTTTTACATCATTCAGAGAACAACAATAAGAAAGCTGATGAAAAGCCTAAGAGTGTCTAAAGACTGTAAGGGTGGAGGGAAACTGACCTTCTTGAATATTCTCCCAAGGAGGAGAAATCTGTCTTTAAAGAGAAAACAAAAAACAAAAAACCATGGTCGATGGGCTTTAAAACCTGCTCTTCTCACACTGGAAAGTGCCTCCTTTCCAGTCAGGCTGGGGTTGGGGGTGGTTGTGTGCCAGGGGACAGATGAAAGTTTTGATCCCCTGCAGCTTGACACCTATGGACATGCTTCTTGGGCCCATCTGGGGGACGGGTATGCACGTGTGTCCACAAGAAGGCCTGCAGGGGAGAGCGTGTTTCCGTGGGCGGATGGCATGGTGCTCCATGCTGCCAGGGCAGACAGTGCTCACGGCCCAGTCTCGCCCATGTGCTGACTCTGCTCCACTGCAGGGTGGGGAAGGAAACTTCTCAGTGAGGCCTTGGAAGACCAAAGAGCCATTATTTGGAAAGTGAATTTATCAGAAGCTTTACATATTTAAGACTTCTGCATTGGCTCTTACAAATCAGCTCAATTTTCTGATAGAACTGCACTAGGTGAAAATGTTCTGGTTTAGAACCAACATGAGGAAAGCATACAGAGAGTCACGTTTTTATTATTTTAGTCTCTCCATTTTTTGTACAGTATAATAATTTTTAAATTAATATTTTAAACTGGCAACAAGGATTAGTTTTATATATACATTTTTTTATGCTTTACTGTGACATTTTACATACCACAGAATCCATCTATTGAAACTGTATAGCTCAGTGGTGTTTAGTATATTCAGAGTATATTATATTAGAATATAGTATATTCAGAGTGGTACAACCATCACCACCATCTAATTTCAGAATGTTTTCATCAGGCCCCCAAAAGAATGAAAACTCATCAGCAGTCACTCTTCTGCCCCTACTTCTGGGCAACCACTAACCTACTTCCTGTCTCTGTAGACTTGCCTGTTCTGGACACTTCATACACAGGGAATCATGCAATGTGTGGTCTTTGAGACTGGCCTCTCCCATCCAGCATGAGCTGCTCAAGGTTCACGTGTGCTGCTGTGTGCGTCAGCAGGCAGACCTCGAGGAGTGTGGGCTCAGTGCTCAGCGCCCTTTGCCTCTACTACAAGGACACGACATCTTTCACGGCACTTTCACATTTGTCCTTTAACTATTTCTCAAACTTGCTGATCAAAATGATCACCTGGGAGTGTTTGTTAAAAATATGGGAATATAGGACAGGCAGCCAGATAAGGACAAGAGGGTATTACTGATTCCACGGCCCTATCTCAGACTTTCTGAATCAAAATCATGAGGGGAGACAGGGGAAGGACTTGAAATTTCAGCAAAAGGCTCTCTCTGAATTTACTATCAAGTAAGCTTGGGGAATTCTGTCATCATCTCTGATTAGAGAGAATGAAACAGTACCCAAAATTACAGAGTGGGAAACAACCTCAGAGATGTGGAAACTCAGCCCCAAATCAAATAGCTTCAATAGTGGCAAAGATAAAAAGGATCTTTTTTACCTGCAACAATTTTAAAATTTAATATTCATTTGTAGAATTTAAAAAGTCTTAAGATAAATCCACCAAGACACACACTCACCCAGCAACTCTGGCACATGCACCAAAATAAATTCTATGGTCGCCCTAATTACAGCCCTTTTCAGAGTAAACTGTTAATGCCAATGGGTTAATCTTAATTTGGATTATTTATACCCTTATGTATTTATGTGCAACAAAATCTATGTTGAAGTATAAGTGAAGGCACAAAGTGTACAGAGTCCAGAAAGATAAACACCAGGTAAAAATAAGTTTAGGGGCTAATAAATTTCAGATTGGTGTATTTCTTTCTGTTTATACATGAGGATCATGGGTCACTGGGTTGGCTTTGTGTTTCCTTGTTTTTCTGTTCACCATGATCCACAGGAATGCAATAGAGATTATTCTCCTTCTTATCCACGATGAAAAATGAAGATGAAGTACATCATATGCTTAAAGGATGTTTTATTCAGCCTTCAAAATTACTCAATTCTTGATTTAGTTAAATGTCTTCTGATAGAGCTTAATTGCATTCCAATGAAAAATAAAGTGGAAACATTATAAAAACCTAAGTTGGTTGAATCATAGGCTGCATAAAAACAAGAAGAAAGAAAAAAAAAACATGTAAACTTTAAACTTCATTAGAATAACCTGGACTATGGCTAAAACCAGGTAAAGTAAAACTTGGGGAAATTCTTTTGTTTTTAAACTTTTTATTTTATACTGGGGTATAGCTGATTAAGTGGATTAAGGCTTCCCAGGTGGCTCAGCGGTTAATAATCTGCTTGCTAATGCAAGACATATAGGAGATGTGGGTTCGGTCCCTGGGTTGGGAAGATCCTCTGGAGTAGGAAATGGCAACCCACTCCAGTATTATTGCCTGGAAAATCCCATGGACAAAGGAGTCTGGTGGGCTACAGTCCATAGGGTCGCAAAGAGTCAGACACGACTGAGTATGCATGCACTCAGAGCTGATTAACAATGTTGTGATAGTTTCAGGTGAACAGAGAAGGGACTCAGCCACACATACACATGTATCCATTCTCCTACAAACTCCCCTCCCGTCCAGACTGCCACATAACATTGAGCAGAGTTCCACATGCTATACAGTGCGTCCTTATTGGTTACCCATTTTAAATATGGCAGTGTGTACATGTCCATCCCAAACTCCCTAACTTATCCCTCCCCCACAACCATAAGTTCATTCTCTGTAAGTCTCTTTCTGTTTTGTAAGTTCATTTGTATCATTTCTTTTTAGAGTTCATATATAAAGGATTTCATATGATATAAAGGATTTCATATGATATTCCTGTCTGACTACTTCACTCAGTATGACAATCTCTAGGTCCACCCATGTTGCTGCAGATGGCATGATTTCATTCTTTTTATGGCTGTGTAACAGTCCATCGTCTCTATGTACCACATCTTCTTTATCCGTTCCTCTGCTGAGGGACATTTAGGTTGCTTCCATGTCCTGGCTATAGTAAGCAGTGCTGCAATGAATACTAGGGTGCACGTATCCTTTTGGATCATGTTTTTCTCTGGATATACCCTCAGGAGTGGGATTGCAGTGTCATATGGTAGCTCTAGTTTTAGTTTGTAAAGGTGCCCCCATATTGTACCATAGTGGCTGTACCAATTTACATTCCTACCAATGGTGTAGGGTATTCCCTTCTCTCCACACCCTCTCCAGCATTTATTGTTTGTGGATTTTTTGATGATGGCCTTTCTGGCTGGTGTGAGGTGACACCTTATTGTAGTTCTGATTTGCATTTTTCTAATAATTAGTAATATTGGGCATCTTTTTATGTGCCTTTTGGCCATCTGTATGTCTTCTTTAGAGAAATGTCTATTTAGATCTGCCCATTTTTTGATTGGGTTGTTTTTTTGATATTGAGCTGTTTATATATTTTGGAGATTAATCCCTTGTTGGCTGCATTGTTTGCAAATATTTTCTCCCATTCTGTATGTTGTCTTTTTGTTCTGTTCATGGTTCACGGTGTGTTCACACATACAACACAGATTCAAGAAGCTCACAGAATACCAAGCAGGATGAATACAAAAATAAACTTAAAATAGAAAATGTAAAACTGACACTATGAAACTCCTAGAGGAAAATACAGGTGACAGAGCACTTTCTGACATAAATCACAGCAATATCTTTTTGGATTTGAATCCTAGAGTAATGAAAATAAAAATGGGACATAATCAAACTTAATAGCTTTTGCACAAAAAAGGAAATCATGAAAAATCCAGGAGAGGATTTTTTTAGCTCTTCTCTGTGAGGATTGCTGGGGCCCCTCATGGCTGGATTTTCACAAATTTCTATCTTTCATGGTAGCCCATGCTCAGATTCTAGCAACTCTTTAAATATTCCTGTCAGATGCTGGCTCTGACAGGCAGCATCCACCCTGGGTGGGCTCTGCATCTCTGCGTCTGTCTTCTTCAGTGTTCAAGTGTGTGTGCCCTATGGTCTCAGTTCTCTTGTGGACTTAAGAACAGCTGTTGATTTTCTATCTTTCAGCTTCCTTTTTGCTGTGAGAACAGGAAATGATGACATCCACGCTCTTTACCTGTTGAAGAGGTTAAACTACTTTTTAAAAGAAAATTTCGTATCTCTCCAATTACTTACTTAGGAGTGAACTTATTGCATCCATGTAAGTATTAATAAATGTTGCAAAGGTTTCTGATACATACTGTCAAGCTTTCTCCAAAGAAGTTTGAGTCGGGAGTCCGGGGTGGGGTGCTCACACACACACAACACACCCATGTCCACGCAGATCCCAGCAGGAAGAAGAAACACTTTCTCCTGGCCAGGCAATGAAAAGCCATGGCACTTCAAACCCCCACTTTCCTCCAGCGGACTGTTTATTTATATTTTTGGCTGTGCTGCATCTTCGTTGAGACAGGCGGGCTTAGTTGGCCCGACACATATGGAATCCTAGTTCCTGGACCAGAGACTGAATCTCTGTCCCGTGTGCTAGAAGGCGCATTCTTAACCACTGGACCACCAGGGAGTTCCCTGGACTCCTTACTGATAACAGGCCCCCAGCGCTGTCCTTTCTCTTCTCGAAGACAGTTTCCCCAGAGCTGTCCTCTCTTCCGTAAGACAGTTTCTCTCCTTCACTTTAGGTTGCTTGAGATTTATCACTGATGCATGTCCCAAACTGCAATTCTCTGCTCCTCCCAAATAAACTGTTCTGCAGGTAACATAACTGGCTTTTTTTTTTTTAAATTAATTTAGATGAATAGAAGCTTACCAAAATAATTTAAATACACTGTTACCACACTATTTTCCTTCTGGTAAGCCTTCACTTCACTCTCCCTCACAGGTTCAAGATGAACCCCTATCCCCACCAGAAACACATGTCTGTGGCTGGTGAAGAGGGTCACCAGAATCTCTACATCTGGCCCTGTTTCTCATTTGACCTCTCACTTCTCCCCAGCACCATGCTCTGGTCTAGCTATAGGTGAACGCACTGTCCCAAGAACAGGCCGTGACCATGCACTTGTTCAGGTCATCCCTCAATACCAACAATGCCTTCCCAGATCCTCTCAGTCTCCCAATTCGACCGACGCGTCTCGCAGCTCACCCTGCCCTGACCCACTCCGCCTGTTCCATGTGCAGCTACCCACAGGGCAACACTGTGGATGGTGTCCACTCTGCAAGGTGTCAGGAAGCCAAGAACTTTCCACAGAACACTTTGGCAATACGGGGGACAGAGGGGGCGTCATGTCTACTCTCTGTGATGTTTAGATAAATGAAAATAAGGATTTCTGACAATTTGGGATAGCTGAGAGTTGAGTTTATGAAATAAAATTATTTAATTATAGCTTTTGGACTTTTGCTTCTTAATTCTATTTTTTCAGGATTTTTTTGCATCATGACTCCATTATATGACCCTCCTAATTGCTTTAGCCTAGTTTTTTTTTTTTGCCCCCAAAAGAAAATGTTTTATTGATTTAAAACCTAACATCCTGAAAGAATTAGTTATCCTATTAATAATTTATTTAGTGACATTTAAAATCTTACTTTTTTCTCTCTTTAGAAAAATCCATGAACAAGCAACTATTTCTTAGATAAATAAATAAATAAGTTTAGTACTACAAGGGAGGAAAAGTCTAAATAATTAAGCACACGCATGGTACAAAGAATGATGACAATTAAAATGAAGAAAAAGTTGTTACCAATTCTGAAAACCAGAGGTTTCTCAGCTCTAATATTTGATTCCTTAACTTCAAAAACCAAACCACTTACGCTGGATGTGGTCGAACATGACAGAGAAGAGGAAGTCCCGGGGTGTCATGTAGTACTCCCCACCATACTCCAAGGATGAGAACTGCATGAAGCGCTGTTTACGAGGAGACGGCTTCCCTGTAATCTCTCCAGGGTTCACACTTCTCTGAAAGAAAAAGAAATCGCAATTTTAGGTTTTTTTTCCCAGCACTATTCCCCAGCTTAGCTACTTCTGGAATAAATGACCTGGGTTCGATTCCTGGGTTGGGAAGATCCCCTGGAGAAGGGAACAGTTACCCACTCCAGTATTCTCGCCTGGAGAATTCCATGGAAAGAGGAGCCTGGCGGGCTACAGTCTAGGAAGTCGCAAAGAGTTGGGCACGAACAATCTTTAAAGAGCCAGAATAATCTTTAAAGAGTAATTTTAGTGTTTAGGTCTCACAACCTTCAAACTTTGAAGTCATTTACTGAAGAGAGATTTACTGGATCACTGGAGACAGAGCAGAGATGTAGTGAACCCGAGGAAACCCATCGCCCAAAACAGGAGAGCAACAAAGGACAAATGCAAGAAATTCTGTGAGGCAGTAAGATGCACCATGAAGAGACAGAGCCGGATAGGGAAGTAGTAAAGAGAATACGTCACACAGGACGGACAGGGAAAGACGACATTCAGGAGATGAAGTGAGGCAGCTTGGGAGTCAGGCGCTCCGTGGAGGGTGCACTCTGCAGGCAGGAGGTGAAAAAGGAACAAAGACCCAAGGTGGGAGCAGGAGTGGTGTGCTCCAGGACCACATGGCGGAGGAGAGGCTCAGAGAGACAGGAAGGCAGCAGATCACGCGAAGACAAAGCACAGCCTGTATGATAAGGGGCCCTGCTTCAGGAGTGTATTCACACAATGTGTGGAAAGTGCTGCAAGAACAGAAACGGGTAAAATACTGTCACTGGAAGAGTCAGTATCTTAGGCCACAGAGACAATATGGAGACAGCTACTGCTAACCTGCCACTGAGCACTTGCTGTGTGCTTCACGCTGAACTATTAAATATTCTCCATGAATTATATTTGACCCTCACAGTTACTGAATAGTAGACACACAGTAGATATGAAAATTGTGGACAAAATGGTAGAGGTAAGTAAAACCAGGTGTCCAACTCAACAGTGTTTCCATCTCTTCAGCACCACACTACCCTCCTAGCCACACGGGGCCCCCCAGGCAGATTGGAAGAGGATGACAACCAGCGAGCACAGTGCAGATGCCAAGGTCAAAACAGTAACCCTGTCTCAGATGTGTTGTCTGTGAACTGCGATAGCACACGGCCATAGGGATGCTTCCAAAAGGCAGCATGCTAACCTGGACCACAGTGTCTTCCCAGACATATCACTTCCTCTTCACGCTCACACACAAGTCATGCTCACTGAGTGCTGACTGCAACTAGAACAGAAAAAACAGCGATTCGCTTGAACCTCCACAGATTCAAAGCCATAAACAGCTCCTCGTGGCTGAGCTCAGTCCTCTGACCAGTATTAATTCTCTCCCTACAACGTGACAACTGGTTTCCTTGAGCAGCTAGTTTTATGCTTCTTTAGGGCTTCTCTGGTAGCTCAGCTGGTAAAGAATCCACCTGCAATGCAGGAGACCCTGGTTCGATTCCTGGGTCAGGAAGTTCCCCTGGAGAAGGACAGGCTACCTACTCCAGCATTCTTGGGCTTCCCTGGTGGCTCAGATGGTAAAGAATTTGCCTGCAATGTGGGAGACCTGGGTTCGATTCCTGGGTTGGGAAGATCCCCTGGAGGAGGGCATAGCAACCCATTCCAATATTCTTGCCTAGAGAATCTCCATGGATAGAGAAGTCCTGTGGGCTAAGGTCTATGGAGTAGCAGAGTCAGACGCAACTGAGCGACTAAGCACAGCATGGTGGTGCCTGCCAGAAGACAGGACACTCAGTAACACTGCATGATAGTGCCCTGGCTCCGTGAGAACTTGCCTGTTCATCTTTCCTTTCCTTCCCCCTGAAATTACTACTATCAAAATACCTCAAGAGGCGTGTCTTAATCACATAAGTCCATACTCTTAGTCATCAGAAAATTGGATTTCATTCATACTTTATAGGTGAGGCAGACACGTTATCATTTGATATATTATCAAGTGGATAGTGAGTATTTGTAGGAAACTGGTAGGCAACAAGAGAAACACTAATTCCTACTAGAGTGATTCACAGAGTGTCTACAGATGGGACACAGAAGGGAGGGTGGGCAAGAGTCTTGTCAGTAGACACCACAGCACTGGTGAAGTCTGAGACATGAGAGACAACACAGCATACTGAAGAGCTGAAGTTATATTTATTTACCTTTATATTGTTAATATACAGTCTACTAAGAGAATTTTAAAAAATGTGTCAGAAATATATATATGTATTTCCAAATCTTTAAATAAATGCCAGCTCTTTTATACTATCTAACACCTAAGTTGTTCATAATGAGTTTAAAAAAACACCTTTTACCAACAACTTAGTCCTTTTTCTTGCTGTTGTTCAGGTGCCAAGTCGTGTCTGACTCTTTATGACCCCATGGACTGCAGAATGCCAAGCCTCCCTGTCCCTCACCATCTCCTGCAGTTTGCTCAAGTTCATGTTCATTGAATTGGTGATGCCATCCAACCATCTCATTCTCTCGTCACCTTCTCCTCCTGCCTTCAATCTTTCCCAGCATCAGGGTCTTTTCGTGAGTTGGCTCTTTGCATCAGCTGGCCAGAGTACTGGAGCTTTGGCTTCAGCATCAGTCCTTCCAGTGAATATGCAGGGCTGATTTCCTTTAGGACTGACTGGTAATCCTTTTTACATAAACAAATCCTTCTTTCCAAACGCCAGCCAACTGAAGGGGCTAATTACTCGTTTATCCTTCTCCTCTAGTAGTCTCATAACAGGATGGATGGTTATGTTTCTGCTGGCTTTCATGCCATCCTGTACCCTGTAGCAAACTTAACCATGAAACCCTGTCACTTGCTGCAGTCACTACAGGCCTGTCACTGGACTTCCTCCCATCCTGCGGCAGCAGAGGCGGGCATGGTTGGGAAAGGAAAACACTCTGTCCATAACCACACTGACCAAAATGCCAGCAACCCTGTCTGAGGGTATTTCTCTAAAGGGCAGGTACCCCAATGGGGGACAGAGGGAAATCCACAGGCCACCCCAGGGGGTGGGGTAAGCCCCAGCACGACAGGAAGGCAGGGTGCCCAGAGGAGAGCTGGACATGGCCCTGCTTCTCCTCCAATCCTTTGGGCCGCTAACTGACCCACAGTAGGAAACTACAATAAAAATCAAATTTGGAAAGAAAGCAGGGGAAAATCAGAGAAAACAAAAAATGATGGACTTTAAAACACTGGAGAGTGAAGATGAAGATGACAGACACCTGAAGGGAGCCGCCCAGCTCTTAACAAAGAAAAGCGCACAGGAGAAAAATGGTGGAATGAAACTAAAAATTTTTTAAAGCAGTAAAGACTAGAATCAACACTGCAGAAAATATACAAACTAACAATGGGGGGAAAATCACAAAGAAGGCAGGAGAAAAGCAGAGGAAAGAATTAGGGAAAAGAACATCCAGGGCTCAACATGAAAACGCTGTGCTTCAAGGAGAAAACGAACAAATTGGGCGCCTACTTCAAAACCAGACTGGAAACCTCACGCAAACCAGCGGATTTAGAATTTAGGATGCTATCTGCCATGGCCTGCATGAGGACTGCACGGGAGACTGGTCACTTCTAGATCTTTCGGGAAACCTAAATAAAGCTAGAACCAGGATGCCCTTATTGCTGGGATGAACCTCTTAAAAGCTGTTCTCAGAGAAGGTAACACACAAAGTGACACTGTGAAGGATTAGGCAAGACGCACTCCTGCAGTAATTCTTGAAGACACACATCAAGCTTGTGGATGTACTCTGCGAGGAAAAGAAAGGTAGAAACATGGTCAAGCTACTCAACCCAAGAGGCTGAAGAGAATTTTTCTGCCCATCTTCACCCTCAACTAATTTACTGCAGTTTCAGACTACTACTCCAGTAGCTCGGACTAAATGGTACCAATCCTGACATTTATCTGAATGAAATTTCCTAAACACCAGGAGTCAACCCTGTTGGCCAACGCAGACTGTTGACACATAAATAACAGAGAGCCTGGCAGGCGGTGGTCTCTTGGGAAGACAAGAGTGAGTGGAATGTGCTGTGGAGATCAAAGTGCAGCCCTCCAGATCCACTGGGCCAGGCTGGAGAGCGACAGAGCCAGGGTGCACTTCAGCCTGCATCAGAAGCCAAGTGTGTGGGGAGGGCGGGGTGGAGAAGCAGGGGTGGGGCCAGCCTCAGCCCAAGAGTGCCGTCCACATGGTTCTGGTTAAACGTAAAACGCTCCATGGCTTTCAAGGATTACTTGTAATGCAGTAAAAAATGTGACAAAGGAATTAAGAGCAATGAGTGATGTGGACTGGATAAAAGAGATCTTTGAAAGCTGATGACTTCTGTTAAAACATTTCACGAGTTTATTGCCTTTAAAGCAACAGGTGCTTCAGCATTCTGTCTCTACTTTTTATCCATGAAGTGACAAATTGGAAAGAGTGCTCTGTTCTTTGTTGAACATTCTTTGGTTTTGGCATTTCTCAGGAAGAAGGTGGGAAAAGAACAGGCCTTCTTTACAATGCTTTCAATATGTCCAATATATACACACTGCATCAGACCTAAAACCCATTCATTTGGGGGTCTTTATTTTGGAATTTGCAATAATCTGGATAAAATGTAACTGTTTTGCTGTCTTTGAACTTTCTGCAGTATAATTAAAGAATATCTTTTCTTCTTAGAGAAAACTTTACAACTGGAAACTTTCAGTCATTAGAACTTTTCCATTTCGTTCTGAATCAGGGAGATTTTATTGTACATGAAACAAAATACTACTGGACTAAATTAAAAATACTCACTATGTAAGCTATCCTTCACGATAAATTCTACAAAATAACAGAGTATTAGTGAGGGAGATGACGGTCATTCCTGGCAAACTTGCAAGCTCTGGGAACTATTCTCTGTGGGCTCTGGATATTGTTTTCTCTGTGTGTTTAGTTGTGTCTGACCATTTGAGACCTCATGGACTGTAACCCACCAGGCTCCTCTGTCCATGTGATTTCCCAGTCAAGAATACTGGAGTGGGTTTCCATTTCCTACTCCAGGGGACCTTCCCGATTCAGGGATCGAATCTGTCTCCTGCACTGTCATTCAGATTCTTTACTGCTGAGTCATCTGGGAAGCCCACTGTTTCCTCTAGTGATGGCCTAGTCTAGACTTTTTTCTGGAGATGAGAAGAAAGCTAGTGTGGCTTTTCCTAGATGAGCACAGTGAAATGAAACGACATATGCCTAAATAAATGAATTAAAAAATATCTCCTAGGATCGCAGTCTGTCTGAAGAGGAAGGCCCACTGTCAGGATGCTGAGGAGTAAAGAAGGAAGCGCAGGGACTTCCCTCCTGGTCCAGTGGCTAAGACTAGCACTCCAAATGCAAGGGACACGGGTTCAATCATCCCAGTCAGGGAACTAGATGCCACAAACCACAACTAAGCGTTCACAGACTGCAACTAAAACCTGACTCAGCCAAATAAACAAACAATAATAATAAAAATCCTAGTACCTTCTCTCTCCTGATGAGATCACCGAGCAGAAAAGCATGTTCCCTTCCTCTATAACTGCTTTTCAAGAAGCACATCATTTTTGTCTATGTTCTAAACAAAACGTGTAAAGCAGGTTTCAAGGGATTAATATACACCTTCCTCAGCGTCACTCAGTACAGCCATGACGTGACACTCCTGAGAAATGACAGCACTGCTTCAGCTCACTGCCCCACTCACGAGGGAAACACTCTTCCTACAAACCTCCAACACCAACTTAGTATCACACATCTCCTATGACCAAGCAATGTATAAAGTGACACATGAACAATCAGCCCCTTAGAGCAAGAGAGTTCCAGAAAAACATCTATTTCTGCTTGATTGACTATGCCAAAGCCTTTGACTCTGTGGATCACAATAAACTGTGGAAAATTCTGAAAGAGATGGGAATACCAGACCACCTGACCTGCCTCTTGAGAAATCTGTATGTAGCTCAGGAAGCAACAGTTCGAACTGGACATGGAACAACAGACTGGTTCCAAATAGGAAAAGGAGTAGGTCAAGGCTGTAAACTGTCACCCTGCTTATTTAACTTATATGCAGAGTACATCACGAGAAACGCTGGACTGGAAGAAACACAAGCTGGAATCAAGATTGCCGGGAGAAATCTCAACAACCTCAGATATGCAGATGACACCCTTATGGCAGAAAGTGAAGAGGAACTCAAAAGCCTCTTGATGAAAGTGAAAGAGGAGAGTGAAAAAGTTGGCTTAAAGCTCAACATTCAGAAAACGAAGATCATGGCATCCGGTCCCATCACTTCATGGGAAATAGATGGGAAAACAGTGGAAACAGTGTCAGACTTTATTTTTCTGGGCTCCAAAATCACTGCAGATGGTGATTGCAGCCATAAAATTAAAAGACGCTTACTCCTTGGAAGAAAAGTTATGACCAACCTAGACAGTATATTCAAAAGCAGAGACATTACTTTGCCGACTAAGGTCCGTCTAGTCAAGGCTATGGTTTTTCCTGTGGTCATATATGGATGTGAAAGTTGGACTGTGAAGAAGGCTGGGCACTGAAGAATTGATGCTTTTGAACTGTGGTGTTGGAGAAGACTCTTGAGAGTCCCTTGAACTGCAAGGAGATCCAACCAGTCCATTCTGAAGATCAACCCTGGGATTTCTTTGGAAGGAATGATGTTAAAGCTGAAACTCCAGTACTTTGGCCACCTCATGTGAAGAGCTGACTCACTGGAAAAGACTCTGATGCTAGGAGGGATTGGGGGCAGGAAGAGAAGAGGACGACTGAGGGTGAGATGGCTGGATGGCGTCACTGACTTGATGGACGTGAGTCTGGGTGAACTCCGGGAGATGGTGATGGACAGGGAGGCCTGGCATGCTGAGATTCATAGGGTCGCAAAGAGTCGGACACGACTGAGCAACTAAACTGAACTGAAGAGCTGGACTGAAGTATGAAGGGATCATTTAGCAAACGTGAAAGCCCCACAATGACAAATCCAAATCTCCGATAGTTACTTTCCCAGTGTTACTTATCAGCCATGACTTTATGACTTCTTTTCAAATGAGAGAGATGTGCATGTACCTCAATGTTCACAGCAGCAGTATTCACAACAGTCAAGAAATGGAAGCAACCCAGAGTCCACTAACAGAGGAATGGATAAAGATGTGGTATGTACACACAATGGAATATCACTCAGACATGAAAAAGAATTTATAAAACAGAAACAGACTCACAGACATAGAAAACAAACTTATAGTTACCAAAGGGGAAAGAGGGTAGGGATAACTTACGAGTACAGGATTAACAGATACACACACTGCTATGTATAAAACAGATAACCCACAAGGGTTTACCGTATAGCACAGGGAACAAAAAAAATAAAGAGAGACAGAGAGACAGAGATGCACCAGAGTAATATTTTTCATTATTATTTAATTAAATTTAAATAGAAGACTACTATGTTGGTCTGGTATCAGTAAATTTATCTGGGTTGTGAGCTCTCTTTGGGCAACCGAGGAGTAGAGTAGCACGTCACAAGGAACCTTTTGCGATATGAGCTATGATCTAATGGCAGGAACCTTGCACACTCATGCAAAAAGGGCTCCTCAGAACTGAGAACGCTCAGTAAGTCTGAACAGAGCGTTATCAGAGGGCTGAGTCAGAAAGAGAGGCGACCACCAGGGTGACAACACTGAGGAGACTGCATCCTATAGCACACAGTGTGGAGCAAAGAGGATGATTAAAGGACTCTCTCCCGTCCCTTCATGAGAATAGCTGTCGTCTGTAGCTCTAAGTATTTTATAGCTTGGGATTTCAGGAGGAAAGTGAGTCATTCGTAGTCTCCTCCACCATGCCCCCACTTTCTCCCTGACCCACTCAGAGTCCCACACCCCTAATCCCCAGCAAGACTGTCTTGCTCCACACTTCCTCAGCTCACAGCAGTACAGTGAGGGTGGGTTTCTACAGCCTGTGGGTCAACACGATGGCAGTTTGCTTTTCTACCACCAAGTCCCTTAACCCCATACCCTGACCCTACACAAAATTTGGTATTAAAAAAATGGATTAAAAAACACCCACCACTACCCCTCAAACAGCAGTATGTTGCTTGCATACAAATTTATCTCAAACAAAAAGAACAGTTTTTTGAAAACCTTCAAGGTAAAAGGAAAAATAATGAAAGCTTTAACAAAGGGGCAGATTTGCAATTTATTAAAAACAAAAATTACAGTTCTATCTTAAAATTCCATTGACATTATTATTTTTATGAATTGGCCTTGAACAAAACAAATACCACATTAATTTAAAGCGTCAACCATAGTTTTGCTCATTGCCAACATCACTTTCCTGAAACTGACTGGGTCTACTGGTACGTCCTGAGTTTCAGCTGTTACCTGGCTCCCTCCGATGAGCTTCAAAAACCTTTCAACTGCAGCTCTTTCCAGGAGACAGATGAAGTAACCACTTGGCTTCTGATTGTGATTAAGAAACTTCACAAAGGTAAGCATGTGAGTTGCTTCTTGTCCCTCTCTCATTTGTTAAGCGTTCAGGTTGTCTCTTCTGAGTCCTTCCCCGAGCACCTGTGTGGGTTAGGTGTTTTTTAGAGTGTGCGTGCAGAACTCAGCTAGCGTTCACTGAAGCCTGGTAACTCTGTGGACAGAGTGTCTGCCCCCTGCGTGCCTGCCTCAAGGGCAGGCTCTCTCTCTTCTGTGTTTCCAGTGCCTACTATGTGGTTAATACTGTTAAATGGTTCAAAAAAGTGTGCCAGAAATGAATGAACTTTTATGAATGGGAACAAATTCCACACTCCAAGGGTGATGTTCAAAAAGTAATTAAAAAACAGATTTCAGTCCTTGAACCAACAGGCAAAAGGGTTTTGTGCTGATATAGTTAAAATCCTGTTGTTACTGTTGTTCAATTGCTGTTCTGTCTGACTCTTTGCAACCCCATGGACTGCAGCAGGCCAGGCTTTCCCATCCTTCACTGTCTCCTGGAGTTTGCTCAAATTCATGTCCACTCAATCAGTGATGCTAACTATCTCCTGTCACCCCCTTCTCCTTTTGCCTTCAATCTTTCCCAGCATCATGGTATTAACAATTTATTAAGCTATCTTTGGGTAACTAGGTATACACTCTATCATGTACAACTGCGCCTAAGTGTGCATACAACAGAAATAAAGACCCTTTGTCTCCTTTTATTACAACTACAAATTATTGCATACTGCTAGTGACTATAGATTTTAAAGATGCCTTCATCAGAGGAACACAGAGACAGAGCTGTGGACAGCTGGTGGCAGTGGCAACTGGACTCAAAGTGTGTCTTCTTCTGTGCTGCTGTAGAAGTCACAGAATCTCGGAAACAGAGGCTCTGAAACCGGGCTGCATCAGCTGCCGAACACTTTCTGTCCATAAATCTGAATGATCCAGTGGACTTCAGGCTTTATGTTGTGTTTGGTTTAGACTGCAATGGATTTTTTTCAGCTTCCACTTGGAGTTAGTGGACATAATACAATGTGTCTAAGATAAAGTTTTGATTAAAATGTATTTGTAACAAATGAGCAGGGGATGAGGCGAACATTTTACCAAGCACTGGCAAACAGGTAAAGTTACTGCTTTAACAATAAAAGTACTAAGACACATGTCACTTTTTTCTGTTGATGTTTATAAGTTAAATCATCAGCAAATGAAGCAATACATAGATTACATGACATGAAAAGGAAAAGTAATGCACAGATGTGATTACATAGTTTTGCAAATTAATTTAATGTTCATTAAAACTTTGTGAAGTATAAACATAGAACACATCATTTATTTTTGAAAAAACATTTACCTATTTATTTGGCTGCACCAGGTCTTAGTTGTAGCAAGCAAGATCTCTGATCTTCATTCATGCAAACTCTAAGCTGCGGCATGTGGGATCTAGTGCCCTGACCAGGGATGGAATCCAGGCCCCCTGAATTGGGAGTGTGGAGTCTTGGGCACAGGAACACCAGGCAAGTTCCTCTTTGGCTGCATGTTAAAGAATAATCTTTATCTTGACCCTTGAGACTTTTAGACTCTTACATGAGAAACAAAACTAATCAAAACTTACCGTTTATTGTAAATTGTCACATACATATTTTAAGGGTAGGCAAGGAAAGAACTAGCACCTGGGTAGTTAAAAAGATTATCATGCCCTTTTAACATTTATTTGCAGGTCAACTTACTCCTGTACTCTTCATAGTCAGGAGAATAATTCTAGTTAAATTGGGGAACAGAGTAGAGAAAAGGAAGGAACATATATGTATAGGCTAAAATATGGCCTGAAGTTCTGAAAAGACTCAGGAAACCCTAAGAGCCAAAGTCAAATTGCTAGTGAAATTCCAAAGAGTTGCTCTGAATATCCGAAGATTTGGATAACTTTGCCACTTCGTTTAGTGCAAAAATCAGTTTCTGAATATTTATGGCTGCTATTTAGATACTCCTTTATTAATGACTTTACATAGTTATAGTATTACCAGTATTAAACATGTTACTGTGAAACCAGGAGTAGACTCTTTAGGCTCTGAGTTCCTAAATGACCCACTTCACCTGCTTGCTAAAGGAAAGAGGATTAACGTGAAGACACTCTCTCGGGTGATGGGTCTTTATCGTTTAAAGGAGAGGGATGTGGAAATAGAGGCATCTGTGTGTTTACAGAGACGTCAACAGATGAGCCAGCATAACAGGGCCAATGGACAGTACGCTGGGCTAGAGAATATACAGTCAGCACACTTTGAAGGACTGTTCAAAGAGGAGAGCAAACATGCAAATTATCTGATCTGAGGAGAGAATCATCCAAAACCAAAGAGGAATGCAGGGACAGGATCAAACAGTTCACTTGAAAGTAATTTTAAATGTAACACTCGAAGCACTTTGTGATGTAAAGAAGGACAAATACTAAGAACCTAGAAGGAATAGACAGGTAACCTAAACATTTAGAGCGGAGGCTCATACCCTACACTGCAACCATGCTTCCTGCTGCACGAGGGCCCTGGAAATTATATGTGAAAACAGTATCCGTGCTTGGGAGAGGGTAGGTAACTCCTATATCTTCTTCCCTGGTTACAGCACAGTGTTCCCTTAGAACCATTCTGCCTGGCTCCACATTATAGCACCTCACTTGGTAAGTGTGAAGCAGGCACTAAAAGGAGTTAAGCCCTTCACTTCAGCGCAGGCAGGACTGTCACTGGGTGAGCCATTGGGAAGTGTCAGCTCTTCATGCTTCTTCCTCAGCAGCCATAGCTCAGGGGTGCCCATCCCAGCCCGGCACCCAGAGCAGGAGCAGCCACAGAGAGGGTCCCGACCTGATTTTGGCCCCAGAACTCCCCAGGACCGTGGGTCTGAATAGAGGCAGAAACCCTATCAGGGACCTGCTTCTGATCTGAACTGGCCCTAATTCAGTCAGTTAGCAACAAATGTAAACTGGAAAAGATTCCATCTTTAAAACACTAATAGTGTAATTTAATCTCTTGATATTTATACATTGCACACACTCAGAAACATAAAAACCAACTCATTTGTAATTTCTTATTATGCATAATCTTCTAATTGTGTACACCAACAAAAGAGAAACATGACTGATCTTCCCAAACAGCGGAGAAGTTAAGCCCATCATACTTTGCTTGGGAATATCTACAACAGTTTGATGAAGACGAGGAAGACACCTGGAACTATGTTGTGTTAAAATTTAACTATGTTGTATTAAAGTTTAATGTGACAGGAAACACTGAAGGTACACAACTGCTAGTATAGGACAGACCAACCATTCAGTATCAGTTCAGTTCAGTTCAGTTCAGTCGCTCAGTCGTGTCCGACTCTCTGCGACCCCATGAATCACAGCACGCCAGGCCTCCCTGTCCATCACCAACTTCCGGAGTTCACTCAAACTCATGTCCATCAAGTCGGTGATGCCATCCAGCCCTCTGTCGTCCCCTTCTCCTACTGCCCCCAATCCCTCCCAGCATCAGGGTCTTTTCCAATGAGTCAGCTCTTCCCATGAGGTGGCCAAAGTATTGGAATTTCAGCTTTAGCATCAGTCCTTCCAAAGAATACCCAGAACTGATCTCCTTTAGGATGGACTGGTTGGACCATACAGTATACATACGGACAAACTAAAGATCTTCTAAGACCGTATTTCTTAATGAACAGAAATCACAGATTTTATTCTGCAATACCCCATGTTCATGAAACTTCTACAGATGTCAATGAAAAATGTCTATATACACCAGGCTATGCTTAAACATAGGATTTGCTGTTGTTGTTCAGTTGCCAAGTTGTGTCTGGCTCTTTGTGACCCCACAGACTGTAGCCCCCTGTCTACAGGATTTCCCAGGCAAGAGTACTGGAGCGGGTTGCCACTTCTCCTTCAGGGGTTCCATTAAGTATTATTTCTATATTGAAATTATTTATAATCTGAAACATTTAACAGTTTTTTTTTTATGCAGATTATTAAGAAAATATATTTGCTATTGTTTATGTTACCAAATATTTATTACTTTTTAAACTGTAACTTTTAAGTTCATATACTGCTATAATTGATGGCTTTGGATATGTTTGTGCACTGGTATAATTAATAAAGCTCTAAAACTTACAGTAGCAAAAGCATTAATTTGAACGCATTATCTACCAGAACACATGCTTCATAGAATGAGAGTAAACAGTAATTTTTTACTTCCAGGTTCAGCTAAATAAACATAACTGCAAAATGACAGATTAAAAATGCTTCTGCTTTTATAATTTGTTTTCCTTCCTTTCTTGCCCCTCTGTCCCCACCTCCCCGAAAAGCACCTCCAAAGAGTTACAGTAGGATATAGTGTCCACGAGGAAGGAAGGAAAGACAACTTCTCATTCATGCAGGACAAATAGCTTTGCCCAAAGCACAAACTACATCTAATCACAGAGTATAACTCTTGTCATCTCTCTTTCCATAATCTAGCCACTTACACACTTTGATTTCTGACTTCCATTTGGGTTTAACATCAAAGCTTTGTCATCACTTATCTGTTTCCAGACACATTTTTACCTGAGGCAATAAAGTATAAAAACTTTGGATTCTTGCTTTACTGTTGCAAGAAAGCTTTCGTCTTCATTAGGCTTACAGTGTTTCACAGTTATTAAACCTCTGTATGCTGCTATCAAGTTCACTGCCCTTGGCATAACCAGTTTTAAATGCACTATCATTAAATCCAAGGGACTGTGCACAAATACACCCCAATCCCAGCAGACGCCAATATATTCTTGTTCTACCTTGCTAAGATCTTACTAATGTCCCTTCCTCCCCTTCACAAAAATAATGACCACAAATATAGTCAGACAACTTGAAATAAAGCAATGCCAATTTAGTTTTTCTAACTTTTTATTTTATATTGGAGTATAGCCAATTAACAATGCTGTGATAGTTTCAATGTGCCAATTTAATTTTATGAATTGTTTAAAGCTCTTATAGCAAACTAAAATATTAATAGTTCCATCTCATTAATTACATTTGAGTTTTAAAATTTCATTGATATGCAACAGAAAAGGAGTCCTGCATCTAGTAACACCTGCAAAACTGCTTTCCAAGTTAACATAATTCTGACTATTAGAACATGAAGATCCACACTCCTTGCTTTTATTTATTTAAAATGTGTGACCATTTGTTTCAGTCAGGCTGTACTCACAAAATGAGTTCAAAATGTGAATTTAAATAGTATCAAAGAAAAACCACCTTTGATGTTCTATTACTATTTTAGAATTTAATTTTAAAATTTAAATGCCATAATGCAATATATTATCCACATTAAACTCATAATATCAAGCCTTCTTAAAAATAATGTTAGGTAATATTTTTTAGCTACAAGGGAAAATCCACCAAAAGCAAGCCATCAGAAGTCTGTGGCCCCTGGGCCAAGCTCTCTTCTTCATGAGTGCGTGAACCCGTCTCCCCCGCCCTCCACAGCCTTCCTCTCCAGCAGTAGTCATTACGAGCCCTCTGACCCACCACCCAGTGTCCCTGATTTTACCTCCTGATCTTCCAGAGCAGTTCATCAGGTCTATAGCCAGCTGCTAGGTTAGCCACACCCTCTGCTTCCCCTCCCTGTTAGGATGAAGGAGGAGAACTTATTTGTCTCATAGCCTGACCTTTCTTCCTGGGCTTGGGCTTGGGCTTCAGGAGCTTTTTTCCTTCCTTAAAGATGTCCACCTCTAATTCCCCCACAATCAGAGCTGGACTAGGTTTTGCCTCCTAATTACATCACTCTCCCAGCAACTGTTTCTTTTAATATCCTTTTAGCAACACTTCTAGAAAGAAGCATCTCTATCACCTGACACAAAGAACTGACCCCTTGGAAAAGACCCTGATGCTGGGAAAGACTGAAGGCAGGAGGAGAAGGGGACAACAGAGGATGAGATGGCTGGATGGCATCACTGACTCGATGGACATGAGCTGAGTAAACTCCAGGAGTTGGTGATGGACAGGGAGGCCTGGAGCGCTGCAGTCCATGGGGTCGCAAAAGAGTCAGACACGACTGAGCGACTGAACTGAACTGATTTGCTTTCTTTGCTTCCTTACTTCAGTCTCTCCTCAACACACTCCAATTAAACTGCCTCTAGTATTTCACTGAAATGCCTTTTTTCAAGGTCAGCAACAACTCCCCTATATCAGCACGCCCAAAGCTCAACAGTCTGTCTTCACTCTCTCAGTTGCAACAGACCTAGGGGATTTACAGATTCAAAGAGCTCTCTAGCAAAATCCCAATGACATTCTTTATGGAAATAGGGGGAAAAAAAAAAAATCCTAAAATTCCTATGGAACCACAAAAGACCCTGAAAAAGTCAAAGCAATCTTGAGTGAGATAAGCAAACCTGGAGGCATTACACTTCCTGATTTCAAAACCTATTACAACACTACAGTAATAAAACCAGAAGTGGCAGGTGCTGAAAAGTATGGTACTGGCATAAAAACAGGCATATAAACCACTGGAACAGAAAGAGATGTAAATTCACACATTTACAGTCAACTCATCTTCAATAAGAAAGCCAAGAACATGAAACGAGGAAAGGACAGTCTCTTCAACAAACAGTGTTGGGAAAACTGGATGGCCACATGCAGAAGAGTAAATTGGGCCCTCATCCTGCACCTTATACAAAAAATAACTCGAAATTAACTCAAAATGGGTTACAGACTTAAGTGTAAGAATCGAAAACTATGAGATGAAAACAGAGGGAAAGCTTCTTGACTTTGGTCTGGGCAATGATTTTTTTGGTATGACACCAAAAGCAGAGAATAAAAGCAAAAACTGTCAATACTACATCAAAGTAAAAAGCTTCTACACAGCAAAGGAAGCAATCAACCCATGGGAGGGGAAGAAATTATTTACAAACCACACATCTGATGAGTTAGTATCCAACATACATAGGCAACTCAGGTTGATGGCAAAACCCACAACACCAAAGTCCTGATTAATCAAGCAAAGGACCTGATCAACATTTTTGAAAAGACGACCTATCTACAAGACCAACAGATATAAAAAGCAGTGCTCAGAATCACTAATTATCAGGGAAATGAAAATCAAAACCACAATGAGATACTATCTCCCACCTGTCAGAATGGCTATTATCAAAAAGACAAGAGATAAGCACTGGTGAGACTGTGGAGAAACGGGAACCCTCCTATACCATCACTGTAAACTGTGAGGCCACTGTGGAGAAAGTAAGGCGGTTCCTCAAAAAATGAACAATTTCACTTCTAAAGTCAGTATCTCTAATAGAAATCCGAACTTCCAAGGTCACTGCTCGTTGTTCACAAGAGCCAAGGTATGAAAAGAACCCAAGTTTCCATCAATACACACCCATACCACAAGTTGACAAACACTCTTCAGCTTTTGGATAAGGAACCCTGCCAAGGGTAACAGTATGGACGAACCTGGAGGGCATTAAGCTCAGTGAAATAAGCCAGATACAGACAGACAGATACTACACAGCTCACTTATCTGTGAAACTGAAATAGTGAAACTCATAGAGCAAAGCGAATGGTGGTTGCCAGAGGTTGGGGGGATGGGGAGATGCTGGTCAAAGGGTATGAAGTGTCAGTTATGCAGGCAAAGTCCTGGATGTCTAATGGACAGCATGACAATACACATATATTATACTGTACATACAATACTGTATCATGTGCTTGAGGTTTATTAGGAGGGTAGATCTAATGTTCTCACCACACACCCACACACAACAATGGTAACTTCGTGAGGTGATGGATGTTAATCAGCTTGACAGTGCTGACCATCTCACAGTGTATACAAATAAGACATCAAGTGGTACGCCTTAAATTTATACAATTTTTATGTCAACTACACCTCAATTAAAACTGAAGGATAATGCAAAAAGCCCCTTCCTGGAGTGCTGCTAATACCTTGGGAATGGGAGGAACTGCAGTCTCACTGCCTCCTCTCTGGGCGTCACTTCCACTGGCCCCTGCCTAAGCCACAGGAACCGTGTGTGACTCTGCTTGAGCCTGTAACAATCTACCAGACTCCAGACGGGTGGAAGGCAAGGAGATCAAAGGTTGTAAGGGAATTTACCCTTCCAGTCCAGCTCCCATCTCCCTTTCTGTTTCTGTGCCCAGACTTATGTGCCTCTTATGCCAGCCACTGGCCCTCACCTGTGGAGCCCAAGCCACACCCAGGTCCTTAGGATGCTGACTCTTTCAGAAACATTGACCATGTAAACCAAACCATTCTCTCCCTAAGAGGAAATGAGTCAGTCGTTAAGATACAGATCTTGTTGTATGTAAATCTTTAGTGTAATCAATAGTATACAAAAATGTGTGCCACACATTTAACATCAAAATAGTTATTGATACAGTTGGTTTTAGTCTAGGTCAGGGTTATTTTCCAAATTTAAAAATAATTTAGGACTTCCCTGGTGGTCCAGTAGTTAAGAAGCCACCTGTCAATGCAGGGAACATGGGTTCTATCCCTAGTCTCGGAAGATCCTAGAAGCCTTGGAACAACTAAGCCCGTGCACCACAACCACTGAGCCTGTGCCCTAAAGCCAGGGACCCGCAACTACTGAAGCCCTCCTGTCCTAGAGCCAGGGCTCCTCAACAAGAAAAGTCACTGCAATGAGAAGCCCCTGCTCACCACAACTAGAGAAAGCCTGTGAGGAGCAACAAAGACCTAACACAGTCAAAATAAATTAATTAAAAAAATTTTATTTGGCTTGAGGTTTACAAGTTGAAGGATCTCAATAATTGGAATGAAAATGCATTTTATTTTATTCTAAAATTAATTTTGATATTTTAATGTGATGGCTCCAGACAAAAGCTTGCTGTATAAAGACAGGTTTAAGTATTAACAACATGAATTAAAAATTAAATCTCATACACAGTTAACAGGTGAAATATTCTGAGACAAAGGAATATCTATTACTGTCTCACAGATTTCATCAGCTCATTTACCCATTCAATAAATACTTAGCACACCTACTATGCACAAGACTTTTCCAGGCCTTTGGGATTTGGCAGAATAGAGCAGTTTCCTGTGTACTTAGGTTTCCTACTGGGAACATGGTATATGTCTCTATAACCCTAAGTGTGTAACTGAATATACACATGACATTTAGTAACTCAGCTGAATATGAACATATTCTGGATACTGCTTGTCTATTATTTCTACAAAGGCTAATCAAACCAAAGTTAGACAAGGTCACTTTGTTACAAAGTGCAGTTCATTTATCCACTCTTTGGACAAACATTATGTAATTGTGAATGTTTTATGCACCAAGAATACAGAAATGAAAAAGATAAGAGGCTATCTTTCTAAGACAGACAAAAGAAACAATAAAACAATTTCAGGAAGCGATAAGGTCTATAAAAGAATAACAGATTAAATGTTAAGGAAAGCTTCCAAGAATTTATAAATGCAAATAAACAATATCAAATGGAATCTGACACATATGAATCTATAGAATAAGGAATTTGGATTTACATAGAATAGAAAACATTTATACAGTATTTGTTGGGGGCCAGCTGTGAGGAACTCCGCCCATGGCAAAGGTCATGAGGAAGGAGGCTTGGCATACGCAAAGGCGTGATCAAGCCTCAGGAAACCCCCTGTTCCCGAGCATCTACCCCAAAACCAGAGTCTGTTTTATGCTCACTTCTACACCTCTGACTTTACAGGGGGCTCTCCCCCATAACCGTTTCTCTTGGAGAAGGAGTAAACGTGCAGCTCCAAGGCAATTAAAATTCCTGGGCGTGACAAGAGTGTTTCAGCTTACGGACTCCTCTGAAGGTTACCTAGCCCGCCTGTATAGGTTTGTCCAGCCACATGTGATTGTTTACAGCCTCCCAATTTGAGAGGCACGAGATGTTTTAGACTTAGTAAAGGCAAATTCTTTTGGGGAGTTAGAAATTATTAATACAGTGGGTTGGTTAGGAATTATATTGGTGAAGGGTTTTTCATTTGTTGTGCCAATAATTGCTGCTAATTCCCTGCTCTGGGTGGGACAAGGATGTCTCAGGTCAAACCTCTCTGCTGACAGACTAGCTTGTGTGACAGGATTATCCATACTCCTGCCACTACCACATGATTGTTTACTACCTCTTAACCATAAACAGCACAGAGTTTTGGAGTATTTTGAGAGTCTTAATTAGCATAGGGCTTTTTCTTCTCATTGAGTCAATGATTGCCGCCAGGCCTCCATATCCTTAGGCACCTGGGAACATATTAATCAATGTATTTGGAATATAGAAAAGGAAATATAGTAGTTTTTGATGTTAGCAATACTAGACTTTTTGAGTTAATGGATTTTCTCTTTTGTAATAGATCACTGTGCTTTGTTATAAATCACTGTGTCTTTGTTATGTAAAAATGTAACTTTATCACTATCTTAAGACTAAATAGATCTTAAGGGGAGCATTGGTAAAAGGATTTTCATTTGTTGGGCTGATGTTTGCTGCTAAATCTCCATATTCCCTGCCCGTATAATGAATATAACTAACATATAGGAGAAATAAGTATTAATCTTTAAGCATATAGGAGAGATAGGTATTAACCTTTAAGATTAATCCTGTTAACCTTGGGTTAAATAAATTCCTTTCTTGATTGTAACTCACTACACCCTCACCCTATAGGAATGCAACTTTATCTGGAGGGTGGTGCCTGGTTTAAGAAAAAACACCCCTTGGAGGAAATAAGGTTTTTGGTTATCAGAAAGAAGGGATCACAGAATGTCAGCAGGTCTTACTCATGGCCAGAAGATGATGTAATATCCCTAAGACCCCCCCCCCCCGTGACTCTGTATTCATCCCTATGTGTAACAAAAGGTATATAAGCAAACCCCAAAATAAAGAAATCGGATCAGTTTCCGGAAAGACTGATTCCACCATGTTGCTTCTTTCTTGCTCCCGTTTCTCTGGCTGAAATTCAGCCTCTTTTATCCCCTAATTCTCCTACTACACTATCCATTTCTAATCTCTCTATATATCTGTAATTAAATATGTATTTTTCCAAAGATGCCGACGCCGTCCTCACCTTCGAATTCCCTGGATCCACTGGGGCCAGACCCCGGTAAGTATTACAGACTAGGCAGGGCTTCCCTGTTGGCTCAGACGGTAAAGAATCCCCCTGCAATGGGGGAAACCTGTGTTCGATCCCTGGGTTGGTAAGATCCCCTGGAGGACGGCACGGCAACCCACTCCAGTATTCTTGCTTGGAGAATTCCATGGACAGAGGAACCTGGCAGGCTACTACAGTCCATAGGACTGCAAAAAGTCGGATAGGACTGAGCGACTAAGCACAACAACAATGGACTCAATACACAATAATTTTACTTTAAGCATAGCTTTTTCATTAAAAAGCAAACCCCAAAATCCTACTATGAAGTCAGGGAAACATTCAGTATCACATATAACTTGAAAATTATAAGGCCACAAAGTGTAAAAATTTAGAGGATAAATGAAATATTCAATCAACAAATCAGTTAGAACAAATAAAACGTAATTGTTGTCAACTTCGAACTGTAATGAATTTTTATTTTTTCTCCTCCCCCTTCTGGTTTTAGGCCTTATTATAAGCATATATAATATCAAAATGATTCAGACAAGTTCTACCCTAAGTCTGATCTTACATGTCACTAGAGATTTACTTAGTAATATGGAGATTTGTTTTCATCAGTTTTGGTTTATCAATATATTGTTTCTAGTTTGCAAAAACAAAAAAAAACTAAAAACTTTTATATATTATTGAAATTCCTGCAGGAAGAAAATAATTTTGCCATTGCAACTCAAAAACTCTATAGAGTTCCTGTTTTCCCCATGAGGTAACTATATATATGGGGTGTGTATTTTTTTTTTTTTAACATATCAAGGCTTACTAAGGACTTCTATCCTTTTAGAGCAGAATGGGTTGGAATAATAAAATAATTTTGTCTTCTCCCTTCTATCATATCTTATCTCATTTTACTATGCCAGAATCAAATACAACAATACTTAAAGAGAGTATTTCTAGAAACCTAGAACAGTTTTCAAATATACTAAAGTGTTTCGGAGGAAGCAGCTTACATAAATGTGACTGGTAGGATGACATGCTCTGGAGGATCTCTGAAAGAGGCAATAATATGTTGTTGCCCAGATGTCATCACTGGTACAGGATTCCTGTAGGAGTCCTCTGCTTCAGGCCACTTCACTTTCACCAAAGACCTACACTGGTACTAGTATCTGCTAACCAAAAAAATTCTGAAGACGAGTTTTGCTTTTACGAAAAAAAGGCAAAAATCGAAAGTAGTGCTCAGCCTTTTTCGGTGAACCGTCATAGGGGCAGTGTACATCCCAGGCAGCAAGAGTGGTCCTGCCAAGCTTCCTCCCTGGAACTGAACTCAGCATCTCAGCATCAGATGCCAGAGCTCAAACTGCATCTGTGAACATCTGTGACTCAGCTCCATTTATTTCATGTATCCGTGAGCAAGATGTGTCTAAGGTAACTGCTCTTTGATTTTACACCATTCCAGCTTACAAAAGGTTTCAAACCTTCAAAAGGTTTCAAATGCTCTACTTCTGGATAGTGATGGGGAGTGAACCTGTATTATTTACCGAAACAATTACACTTTACACAAGATTCCAGCAACTCAGACTCTCCAAATTTATCTTTAAACTTCTTTCCAAGTCATCCACTAATTGAGCCATCACCAACTCTCTCCTGAATTACTGCAAGTTTCTGAACTCGCTTTCAAGCCACTCCCTTCAAAAAAGTCTCCATACTCTTTTTTCCAAAGGTGAAAGCCAAATCTGCAATAAGCACAATTCTTGATTTATGCATTAAATAACATGAGACAGTGGCAGGCTGAATAAGCACTCTAATTTCAAAGAAGTGTTATGTTGAGATATCTGTAACAATGGTATCAGAATAGGAAAATATCTGAGATTGCTACTGATGACAGTCAGCTATTGTTAATACTTCTTCAGCTAGTTGCCTACACTCACAGTTTAAGAAAATGTTAAGTTTATAGGTCATTGAAAACAAAAATGTCATCTTTTCTATTTAAGTTCATGTGCTAAGTTGCTTTAGTTGTGTCCGACTCTTTGTGACCCCAAGGACTGCAGCACTCCAGGCTTCTCTGTCCATGGGATTTTCCAGGTAAGAATACTGGAGGGGTTGTCATTTCCTTCTCAAGAAGATCTTCTGACCCTCGGATCAAACCCGTGTCTCCCATATTGCGGGCAGATTCTTTAATGTCTGAGCCACCAGGGAAGCCCCAGACTCCCTGAATTCTAGGCCTGTATTCCCAGAGGAATATTCCTAACCATGAAGGTTAGGAATCTTCAGGATGGCTGCCTGCTGTCCTCTAGATAAAAACTTTTTTCTGACCTGATACCCCGCCGCTGGTTCTGAACCTCATCTTCTACAGCCCAGGTCTTACCAGTCCAATCCTCTCTCCTGACCGCTGCAATGCTCACCCCCTTCTCCCTGCCCTACGAATCCTATTCATCCTACAGGCCACCACTTCAGGACACCAGGCTTGTGTGCCAGGCTCTTCCAGATGCCCCCAGAGAATCAGCATTTATCACCCCCTCACTCTAAAGTTCCCCCCTGCATTAAACTGTGAGCACTTGAAATGTGTCTCGAATTTCCGCCTGGCACAGAGGCAGCACTTCGAGAATTGTGGAAAGAAGAAGGGAAATTCCATACCTGCTATTTCATGACCTCAAATTCAAGCCTGAATTCCTGACTAACCCTCACAATTGCAAGCACGGGTCACAATAGAAACTGGAAAAGTGCAGAAGCAAATGGATATTAATTCACTATTTTTATTGGAGAAATCACTTAGTGTGATGACTAGAAATGAAGGACATCATGACTATTATTTTAAAACCATGTTAAGATTTACCACCTTGCCATACTAAGTAAAATAATTGTATAATACATACTTCTGTGTCAAAAGCACATACAGCTCAGTAGTTCTAGACTGTGCACAAGTGACTCCAAAGTGGTGGTGGTGCTGCAGCTGGCAGAGGAGCAGCTGGGGCAGCAGAGAGATGGACAGGCCCCTTGTTCCAAGGACGGAGGAAACAGGTAGGTGAAGCTCGATGTCAGACTGTGACTACAGAGGGCTCTGAATAACAAAACTTTTAAATGTGGGTTTTATCCTAGGAGGATGAGGCCTAATGGTTTCTGAAGAAGGGTACAAGATGTGGTTAAAGTGACACTCTTGGGAAGATTAACTAAACAGGATGAACTAAAGGGATGAAACAGAGGCAGAGAAACCAAAGATGAACAGTAAACTGAACTGCTTGACACAGGATGAACAAAAATGCTATAACACAGTTAGATTTTTCCTCCTGGGATCAGAAATGGTATGAGGATGGGGGAAGAGTTATTGCACGTATTCACTTTGTAGCATTTTAATTTAATACAAGTAAAAATGCTGTCAATATTTAGTTTTAAGTCACAAGGCCAGCTTTCTTTCCTCTCTTGTTGAATCTTGACTGCTCAGTCTGTCAGAACTCAAGGCCATTAGAAAGAAAAAATGTTAAGTCTAACCACAGAAAAAGATTACTGCTTTTAATTTTCAAAAGTATTCACACACAAACTTTACTCTCAAAGCTTCAAATGTTTTACGTGGAAAATTAATGCGGAACCAGGGAATATGACCTTTACTTTCAAACACCGCAGTTTTAGAAGAAACGTCTTTAGCTTGGTACTTCGAGCGCGTGGAAGCACACAGATTTATGACATGCAGCAATGTTCCTGACAGTTGACCACGAAACCAGGAATCATGAACCCACCGACTTTTAGGGCGCACGCTTTCATTATTAAAGAGTTCACTGCTGGCACAGCTCGACCACCTGGCGGTCCTGCGGAACGGGGAGGCCTGCACCGGACACGCCCCCACGTCCCCGCGGGTAGACGGCTGCCCCAGGGCCGCCCCAGACGCCCACTGCTCATCCCCACCCTCCGGCCGCCCGAGGGCTGAGGGGCGCGGCGGGGCTGCCGGACTGGGCCCGTCCCGTACCTGAGCTAGGACGGTGAGGCTGCCCTGGGGCGCCGCCACGTTCACGCGGCCGTGATACCACGCCGCTCCTGCTCCTGCCACGGCCACGCCGGCCACTGCCGCCGCCACGGGCCCGGGGCCCGGCCAGGCCCGCCGGCCGGCCCCGAAACCCCGCCGCAGCCTTTCGCCCCAGGCCGCCAGTCGCGCACCGCCCGCCGCCGTCATCTTTGCGGAAGCGCTCTGAGGCGGCGCTCGCGCCGCTTCTCACGGCGTCCCGAAAACTCGCGCCTGGCCGCGGTGTCGCGAGACCGAGGAGGTCTCCGCCCCGCCCCCGAGCCTGCGCACCTTGTTGTGGGCGGGGACGGGGCGTGTCCGAGATCGATTGGGCACGCCTCCGAGGCAAGGACAGGGCACGGCGGGACGCGTGTGAGGGCTGTACGCGTCCGGGCAGACCCAGCCGGGCCTGGGGTCGCGAGTCGGCGATGGGTGGCTGTGGTCCGGCGCGGAGGCGGTGGTCGCAGTGAGACGGAGCCTCTTCCCGGTGGGCGTGATCAAGGCGGTGCTGTGAGCGGAGGGGCGTGCCCTGCGGGTCGTGGGGACTGGGTAGGCTCTACTTTCTGCCTGCCGCTAATCTCCTGAGTCGGAAAGCCGCCCAAACTCTGCAGGCTTCCGCACAGGCCTCCGGGCCTCAGAAACATTGTTTCTTGTAAGAAACACTGTGTTCTGTTGTCTGTCTGTGGCAGTCAAGCACGCTTTCACCATCTGAGCTATTTTTTTAGCGCAGAGTTCGGTGGCATCAAGCAATTCATGTTGTGCAACTGACACCACCATCATCTCCAGAACGTTTTTCATCTTGCAAAACTGACAAACCAAAGTGTCTTCACATCTTGTTTTCATCCTTCTTGTCCTTACATTCTTGTCTGCTCTTCAGGTTTTGCTAAATCATGCCCCATCCCAGCAATGTAACTTTGATGAAGTAGTTTTTTTTTTTGATGAAGTAGTTTTTAATGAACACCCAGAGTCATTCTCTTGACTTGAGGCGATCACTCTGCTGAGTGTTGGATTTAAACTCTCCGAATAAAGTGTTTGATGATGTCTGTTACCCCATCTGGCCCCGACTCAGACGCTGCACACCTCACGTGTCCCTCATCAGGGACCCAGGTGTTTCCCTGGGTCCAAGGGCAGCCTTAGGGCAACATCTCAGTCCTGGCCATTCCCCTGCTTGTAAGAAATTATTTAGCTGAGGCAGAAGACTTGGCTTTGTTTTGTAGTCTCTGATCCTCCATTCTTTGGTCTTTACTTCTGGGAGTAGATTTTCTAAATAAACTTGGTTCAGCCCCTGAAATGTCCCTGAAGCCATCAGAAGCTTTACTTGGGCATGCAGTAACTTACAGCCCACAGCTAAAGTTGACAGGATTCCTCATCGCATAATCACTGCCATCTTGAAGTTATGCAAAACAAACCCCAAACCAAAATCAAAGAACAAGTGCCACGCTAAATCTAATGTGACCACTTAATTCCTTGGATCCTCTTGTCGTGATCCGCCCTTGGTTCTTGCTCCTTCTTCCTTTGCCAGCTTGTCTCAATTGATCTGCAGTTGGAGCTTCTTCACTTTTCCAGCTGCTGGAACCACTTTCTGTGTCCTTCCCAAGGCGGGCACTGGAGGGGCCTCACAGTGCACAGCTGTGTGGGCCAGACTACAGGGTTTGCTTCCTGCCTTTGCCGGGATCATCACTGTGATTTGGGATGAATTACCTAAACTCTCTGAATCTCAGTTTTCTCAGCCGTAAACAACTGTCTCATGGTTTGGGGTTGGGGCGGGGGTGTTGCATGAGCCATCCAGGGGAGCAACTAGACAAATGCCCTGCAGACTCACCCCATGTGTCAGCTGACCCTCTTGAAGATTTGGCTGATTTCCACCTTCTGATCACAAATGAGCTTGACCAAATGTCCATGAGTCCAGATGGCTGGCCTGGCTAACCTGGGATCTTTCTGCTCTTCCCTATCTGACTTGACTCCTACCAGACCTCTGGGCTGGTTTTCACCTCTGCTAATTCTGGTAGCTCTTGAAAATTCTGGTAGCTTTCTGGTAGCTCCCAGAAAAGCATATGTCCTGCTTTTCCGAATCATTGATGTCTATCTCGTTTCTGTCCAGTGGTAATTGGGTGATTTCTAGGATATATTTGTACATCCTGAATATACTAAAGTTTATGCTTGATTTCAAGGAGCCACAGTTACAAAATGTAGTTATGTGTATGAGAGTGAAAGACACTCAGTCATGTCTGACTCTTTCACAACCTCATGGACTGTGGCCTGCCAGGCTCCTCCTTCCATGGAGTTCACCAGGCAAGAAGACTGGAGTTGCCATTTCCTCCTCCAGGGGATCTTCCCAACCCTGGGATCAAACCTGGGTCTCCTGAATTGCAGGGGGATTCTTCACCATCTGAGCCACCAGGGAAGCCTCCAAGGTGCTGCCTAATTCACAGTTCCTCTACACATTTAATGAAAGCTGGCATGTTACATAGTCATGGCCCCAAGCCTCAAGTAAGTGCTCTTATCTTCCTATTAGAGCATTTGGTGTGTTTAAAAACATTGTATTTCTGCCGTAGTTTGACATCCTCATGGGCGAGGATATCTTATTTTTCTGTATCCTCAGCACAGAGCACAATGTCCAGCACATATTAGACATTCAGTGAAGGAATATGGGACTGAGTGATGAGTGAATGGGGCAAATGAAGCTCTGTTGTGCTAATTTCCATTCTTTGTGGGTCAAACATACAGATATATATTGTTCCCTTTGTGTAATTTCTTTTCCAGGACAAAAACCTCATTTTTAATTTTTGTTTTCGTTTGCTGAAAATCTTTCAACTTATTTGAAAAACTGTGTTTTGTGATTATGATGATGATTTTTTTTTTTTTTTGCATTATGTGCCCAGACCTCTAGAACTCTCATTAAGACTTAATGTATTCAAACTTTTCTTCTGCAGAGGAAACACGTTCTTATAATAGAGCTGGTCTCTAGCCAACTAACCATTCTAAGTATGCAGTCTTCCCTGGCAGCTGCCGACATTTGTCTGAACACATTGAATGTATTGGTCTTTTCAGGCTCCAGCTTTGTTCATTTCTTCTTCACCAGCTGTAGAGAAAGTCCTTGGTGGGGATGTATTTTCAACTATGTAGTTTACATACCAATCCCCAAATACACTTCTGCTGCTAAAGCTATCAGGTTTATACTATTTTAAATGGGAATTGGAAAAAAACAGAGTATAAACACTGTTTCAAAATATCATTCTTTTAAAAAAAATTTGGTGGTGGTTGTGGGGGCTATGCTGTGCAGCACTTGGAATCTTAGCTCCCCAACCCAGGATCCAGCCCACACCCCAGGCAGTGGAAGCACAGAGTCTTAACCACTGGACTGCCAGGGAAGTCCTCAAAATATTCTTAATTCAATTCCTCTGTGCTCCTTATTTGGTAGGAGGAACAAAAGTTTTATGGCAGAAAAACTGCGCTCAAGGCGGGTTTCTTTCACTGATGAGACCAAGCCTGAATTTCTAAACAGGGCAGGGTGGCCGTGGACTGTTGTACTGAGCAGAGGAGGAAGAGGATGGTAGGTGTGAGCAGAGGAGGAAGAGGATGGTAGGTGTGAGCAGCGAGGAAGGCATCCAGGGAAGTAGGTTAGGTGACTCAGTCTGGAACTTGGGAATCCAGAGTGTTTGGGTAGGGAAATCCTCCAATACTGTAGGAGTACCAGGTTGAGAGCCTGGGAGTGGGGTAGATACAGTGGGTGGCTTGTGGCCCAAGGGCTGGTTAGCGCTGCCTTGGAGTGGCTTGAGGGCCACTGGGGGGTCATGCAATAGTCTCCACCAATATATAGACCAGTGGTCAGCTCTCTTGACCCCTCTACACGTTTGTCTTTGGAGTATCCATGCCTCCTCTCTGGTATCCCTATCACCTGGTCTCCTCTGTAGCTCATACCCTCTCTGCCTGGAGATTATCTTCTGCCTGTCCACATTCTTCCTGGCCTTTCTCACCCACTGTCCCATGGGCCTCTCTAAATTATCTTCCATCCTGCCTACAACCAGACTTTGATTTTCTCTGGGTTGCTGGCCTTGAACAAAAGAGATCACCTAGGTCTTCTTATTGAAGGCATATGTTCTATCATATCTCCATTTTAAAAGATGAAGTTATTAACTCAAATGCATCTTTAATCCTAGCATGTGTGGGGAAGATAAACAAAAACTGCTATCCTGATTCTGAAAGATTGTTTACTGTTATATTATAGAATAATGGGTGAGAAGATTGACTATCTTAGACACAGGAGAAAAAAATATGGAGGGTCTCAAAAGATAAATGAAGGAGGTTGGACTCAGTCCTATAGTAATAGAGTAAACAGCATTTGAATGGACATTATAAAGAGCGATTGCTTGGAATAGACAGAGGTTAATCTATATTTATGGTAGATAATTGTGTAGCAGAAGGCATGAATCATCCTCAGAGGGCCTCGATGAGTCAAAAGAATCGCTAATTATGTCTTTTTTGTGCGGTTCGGGGCCGTGGGTAAAAATATCTGGGTATCGTGATTGATACCAGCATGTGTAGAAATAGGTCAAGATTAAATCTTTCTGACAGTGAAAAAGCGGTGCCAAGAGTTGCATTTTCAACGTCTTTCAGATCCTCCTCTGCTTCTCATTCTCTCCCCATCACCAGCTCGCGCTCTCCTTACCGCGGGGCTTTGATGCTCACCGGCGTCTCTCCAGAGGCTGTTCCTTCTCCTCTTTTTCTCCTCTGAAGCATCCCATAGATCTATGTCACACCAGTCTTCCTCAAACATTTCTTTCACCATACTCCCATTAGCGGTGCGACTTAACCTTCCTAGACCTCCGTCTCCTGGTTGGAAAATGAGGAGATTACTTTCCGTTTATTTTTCCAGTTCTAAAATTCTCACCGTGTGCTACTCCAGAGTGGCTTTGCTTTTTCATTTGGCAAATAATACTGAGTGTGGAATACATGCCAAGCAGAGTGCCATGCCCTAGGCATGCAGACACAGCCCCTCCCGGTGCCTGTCACGGGCAGGGGTCTCCACACACTGATTTGCGCCCCTGTGCTGAGAACTTGTGAAAGCATGTTCCCCCCATTTGTATATGTTTGTTTCCTAAATCTACATATTTACAACTAAACGTTAACAGTTTCACATAATAAAAATGTAAATGATCATCTAAACATGAAATAGTACTTATAAAATTTTAATTTTGTTATTAAAGATGCAGCGAATATTTTGCTCTCTCTAAAACTGTTAATATTATTTTAGTGAGATCAGTATGATTGAACTGGATTCATTAACTTAGAAAGTCTTGATTTAAGTTTTATGATACAAAGGTCTGGTATTCTTTTCAGCTAATGCAGACATTAGTCTTTAATGACTGTCATAGCTCAAAAAGATATCTCACAAAAAAAATATTAGTTCAAATGGAAGAAGTGAGTGTCTTATTAATGAAAGGGATGAAGTCATGATACTTGTGTCCTTTTAAGCTTTTATTATGAAAAACTCAATATATATATAAAATTAGAATAAAGTAATGGACCTCCCTGTACATGTAACCTGACTTCAACAGTTACCAACTCATGACCTATTTTGTTTCACCCATATCTCCTGCATTTCCCCAACTAGGTTATATTGAAGTAATTCTCAAGCTCATATAATTATATTGTACACAATTCATCATGTATTCTTATTTTTTTAAATATATGTATTTATTTATTTGGCTGTGCCACGTCTTGGCATGCAGGATCTTCCACTGAGGCATGTGAACTCCTAGATCCCAGCATGTGGGATCTAGTTCCCTGTCCAAAGATAGAACCTGGGCCCCCTGCATTGAGAGTGCAGAGTCTTAGCCACTGGACCACCAGGGAAGTCCCTCATCATTGATTTTTAAAAGATGAACACTCATAAGGAAACCTATATACCAGGTTTTTTTTGTTTTGTATTTCTTAATACTGTTTGTAATCCAGTGAACACACAAAACTTTACTGAGGAAAAAATGCTAGGAAGTTAGGGGACCCCAAGGTGATGAGAAGAAGAAGAGTGAGTAAAAAGTCTTGTGCAAGCGTGTGTCCCAGCTCCACAGGCCAGGGAGAGCCGAGTGCAAGCAATGAAGTGCGGTAATGAAAGAGTGACAGCACAGTATTTGAAGTTGCAAGCGGGGTTTTCTCTAGAGAGTACGTTTATGGAACAGACTGTCCATAAACTGTGTGTCCGGGATATTGTTTTCAAGTCAGTTATAATGTCTCCAAAGTTCTGTCTATTCCATCAAGAAAGAAAACCAACACTTGTTTTTCCTCTGCCCCTTTTCACCTGTAAAATGTACATCTCAAGCACGTCAAAGATGGTGACTGGAGAAGAGCTGAGAAAGAGGGCATGCCCACACAGATGAGCAAGAGGAGGACAGGGTTGGGAGCAAAAAACTTAATGAAGTGTTCCTTGACCCCAAGATTTCAGCAGAAATTTCCAAGTCTGTGATATGTATTTGTGTGATCAAGTCACCCAGAAACCATAGATGTCTTCAACTGTGTATTAACAAAAAACTAAGGCATTATGTTACTACAAAAGCTTCGCTACTGTTATTGTTTCAAAATAAATAAAATTTTGGTTTCATTATGCTTTCCCATCCCCCAAGGGCAGGTCTGTCGTTTCTCTGTCTTCCGGCTATGTGACCGCATGGCCTTGTCCCATGGAGGTTGGCAGGACCCAGTGTGGTCACTTGGCAGTGGAGTCGCAGGTCCGTTCAGAAGCTTCCTTCCCTGACTGGTTAGATTTTCCGAGTTTCCTTTGTCCTTCAGGGACTCAGAAAGATACACAGAGGGGTCAGCATTCAGCGACTTCCCCTGATATGACAGTGACTCCAAGGGATCAAGACATGTTGGGAACCTGCTAGGCAGGGTGGGAGCTGGGGGACAGGTGGCCCTCAGTAACTCACCTTGAGCACAGTGGACTGATGGCTGGACACGTCAGGACCCCCTTGACCGGTGGGGAGGCAACACAGGTGGACTTGAGTGATTGTGCCTGGCTGGCTACGCCTTCCTAGCCATCACCATGGTGACCTCCGCCAGTCGTGAGACCTTCCATGGTGACCTTTGGATGTCTCCCCGCCACACCATGGGGCCGTCTTCAGAATCTGAGCTGATAACCTGGGTCTATGAGGTCAAGTGCAGAGCAGTTGCTCATTTGGGGCTGGGCATCAGGATGGGGGTGGTGGGGTATAGAGGAGCCTGCCCAGGGGGAGGATGGGGCTGCTTCTGGGCTCCTTGGGGTAAGGGGTGACCCCGTAGGCCTGTCCTCAGGGAGACAACCATGGGTGGGGGCAGGCCTGCCAGTTCGCCCCGGGCCTTCTGAACTAAAACACCAGGCTCAAGAGGCTTTTGTCCTGTGACTCCTTGAGGGTCTCTCTCCTGGGGTGCCTGAGATGTTTGGTGAGTCTTGGCTGTCAGGCCCGCTGGGTAGACTTGGTGGGGGGCACTTGCCTTCAGTAGAGGGGCTGGGGTGGGAACCCTGTCCAGAGCTAGAGGGGCAAGTGAGCCAAGACAGCAGGCGACTGAGGGTGTGAGTGCTGAGCCACGTGGGAAGGCTGGGAGGCTGCCGTGTATTTCCGATCGTTGGGATGATGGTTGGGGTGACGGCCAGGCTGGCAGATACTTGGCAGCGCCGCTGGCCGGTGGTGTCCGTGGGGGCTGTTGGCTGCCCTGGGCGGCTTACATGCGGCCCCATGTGGACAAGCTGTGATTCCATGGCTGGAGCCTGGGGTAGGTGAAGATGGGGGTCAAGGAACTTGGTTGACTGGCACTGCTGGCCACCCCGCCCAGGTCCCACTGTGACACAGCAGCGCCCCACCTTCACCCCGCCCGCCAGGTCTGCTCGCCATGCACAAAAGGCCAGTGTGCTGACCCCAGGCTGCAGCGACGGGCAGGCAGTCTTGTCACAGTGCCAGGCACGGGCACTGGTGGCGTGAAGCCACATCCCCCTGGGACTGTGGGACTCCCCAACTTTCTGTTGGCTTGAAATAAAGCAGCACACGTGCTCCTGTGTCCTCTGAGCTGTGGCACTGTCCTTTGTTACAGCAGGTCCAGTGTCGTAGCCTGGCATTCCCAGCTGTGGCCAAGACAGCCTTACAGAGCCCCCGAATCCCACGTCTGTCCCTCGCTGGGGCATACAGGCAATGAGATGTGGTCAGGCCTGTGTGTCTGGCCTATGCTGTGTCAGGAGAGCTGGTTCATGACCACTCTGAGCCAAGGCACTTGAGAGCCAGGGAACCATACCTTCTTGCTAAAAATATTAAAAATAAATCACTTTTTAAATATTTCTTTAAATACCTCAAATACTTTTGGATAAAGGATCTGATATGAATATATTTAAAAATACAGAGACTTTTACTGTTATCTGTCATATTTTTTAGTTAGGATATAAAACTAGAGTTTTGATAGGTTTTCTAGGTTTTCTGGTAACTCCTAATAATATCTAATAACTATTTCTTGGTTGAGGAATAAAGATGCCAGTATTGTTTTTAGTGTTGATTTAAAAATGTTAAATTTAAAGTGGAATCAGATGGGAAAATGGAATAGAAGTTAGGGAAAGGGAAATTATAATACTGAATAATTAAAGACCAGACACAAACTGTAAGTATATTATTTAGGGTGCACATGTATTTTGTTATATATACGCTTTTCTATATTTTAGTTCAAATGATCTCAATGTGTATTGCAATCTTCTTGTAAGAAATATTTTGTTTCTCACTCAAACCTGGAATGTTGAGAAGCATAATAACGTATTTAGGCAGAAACATAGTGTTTACAGATTTCATTAAGTATCTTTTTTATGAAGTAAAAAGAGAAGTTTTGAGGTAGCCCATGGGACATTTTTTACTAATCTAAGAATTAAGTATGTTTTTCCCTAGTGCAAACATCAAAATCTTAATGGCTCCAGAGAAGCAGATACTGAAATTGTGATTTTTTTTTTCAAAAAAGGTGACAGCAAGGATGAGTTTCATGGCATAATGAGTGAAAATGTGATTTGACAGTAGCCATATCTGACCGTCTATGCTCAGGTAGCCGCGCTCATCTAGAGTCAGGGCCGCCAGGACAGACAGACAGGAGGCGCTGCAGACACTTCTTTCATTCCCTGGATGGCCGTGATGTCCCCTGGGGCGGGCACTGAAAAGTTATCAACCTTCTGGGTCCCTGTTAACCGTTAAGTCCTTAAAGAGCTGCCTGCAGCTTCAGAAAGATACACCATGTTTGAAAGCGTGGCTTTTTGAATTGCCAGAAAACAAGTATATATGACCGTGCAGTATGTGTGTGTGTGTGTGCGGTTGTGTATGTGCATGCACGAGTGTGAATAAACATGTTTGAATTTGTTTGTGTAAAGTATCTTTTTGTATATGGTAATATAATGTGACTAGAGGGTGTTGAATTCAGGAATAAAGGATTACTTATCCGTATATAACACAGAATATAAAGCAGTAAACTGGATAGTATAGATCTGAGGCATTCTTGGGGGAAAAAAAAGAAGGTACCCTTTGTTAAAATTTCACAGTGCTTCTTTCTTTGGGATGCCTTATCAGAGTTCTAAATCCTTTTCCTAGCATGTGTGAGATTCTTCAAAAATACTTTCCTCAGAGATCAGAATTCTACATTTCAGATTGGGTTAAATACATTTTATAATTCGTCCTGCAGCTGTCGGAGCTATAATGGAGTAAAGTGAGAATTGCTTTTTAGGGCGTATTTCTCAACAGAGCAGTTTTGAAAATGAAACCGAATCTTCGCGCTGCACTTGACATTGGAATTTGAAGTTATTTTTACAGGCTCCACTGCAGTCTCTATGTGAAACATTAAAAATGTATGAGAAAATAGTAAGTTAATAGTTAAAACAATTTTCTTCAAGCATCTCGTTCAGTAAATAAAAACAAGCAGTACAAATGTTATCTTACTGTTTTTGTATTTATGCTTTAAGCAAATAACACATTTTCTTGGGTAGAATGTTTTCCCCCTTTTAATTATAGCCAGATTCACAGCCTCTACAGGTAGAGCTTTCCTTAACTTGAAAGAATGTTTGTTTTAAGTGGGGATATGTGACAAACCTTCAAGGAAAACCACATTTTCTCTGAAATGCAGTGGGGTGTCTAAGTACAGCTCCAAGTCCCCAAAACATTGAGGGTTTGGAACATTTTCAGGTGTCCCTACTGGGGACAGATCTGCTTTCAATTTTACAAAGCAGTGACTACAAAATCACTGAAGCTGGACCCTCCTGCCCCCCCGCCCCCAGAAGAAAAGGCTTCCAGTTCATGGTAAAGCCCAGGAAATAAGGACAGGTCACAGAGCTGGTACAACAGGACTGGGTCCAGCCTCGTGTTTGTCTTCAACTTGAAAGGCCTTTGACCTTGGGCATCCCGGTGAAGCAGTGCACAGCGTTTTTGTCTCCTTCTCCATTCTCCTTCTGTGAGTCCCCCACCCCCATGAGCGCCTGTCCCTGAGGGCCTGTCCCTAATCCAAGGGAGGGATCTGCGAAGGGCTCCGTTCAGAGAGGGGGTCTTGCTGACCCTAATCCCCACGACTCTGAGGAATCAGGCTCAAACTACAGCTTACAGATGAAGGGTTTAGGTTCTTTTACAGTGGAGACTGTTAAATGTCAGCCCCATGGTAATTCCGGAAGTCTTATAAAATAACAGAATTTCTTCTGCGTCTGAGACAGCTTTGCTCTTGACATTAATCTGGCTGTGAACAATCAGTTGAGATAACTCACTGCCTTCAGACCAGCCTTGACATTAACCTGGGAATTGAGGCTGTTGTAGCCGTGAGTCCTGGGTGACCCTCTTGGGCTTAGATGTGTGTTTCCATTGTCAGGTACAAAAGATAATTTGGGGTCTGATCATTACTCTTTTGTGAAATTCTAAAGAGCCTGTGAGTCCCAGTTTTAGGAGTGATGTGTAGAAAGCCCTCATTTTATATACTTACATGAAAAGTGATAAAATAACTGAAATCTAATGAAGTGAATGGCTGGCCCAAAGTTATAGCACAAGATAATGGCGGCATCAAGAATAGAAAATTCAGGTCTTCTATTCAGTCCCAGTGTAAGACTTTCCACAGCAATATACCACTCCTCAAATTTACACTGCAATCAATTAATTGATACGTGGAATCTAAAAATATGATACAAATAAACTTATTTACAAAACAGAAACAGACTCATAGTCATAGGAAACAAACTTTGGTTACCCAAGGGGGAAAGGTCGGGGGAGAGAGTGGATAAATTAGGAGTTTGGGATTAGCAGATACACACTACTATATACAAAACAGATAAACAGTAAGGTCCTACTGTACAGCACAGGGAGCTCAACTCAATATCTTGTAATAATCTATAATGGAAGAGAATGTTAAAAAAAGGAAAATATCTATTTACATGTATGTATAGCTGAATCATTCTTCTGTATACCTGAAACTAATACAACGTTGTAAATTAACTACATGTCAAAAATAAAATAATGATTAATTAGTCAATTTATGAGCTCTTTACAAATGATCCTCTGGAGGAGAGCATGGCAACCCACTCCAGTGTTCTTGCCTGGAGAATCCCATGGACAGAGGAGCCTGGCAGGCTACAGTCCTTGGGGTTTCAAAGAGTTGGACTGAGCACGCACACACAAATTCATCTGATTTTTAAAAAATGTATATTATTTCTTTCTGAATGATATATCTTCCACAGTCCTCTGGACGCCCCTCCTGGCCAGCTCCTTTTTCACTTTTTATAGAATGTCTAGAAAATCCCTCTGTAGGTAGTAGCTGTTAAGAAATGCCAACTCCCTGTCATCACAGGTCATTGCAAATACCAGATGGAAATTCCAGGAGGAACCGGATCATCCAGTCTCGTGATAAAATTCCTTTCAGTAATGGATTATCTGAATGGCTGAATGGTGGGTTTCTCTGCAACTTCATCAACTCCCCCAGACTCGCCCCTTCACTGCTAGGGGATGTTCTGCAGGTTTCGAGGCTGGTGGACAACAGAGTGTGTGCAGACGGATGGCTGTTCACTGTCTCCTGGTCAGGCCAGAGCTTGAGGGTGAGGAAGCGGAAGATGAAAGCTGTGAACAAGCCCGGCATTCAAAAATAGTCCAGAGCTGTGCTGTCCTGTACAGGAGGCACTGACCACTTGCAGCTGATTTTTTTTTTTAAGATTTTTTTTTTTTTTGGTGGGTCATTTTTAAAGTCTTTATTGAATTTTGTTACAATATTGCTTCTGTTTTATGTTTTGATTTTTCGGCCCTGAGGCATTTGGGCATCTTAGCTCCCCAACCAGGGATCGAACCTGTATTTCGTACCCCCTGCATCGGAAGGCAAAATCTTAACCATGGACCACCAGGGAAGTCCCCAGTTGTGGCTGTTTAATTAGCATTAAATGAAAAATGTAAATTCAGTTCTGCAGTTGCACTGAGTACGTTTCAGGTTCATGTGGTTAGTGGATTCCGCCCGGTTAGATGTGCAGATACAGGACATTTTCATCATCCCAGAAGGTTCTGTTGGACCCAAGGGGCAAAAAAGGAATGGAAGCTCAATTCATGTGGTGGCGGGAAGTTATTGAAGAAACATTCAACTGGACAGATTGCTGATGACACCATTTCAGCTGAGAGCAGGGTAATGAAATGGGGCAGGTTTAATTTGGGGGGAAGGGAGAGGAGGGATAAAATTAGTTGCTCATATCATAATAAGGTATTTTGACTTTTAATTTTTTATTTTAAAAATTTTTATTGGAGTACAGTTGATGTACAATGTTAGTTTCTGCTGTACAACAAAGTGATTCAGTTACACATGTACATGAATTCACTCTTTTTCAGAATCTTTTCCCATACCTGTCATTACAGAGTACTGAATAGAGTTCCCTGAGTTAAGAGAATAGGTCCTCAGTTATCTATTTTATGTGTAGTAGTGTATATATATCAATCTCAATCTCCCAATTTAAATCTCCTGGCCTTACCCCCAGTAACCACATGTTTATTTTCTACATCTGTAAATATACTTCAGTTTTGTAAATAAGTTCATTTATAGGCTTTTTAAAAAATTCCATATATAAGCAATATCATATGGTATTTGTCTTTCTTGGTATGACTTACTTCACTCAGTACAAGAATCTATAGGTCCATCAGTTTTGACTTTTTGCATTTTTTTTCCCTGAGCAGGGAGTACACACTACAGATCTGTTCCAGAAACCATCCACTTAGGAAGACATTTAATTTCCTTAATCGTATAGTGCTTTCTGCAGCACTGTCATGTGTTACTTTATGCATATTTTATGTTATACAAACAGCTCTTGACTTGGTGGATCTCTAGTCTTAAGCCTGTGCTCTTGTGTAGCTCAGCTCAGCTTGTGAAAGCTTTTTATGCTGGCAGATCAGAGGCTCTGACTTTATGTCTTACGATGTCTTCTGATAATTCTATTTCCGTTCGCTTCACTCATTCACTTGATGAGTGCTTATTAAATACCTACTAGGTGCCAGGCATTTGTTAATTCTTCTTTTTTCTCTTCTTCCCATACAGCTTCTTTCTTCAGTTGGAGATTTTAAACAGTGATACAATGAAATTGCCCAGCTAGAACTTAGTATTACAGAGTATTTTCTAAGTAGAGCAAACCACATTCTTTAGCCATCTGGGTAAATGGGTTAACTTTGATCTCAGGAGGAGATGACTTTGATAGCCTTCTTCTCGGGTCTGAGATTCCCTCCAACTGCTCGGCGTCCTCAGTGCCTGTACTGGTTTCTTGGGGCTGCCATACAAAGTACCATGAACTGGGGGGCTTCGAACATCAAGAGCGTGTTCCTCACACTCTTGGGGGCCAGAGGTCTGAAGTCAGGTGTCAGGAGGGCTGTGGTCTCTCTAAAGCTTCAGGGAGGAGTCCTTCCTGCCTCTTCCCACCTGGGAATCCTGGGCTAAAAGCCGCATCCTCCAACCTCTGCCTCCATCATCACGAGTTGTCTGGCCTCTGTGCATCAGTGTTGTCTGTGTCCAAACCTCCTTCTCTTGTCTCTTACAAAGGCAGTAGCCACTGGCTTTGGGTCCATTTCAGTCCACTGTAACCTCATCCTGTGACCTGGTTACACCTCAAGGACTATTTCCAAACAAGGTCCTGGTTGCCAGGACTGGAGCCTCTTGTTGGAGATCACAAAGGCTCTTCGCGGTGGCTCAGTGGATAAAGAATCCACCTGCAGTGCAGCAGACACAGGTAGACGTGGGTTCAGTCCATCCCTGGGTTGGGAAGATCCCCTGGAGGAGGAAATGGCAAACCACTCCAGTATTCTTGCCTGGGAGATCCCATGGACAGAGAAGCCAGGTGGGCTACAGTCCAACGCAAAAGAGTTGGACACGAGTGAGCATACACAAGCAAAATTCACTCCGCAACAACGTGCAGGTTGTTGATTTTAGCCCCAGTAAAAGCAGCAAGGAAGCAGGACTCCGGGAACAGCTGAGGTTTGGCCAGGGAAGAACTAACATTGCTCTGACCCTTGGTCCCTCCAGCTTCTCCAGAGAGCAGATGGGATGAGCTGCTAGGAAGATCAAAGCCAGCCGGGGACCAGAGGGCAGAGCGCTGAGCGCACTGGACACCAGCCGGGTTGTAAATCACTTCTGGTCCTTTCATTCTCTCCCACCACTCTTCCCCAGCCTGCCTCTCTCCTCCCCTCCTTCCTTTTCCTTTCAGTCTCTCTGTCATCCCTTTACTTTGAGTCCAAAAGCAAAGAAGAAATATATTCTGTGACTGAAGAATTTCTGAGGGACTCTTGCATATTCCCCATTAGGTTCTAAGTATTTACGAAGTTTTTTCTTTTACAAGGGAAACAACCCAAATCCAGCATTTTGGGAAAGCTAATGGGGAAGCTTTGTAAATTTTTTTTACGTTTGTCATCAACCAAGTTTTGGTGGAACTGATCTTCTCCACCAGTTTTCTCTTTTCTCCTGTCTTATTAATTTCCACAGCACACAGTAGCAATGTACAACATCTTGTTAATCAATATATAGACTTAAAAACATAAAAAGGAAAACAAGACATCTTTTCTTAATATTTCCTAAAAAGCTGATTCATCTTATAGGTTAGTCTATCTGAATTTCATGAGACTTTTGTCCATTCTTATCACAAATACTTAAAAAGCACCCACTATAAACAAGGAATTTTGCTAGAATTTGTGGTCGATGCAGAAATAAATAGGACATAGTCTCTGCTTTCAGGAAGTTTCCAGTTTGATGGGAGAAAGACTCAGATATAAAATAAATAAGTATGGTATAAAGTAAGATAGGACAAATGCTGAAATCCAGGTTCAGATGTTTGGAGAAGGAGGGTTGATGATAACCGGGGGGATCTTGGAAGAGGTCAGGGGTTTGCACCAGGAATTTACAAAGGAGAAGGTGTCAACCAGCATCGGTTCCTTGAAGGATGAGGCCCTTTGAACACAGGGACAAAGGTTCTGATCTGGACAGAATGGGGCAAGTCCTGGGGAAGGTGGCAACCAAAGAGTTAGATGGACATGGCATGGAAATAGGGCTGGAAAAAGCCCAAATGATTCAAAAGAGAAGGGTTTTGTTTGAATTCCAGATGGAAGTGTTAGGACTTCATTGCATGTTGCATGGAGAGATAGCAAAATGTCTCACTGGAGGACCAGAAGGTCAGCTGGGAAGCTGCTGAAGTGGCTCCGAGTCAGGTATGAAGGATAAATGGCAGCCCACTCCAGTATTCTTGCCTGGAGAATCCCACAGACAGAGGAGCCTGGCAGGCTACAGTCCATGGGCTCGCAAAGAGTCAGACATGACTGAGCAACTGAGCACAACATACAGGTATGAAGGTCTGACCTAGGAAGGGGAGGAGGACGTGAGAACAGGGGAAGCAAAGACAAAGCAGACATAGACCCAGGAGAACGTGGCCGTTGATGAGGAGGAGGGAGTCCTGGCAGCACCATGGAGAACCTGACGCTCGGCAGGACCCTCGTGCAGGAACGGTGAGCTGGGCATGGAGCGTCCACATGGGCTTCTGGTATTCTTGAAACAATGATGTAGGGAAATCCAGGGGAAAAGAAAGATGCATGTTTGGAGTCATGAGGAGCAGTCAGAGCTCAAGGATGGAGGTTATCAACTAAAGAATGGATTTACAGACAAAGTGGATACCGAGCCCTTAACTGCAGGAATATTATATTATCCATGCTTAGTGCCAATATCTGCTGGATCATCAAAAAAGCAAGAGAGTTCCAGAAAAACATCTATTTCTGCTTTATTGACTATGCCAAAGCCTTTGACTGTGTGGATCACAATAAACTGTGGAAAATTCTTCAAGAGATGGGAATACCAGACCACCAGACCTGCCTCTTGAGAAACCTGTATGAAGGTCAGGAAGCAACAGTTAGAACTGGACATGGAAAAACAGACTGGTTCCAAATAGGAAAAGGAGTACGTCAAGGCTGTATATTGTCACCCTGCTTATTTAACTTCTATGCAGAGTACATCATGACAAATGCTGGGCTGGAAGAAGCACAAGCTGGAATCAAGATTGCCAGGAGAAATATCAATAACCTCAGATATGCAGATGACACCACCCTTATGGCAGAAAGTGAAGAACTAAAGAGCCTCTTGATGAAAGTGAAAGAGGAGAGTGAAAAAGTTGGCTTAATTCTCAACATTCAGAACACTCAGATCATGGCATCTGGTCCCATCACTTCATGGCAAATAGATGGGGAAACAGTGGAAACCGTGTCAGACTTTATTGGAGGGGAGGGTGCTCCAAAATCACTGCAGATGGTGACTGCAGCCATGAAAGTAAAAGACGCTTACTCCTTGGAAGGAAGGTGATGACCAACCTAGATAGCATATTCAAAAGCAGAGACATTACTTTGCCGACTAAGGTCCATCTAGTCAAGGCTATGGTTTTTCCAGTAGTCATGTATGGATGTGAGAGTTGGACTATAAAGAAAGCTGAGCGCTGAAGAATTGATGCTTTTGAACTGTGGTGTTGGAGAAGACTCTTGAGAGTCCCTTGGACTGCAAGGAGATCCAACCAGGCCATCCTAAAGGAGATCAGTCCTGGGTGTTCTTTGGAAGGACTGATGCTGAAGCTGAAACTCCAGTACTTTGGCCACGTGATGAAGAGCTGACTCATTTGAGAAGACCCTGATGCTGGGAAAGACTGAGGCCAGGAAGAGAAGGGGACGACAGAGGATAAGATGGTTGGATGGCAGCACTGACTCAAAGAACATGAGTTTGGGTAAAGTCTGGGAGTTGGTGATGGACAGGGAGGCCTGGCGTGCTGCAGCTCATGGGGTCGCAAAGAGTCAGACATGACTGAGTGACTGAACTGTACTGAACTGAGAGTCAGTTTATCCTGTCAGAAGAATACCTAGAGCATTATTACTTACTAAACACAACTGTGTCTAGGGAGGGAAACATATAAAATAGAAAAACACTGATGTGATAAGAGAAGATTTACTCGCCAGGGCCTAGTTTGAAGAGTTATTTGTTGATTGATGGAAGCCTTGTTATTGATTTTATATTTTTGATTATATAATTGGTTATTGGGTTTATGTTTTATAGTGGACCCCTGAATGGTTGTAGAAATACATGTGTATAAAAGTATCATAACCTTAGGGTTTTGATGGGGCCCTGGGGTAGAAAGCTGTGCAGGCAGCCCATGACCTGGAAAAGGATTCTGCCTGCAATTCCTAAGTCCTTCTAACCAATGAGAACCAAAACATTTGGTTCTAAAAAAACCAAAAAATTTCTAGTTTTATGTAATTTAACCTTCGAGAGGCCTTAAATTTCCCACTCTGTAAGTGTTTTGGGAAAGCAGGACTGGCCCTCTGATGACTTTTCTTTTTGAAAAATATTTTATTCTTTAATTTTTATTTTTAATTAGTTTATTTTTAAAATTAATTAATTTTAATTGGAAGCTAATTACTTTTGCTTTACAATGTTGTGTTGCATAGAACAATGTGAATCAGCCACAATTATACCTGTATCCTCTCTCGCCCATCCCACTGCGGTACGTCTCTAGGTCATCACAGAGTGCTGAGCTGGGCTCCCCGTGTTACACACCAACTTCTCACCAGCTCTCTGTTTTACATGTGGCAGTGTGCGTATGTCGATGCTACTTTCTCCCTTTGTCCCACTCTTTCCTTCCCTCGCTGCATCCACAAGTCCATTCTATATACTGACATCTCCATCCCTTCCCTGCAAATAGGCGGAGAAGGAATTTGAGTCAGTTCTAGAGAGGTGGATGAACCTACAGCCTGTTATACAGAAGGAAGTAAGTCAGAAAGAGAAAAACAAATATCATATATTAACGCATACATGTGGGATCTAGAAAAATGCTGTTGACATTGTTTCTGAGGGGTTTTATTTGGGTGGGAAGTTGGCCTCATGCCAGTCACCCTGAGGCTGTCCGAGCTCTCGGTGCGTCCCGCAGTTCAGGAGTTTGAAGGTCTGGTTGGGTGGCTGCACTGTTAGAGGCTGACCCCGCCCTCCACCCAGGGACATGTGTGTTGAAAGGCTCACAGGAGACTGGAAATAACCTTAGTGCCATTCATCTTTCCTTACAACTCTGATTGTCCAACCCTTTTAACATTTTCAGTTCCTGGGTGTAGACAATAAGGCTGGAAATATGCTTTAATAGATGTTTTGTTTTGTTTGAATTTTGAAGGCAGCCACAAAGATGCCTTTATTTTTGAATTATATCTTTAGCATTTTATCCCAAGCCAACTCTTGGAGTTTTGATGGAAAAATTATCAACCTATATTTATGCTATAATATGTGAAGAGTCGGTAACAGTTCAAAAGACCTTACATGTCTGAATTGACTGTAACACTGACCATTTTGTCTATACACAAGTGGTTCAGCTTATCACTTAACTTCTTTTTTCACTTGAATCATAATCTTTCTATACTTGGAATATGTGCTTTGCTTACCATTATTACAGAATTAGTCCAACTGAATATGGTAAATCTCAAATTGAAAAAAGGTGAATGTCAAATAAAAACAAAAATAAAATACAGCTATTTAGAATCTTCTCCCACTGCAGTAATGTTTTTGTAATAGATTAAAGATAAGATCGCGGTCTGTCTGTAATTTTTTTTTTTTAGCTTTTAATTTTGTATTGGAGTGTAGCCAATTAACAGTGTTGTGATAGTTTCATGTGCACAGTGATGGGACTCAGCCGTGCATATATATGTATCTATTTACCCCAAGGCTTCCCTGGTGGCTCAGATGGTAAAGAATCCACTTGCAATGCAGGAGACCCGGGTTCGATCCCTGGATCAGGAGGATCCCTTGGAGGAGGGCATGGCAACTCACTCCAGTATTCTTGCCTGGAGAATCCCACGGACAGAGGAGCCTGGCAGGCTACAGTCCATAGGGTTGGAGGAGTCAGACATTACTTAGTGACTAGACCACTATTTTTCCCCAAACTACTCTCCCATCCAGGCTGCCATATGACACTGAGCAGAGTTCCATGAGCTGTACAGTAGGTTGTGGTTATCTGTTTTAAATATAGCATAGTGTCACTTGGTAATCTTAAAGCCAAAATGAATCCAATGTCTGAGCTCATCAGCAAATTGTTCTAATGTGTGTTTTTCAACAATTGGTGCCACCAGCACACAACCATCTCATCCATATTCAACCCACTAGCAATATTAATATGTGGGAGGAAAGTATAAGATGTTCAAGATGCCTGAGGACCAGGAATCAATTCTGATGAACCATGTGGGTAGGAGCAGCTCTTAAGCTGGAAGATGCTTCTGAAGCATGAACATATATACCACAATGTATGAGGTAATCTGCTGCTGCTGCCAAGTTACTTTAGTCGTGTCCGACTCTGTGCAACCCCATAGATGGCAGACCACCAGGCTCTGGCAAGAACACTGGAGTGGGTTGCCACTTCCTTCTGGTCCATTCTAAATGATGGAGCACTGTATTTGCATATACCTCAGGAACAGGCTGAGATAGAAGATATAGAGAGTTTGGTGAAGGGACAAAGAGAACTTTAGGAACAGAATGATCATTGTAACCCTAAGTACCTGAGACTTAAAAAGGTGCTGTGTACTTTCTGCCCAGTCAGGCATTTCAATTGTTCAGTCGTATCTGACTCTTTGTGACCCCATGGACCAGAGCATGACAGGCTTCCCTGTCCATCACTAACTCCCGGAGCTTGCCCAAACTCAAGTTCATTGAGTAGTTGATGCCATCCAACCATCTCATCTTCTGTCATCCCCTTCTCCTCCCGCCTTCAATCTTTCCCAGCATCGGGGTCTTTTCCAATGAGTCAGTTCTTTCCATCAGGTGGCCAAAGTATTGGAGTTTCAGCATCAGTCCTTCCAGTGAATATTCAGGACTGATTTCCTTTAGTATTGACTGCTTTGATCTCCTTGCAGTCCAAGGGACTCTCAAGCGTCTTCTCCAACACCACAGTTCAAAAGCATCAATTCTTCGGTGCTCAGCTTTCTTTATAGTCCAACTCTCACATCCACACATGACTACTGGAAAAACCATTGACCAGATGGACCTTTGTCAGCAAAGTAATGTCTCTGCTTTTCAATATGCTGTCTAGGTTGATCATAGCCTTTCTTCCAAGGAGCAAGCGTCTTTTACTTTCATGGCTGCAGTCACCATCTGCAGTGATTTTGGAGACCAAGAAAATAAAGTCTGTCACTGTTTCCATTGTTTCCCCATCTATTTGCCATGAAGTGATGGGACCAGATGCCATGACCTTAGTTTTTTGAATGTTGAGTTTTAAGCCAGCTTTTTTACTCTTCTCTTTCACTTCCATCAAGAGGCTCTTTAGTTCCTCTTCACTTTCTTCTATAAAGGTGGTGTCATCTGCTTATATGAGATTATTGATATTTATCCCAGAAATCTTGATTCCAGCTTGTACTTCATCCAGCCCAGCATTTCACATGATGTACTCTGCATATGAGTTAAATAAGCAGGGTGACAATACATAGCTTTGACATACTCCTTTCCCAATTTGGAACCATTCTGTTGTTCCCTGTCTGGTTCTTACTGTTGCTTCTTGACCTGCATACAGATTTCTCAGGAGGCAGATAAGGTGGTGTGGTATTCCCATCTCTTGAAGAATTTTCCACAATTTGTTGTGATCCACACAGTCAAAGGCTTTGATATAGTCAATAAAGCAGAAGTAGAAGTAGATGTTTTTCTGAAACTCTCTTGCTTTTTCTATGAATCAGTGGATATTGGCACTTGATCTTTGGTTCCTCTGTCTTTTCTAAATCCAGCTTGAACATCTGGAAATTCTTGGTTCACATACTGTTGAAGCCTGGCTTGGAGAATTTTGAAGATTATTTTGCTAGTGTGTGAGATGAATGCAGTTGTGCAGTAGCTTGAACATTCCTTGGGACTGGAATGAAAACTGACCTTTTCCAGTCCTGCCACAGCACTGCTGAGTTTTCCAAATTTGCTGGCATATTGAGTGGAGCACTTTCACAGCATCATCTTTTAGGATTTGAAATAACTCAGCTGGAATTCCATCACCTCCACTAGCTTTGTTCCTCCCATCACCTCCACCAGCTTTGTTCATAGTGATGCTTCCTAAGGCCCACTTGACTTCACACTCCAGGATTCTGGCTCTATGTGAGAGATCATACCACCATGATTATTTGGGTCGTGAAGATCTTTTTTGTATAGTTCTGTGTATTCTTGCCACCTATTCTTAATATCATCTGCTTCTGTTAGGTCCATACCGTTTCTGCCCATCTCTTCCTAAAAAGTATTCAACAGTGTGATGATCACATAGATGTCCAGGAAAATGTCCTGTGGGGAGAAAAAAAACCATGAAGATGAAAAATCTACCTTATTTGCTATAAGATGTTTGTAGTTCCTTTATTGTTTTCCATTTGCTAAGCTAGACTCATGAAGCTTCATTTATTAAATGTCAGTTAAAAAGCACTGCAATGGGTGTTTGTCTCAGACTGGTGTCAACCACTGTCAAACAAAGATGTCTCTCTAAATAAGCTAAGTTTAATTCTATATCCTTATGGCAGAAAGTGAAGAGGAACTAAAGAATCTCTTGATGGAAGTGAAAGAGGAGAGTAAAAAAGCTGGCTTAAAACTCAACATTCAAAAAACTAAGATCATGGCATCCAGTCCCATCACTTCATGGCAAATAGATGGGGAAACAATGGAAACAGTGAGAGACTATTTTCTTGGTCTCCAAAATCACTGCAGATGGTGAATGCAGCCATGAAATTAAAAGATGCTTGCTCGTTGGAAGAAAAGCTATGACCAACCTAGACAGCATATTGAAAAGCAGAGATTACTTTGCCAACAAAGGTCCATCTAGTCAAAGCTATGGTTTTTCCAGTAGTCATGTATGGATGTGAGAGTTGGACTATAAAGAAAGCTGAGCACTGAAGAATTGCTGCTTTTGAACTGTAGTGTTGGAGAAGATGCTTGAGAGTCCCTTGGACTGCAAGAAGATCAAAGCAGTCAATACTAAAGGAAATCAGTCTTGAATATTCATTGGATGGACTGATGCTGAAGCTGAAACTCCAATACTTTGGCCACCTGATGGGAAGAGCTGACTCCTTAGAAAAGACCCTGATGCTGGGCAAGATTGAAGGCAGGAGAGGAAGGGGATGATAGAGGATGAGATGGTTGGATAGTATCATTGACTCAATGGACATGAGCTTGAGCAAGCTCTGGGAATGATGGACTGGGAAGCCTGGCGTGCTGCAGTCCATGGGGTTGCAAAGAGTCAGACATGACTGAGGGACTGAACTAAATTCTATACCACCACATAAAAAACTAACTGCTGATAAGGTTTTTCTTTAAACTAAAATCTTGATTTTTTTAATGTTAAGAGAATAACAATTAATGGACTTATTGAATACATTTGGATCTTCTTTTCCGTATGTAAAATGTAAGGTAATGTGTACTGGCTCAATCATTTTTAATATTCCTGCTCTGTTCTATGATATTACACATAAGAGTGATATATGACTTAGGGCAAGATTTAAAGAAATGTAAAGACCCAAGGTACAACTAAGTATTTAACATTAAAGTTTTAAATTTAATGTTTTCCATTTTCCCCCTTAGTTATAAGTTCACAAACTCATTCTGAATCTATCCTAATGTCAAAGAACTAAGGTATACGGTGTACTTCAATTGTTCCTGAATTTCCATGGTCTTTGGAATAAAAATATGTTTCTTTGAATATATTTAATATTTACATTATTTGAAGAGCTTGTGCTCATAAAATATTTCTATTATCTACTTTTCCTTCTTGCCTCAAATATTTAAGATTAGCAATTTTCCTTAATAATTTTTCCAGGATTATAGTTTTTATCAAATGTTGTTCTTATTTGGTTTCTTAGTCGTGTCTTTTGCAGCCCTGTAGACTGTAGCCTGCCAGGCTTCTCTGTCCATGTGATTCCCCAGGCAAGAATACTGGAGTGGGTTGCTGTTTCCTTCTCTAGGGGATCTTCCTGACCCCGAGATCGAAACCTGAATTGCAGGCAGATTCCTTACCCTTGAGCCACCAGGGAAGTCATCTGTTTAATCATTTGATACGTTTTGCAACCTACCTTGGGACACCAATCGATGATGCAAACTACTTTAGAAAGTGAAGCATTAAAGAACCACTGATTTTTGTACTTTAAATGAGTGAATTGTATGCTCTGTGAATTTACATCTCAATAAAACTGTTACTCAAAACAGAAAAAAACAAAAACAAAACTCTTGCTACCCATGTAACATAGGCAGTTAAGGACTTGGTCAGTTTCTACTTCTTTTCTAGAATCTTTCTTTATGTTGTGTTACTTGTTACCCAGCTTGATGGCTTCGTAATCAACATCTTCATTTGTACCTGTATCTGTCGAACTACGTCGTAAGGCACTTGAAGCCAAATTATATTAAAACCCTTACATACGAACCTCCAAGTTGTAAACTTTCAAAGATGGGAATGTCCATCTGGTTCCAGCAAGGAACCAGACCTTGCCATCAGCATCACATGCGAGTGAGACTGCAGTTTGCCCTTTGTCTCCTACTATAAACAGCCCTTCAGCTCTGCCATCTCCCACCTCCTCCAGTCAGTCACTCTTCTTGCCTATCCACTCAGTACCGGCCCCTGTGTACCATCTGTTGTTTGGTACTACTGTACTTTTCAGGGTACTGTAGTATAAGATTTAAAATGTTTTCTTTGTTTCATGGTTTTTTTATGTATTATTTGTGTGAAAACTATTATAAACCTATTACAGTACAGTACTATATAGTCAATTGTATTAGTTTCGTACCTTGTTGTTCAGTTGCTAAGTCACGTCTGGATCTTTGTGACCCTATGAACTGCAGCACGCCAGGTTCCCCGGAGTTTGCTCAAACTGATGTCCATTGAGTTGGTGATGCCATGCAACCATCTCATCCTCTGTTGTCCCCTTTTCCTCCTGCCTTCAATCTTTTCCAGAGTCAGGGTCTTTTCAAATGACTCATTTCTTCTCATCAGGTGGCCAAAGTATTGGAGCTTCAGTTTTAGCAGCAGTCCAGCCAATGAATATTCAAGACTGATTTCCTTTAGTATTGACTGCTTTGATCTCCTTGCAGTTGAAGGGACTCTCAAGAGTCTTCTCCAACACCACAGTTCAAGAGCATCAATTCTTCGGTGCTCAGTTTTCTTTATAGTCCAACTCTCACATCCATACATGACTACTGGAAAAATCCGGTGAATAATCAGGGTTAATCTCCTTTAGGATGGACTGGTTTGATCTCCTTGCTGTCCAAGAGATTCTCAAGAGTTTTCCAACACCATAGTTAAAAAGCATCAGTTTTTTGGAACTCAGCCTTCTTTATGGTCCAACTTTATGCTTGGATACCTGGGCTATCTTTGTTGGACTTAACAAACGAATTGGACTTGAGAAAGTTCTCTTGGAAGAGAACTCGTCTGAATGTTAAGGGAATACTGTATTTTCTTGTGTCTCTCACTAATTCTGTTTGTCTGTCTTTTCTCTCTCCTCTCCCCCACAACCGTCCCCCATCCTGCAGCTCCTATTTGTCTGATCTCACCCAACCCAGCTTGATCCCGATCCCCTCTGAGTCCTGCTGGGAGTCACACAGGCCGTCTAGTCTAGTCTTTATGGAGGGCGTGGCTTTCTTCACTCTGGCTTTGACACCACTCCCTCCATCATCTTCTTCCAGAGCTTTGTTTTACTTTCTTATCCATTGACTCTCATTGTTATCCGGGTTTACCTTTTTTTAAAAAATTTATTTTTTATTGAAGGCTCTTGATAAAAGTGAAAGAGGAGGGTGAAAAAGTTGGCTTAAAGCTCAACATTCAGAAAACTAAGATCATGGCATCTGGTCCCATCACTTCATGGCAAATAGATGGGGAAACGGAAACAGTGGCTGACTTCATTTTCTTGGGCTCCAAAATCACTGCAGATGGTGATTGCAGCCATGAAATTAAAAGACGCTTATTCCTTGGAAAGAAAGTTATGACTAACCTAGATAGCATATTCAAAAGCAGAGACATTACTTTGTCAACAAAGGTCCATCTAGTCAAGGCTATGGTTTTTCCAGTAGTCACGTATGGATGTAAGAGTTGGACTATAAAGAAAGCTGAGCGCCGAAGAATTGATGCTTTTGAACTGTGGTGTTGGAGAAGACTCTTGAGAGTCCCTTGGACTGCAAGGAGATCCAACCAATCCATCCTAAAGGAGATCAGTCCTGGGTGTTCTTTGGAAGAACTGATGCTGAAGCTAAAACTCCAATACTTTGGCCACCTCATGCGAAGAGTTGACTCATTGGAAAAGACCCTGATGCTGGGAGGGATTAGGGGCAGGAGGAGAAGGGGACGACAGAGGATGAGATAGCTGGATGGCATTACTGACTCAATGGAAATGGGTTTGGGTAGACTCTGGCAGTTGGTGATGGATAGGTAGGCCTGGCGTGCTGCAGTTCATGGGGTCGCAGAGTCAGACTCGACTGAGCGACTGAACTGAACTGAACTGAATTGCTTTACAAAAATTTGTTGTTTTCTGTCAAATCTCATCATGGATCAGCCATAGGTATACATATATCCTCTTCCTTTTGAACTTCCCTCTCATCTCCCTCCCCATCCCACCCTTGTAGGTTGATAACCCCCTGTTTGAGTTTCCTGTGCCATACAGCAAATTCCCGTTGGCTATCTATTTTACATATGGTAATGTAACTTTCCATGTTACTCCTTCCATACATCTCACCCAGTTTCTCTTCAGATAGTATAAATCTTTTACCTTTTACCTGGGTTTACCTTTTAGCAGAGTCTCAGAAGGGAGAGAAGATATATGTGTATGTGCAATCTGTCTTCAATAACTGGAATTAAAAGTGCTTTTACAGTTATTTTGGTTAGGATTTAAAGACATTAACTCAGATCTGTGATTCTTAAAGCTTGGTCCCCGGACAAGCAGCACCACCGCTACCTGGGAGTCTGTTAGAAATGTGGAGTCTTGGGCTCCTCCCGGACGTACTGACTCATAAACTGGGGATGATTCTGAATAGCCCACATTTTAACAAGCCCTCCATGTGATCTCTTGCAAATTGAAGTTTGAAAGCCACTGATTTAGATAATTGAATAAGAGGACAATTTCTTTGTTATCCTCTGTTTTCCTATTAAGTTAATATTTATTTTGCTCTTTTATTTTTCCTTCTTTCTACTTTGTTTCATTTCTATTTTTTCCTTTTTACTAACTGAAGTGTACACTTAAATTTCAGTCTTCATTCTTTTCTAAAATAAGCATTTAAGTCTTTAAATTTTCATGAATTACTGCCTTTGCTATATCCCAGCAGGTTCTCAAATATGGTATTTCTATTATTTATTTATAAACATTAAAAAATTCCACTATGGTATCTTCTTTGACCCATTTTTAGAAGTCTTTAATTTCCAAATAGAGGGACTTTTTTTTTCTTTTGTTAACCCATTGTCTTCTTTAGCAAATGCGACTTATGTGTTATTTCTGTAAAATGTAAAGGCTTGCTTTATATTACTTTTTGTAAATGTTCCATTTGTGCTTGAGGAGAATGTTTATTTTATAATTATTAAATCCATCCTACATCTGTCGAATAAGTCATGCTTGTTTGTTGTGTCCAAATTCTTCCATAGTTATAGTTGCTATTGTTTTTATTTTTGTTTACTTGACATGTCTTGTTTGAGAAGGATATGTTGAAATCTCTCCATTTTGCATATACATCGTGCAATGGTGGTTTTACTTTCTTCCTGGAGTTCTAGCAGTATTTGCTTTTTACATTTTGAGTGGTATAAGTTTTGAAATTGGAGTAGTTTGTTGGTATTAATACTGGGATTTCTACATGACTCAGTGGTAAAGAATCTCCCTGCAATGAAGGAAAAGCAGGAGGCATGGGTTCGATTCCTGGGTCAGGAGGATTTCCTGGAGTAGAAAATGGCAGCCCACTCCAGTATTCTTGCCTGGAGAATCCCACAGACAGAGGAGCCTGGTGGGCTGCAGTCCAGTTCAGTTCAGTTCAGTCGCTCAATGTCTGACTCTTTGTGACCCCATGGACTGCAGTATGCCAGGCTTCCCTGTTCATCACTAACTCCCAGAGCTTGCTCAGACTCATGTCCATTGAGTCGGTGATGCCATCCCAACCATCTCATCCACTGTTGTCCCCTTCTCCTCCTGTCTTCAGTCTTTCCCAGCATCAGGGTCTTTTCTAAGGAGTCAGCTCTTCCCATCAGGTGGCCAAGGTATTGGAGTTTCAGCTTTAGCATCAGTCTTTCCAATGAGTATTCAGGACTGATTTCCTTTAGGATCGACTGGTTGGATCTCTTTTGTTTCCCCATCTATTTGCCATGAAGTGAGGGAACCAGATGCCATGATCTTAGTTTCCTGAATGTTGAGTTTTAAGCCAACTTTTTCACTCTCTTCTTTCACTTTGATCAAGAGGCTCTTCAATTCCTCTTTACTTTCTGCTATAAGGGTGGTATTATCTGCATATCTGAGGTCATTGATATTTCTCCCAGCAATCTTGATTCCAGCTTGCGCTTCATCCAGCCCAGCATTTCACATGATGTACTCTTCATATGGGGGCTTCCCTCATAGCTCAGTTAGTAAATTATCTGCCTGCAATACAGGAGACCTGGGTTCGATTCCTGGGTCAGGAAGATCCCCTGGAGAAGGAAATGGCAACCCACTCCAGTATTCTTGCCTGGTGAATCCCACGGACAGAGGAGCCTGATGGGCTACAGTCCACCAGATTGGAAGAGTCGGACACAACTTAGGGACTAAACCACCACCGCCACCACTCTGCATATAAGTTAATAAGAAGGGTGACAATACACAGCCTTAACGTACTCCTTTCCCAATTTGGAATCAGTCTGTTGTTCCATGTCCTGTTCTAACTGTTGCTTCTTGACCTGCATACAGATTTCTCAGGAGGCAGGTAAAATGGTCTGATATTCCCATTTCTTGAAGAATTTTCCACAGGTGGTTGTGATCCACACAGTCAAAGGCTTTGACATAGTCAATAAAGCAGAAGTAGATGTTTTTCTGGAACTCTCTTGCTATCTCTATGATCCAACGGATGTTGGCAATTTGATTTCTGGTTCTTCTGCCTTTTCTAAATCCAGCTTGAACATCTGAAAGTTCTTGGTTCACGTACCGTTGAAGCCTCACTTGGAGAATTTTACAGTCCATAGGGTGGCAAGGAATCGTACATGACTTACTGAGAATGCACACACATATATATACACACACATATATAGATATATACATACTTATACACACATACATATATACATAAAAATGCATATACATACATACACACATATATATATACACACATATACATTTGTCTCTAGGCTCTAAAATAAGCTTAATGAAGAAGCATAATAAATCATGTCAGGTTTAACAATGTTAATTGATATATTTTACTCCAAACTCCAGAAAGATTTATTGGGCTCTCTGGATCTAAGTCTAACGTGAATTACAGAGTTTTGGGTAATTGCTATGTATGCAGCTGGAAAAAACTAAGTAGGAAAGAAATCTATTACGTCACTATTAAGGACATAAATACAGAATTACTAGTGTTTAAATCTATTTTCAGTATTTCAAAATTATATGTTTCACGGAAATGCTAAACTCGAAGAAGCTCATTGAGTCTTTAGTTTCTCTGTGTGAGCAGCTGCCAAGGGCTAATGATCATAATTAGCATTATTATTGTTAATATAATAATTAATAGTAAAGTCTATCTTAAAATGTGATGCTTTTAAAAACGATACTGGAGATGACAAAGAGTATGTAACTGAAATTATTTGCTATAGTCAAGATATTTAAAGAAAATATTTTTGAGAAACACATTGAACTCCTTGGGAAAAGAGATGCTATCTGAATAGAGGAAAAGGTATTTTTATTCTTCTAATATTTATACTAATGACAAGAGAAAAAGACCCATTTGTCCTTTATGTGTAATGATAGAAATGTTTAAATTCTCTGGAAGTTAATTTTATTTCTGAATGATTCATTGAGCAGAAAATTTTAAAAATTCTTTTTTCACGATAAATTTTGTTATGCAAATTTCTTATATGCTGACTGTGTTTGGGTGTTCAGTTGCTAAGTCATGTCTGACCTTTTATGACCTCATGGACTGTAGTCCACCAGGCTCCTCTGTCCATGGGGTTCTCCAGGCAAGAATACTGGAGTGAGTTGCCATTTCCTCCTCCAGGGGATCTTCCCCATCCAGGGACTGAACCCACGTTTTCCTGTGTCTCTTGCATTGGCAGGCAAGACACATTCTTTACCACTGAGCCACCTGGGAAGCCCTGTATACTAAGAAGAAGAAAAAGCTTTTCCTTAGAACTAGTATGGGTAGTAATGGCCGATACAAGTGGCTTCACACAGCTGGCAGGCTGGTCTGGGTGTGAGACCTTTCATGCATCCCAGCGGCCCTAGGAGTACACATCGTTAAACTGGGTGCAGCGGGGCCGAGGCTAGGAGCCTAGCGGAGTCTGATCCAGTTGTCCTCCCTGACCCTGGGGCTGTGCTCCCCCCAACCCGGGAGAAGGCTGAGGAACCACGTTACTGATTTACTGTCTTTTCAGAGCTGACTCTCCCCTAACTGAGTCATTTTTGGTAGGATCATGGCTCACTCGTGTACACGCCATAAAAATGAGGCAGAATATTGGATATACAAAACTAGAGTTAAGAAAAGTAAAAGATGGAAATTGAAAATTCTTGTTGAGTTGTTAGAGGCAGTATATAATTTTAGATTTGGAAGACGCCTTGGAAAATTCTAAATTAACCCTCTAATTTTACAAAGGAAGTAATATGAGCCCAGAGATTGGATGTTTCTATACTGCTCTTGCACTAGTCCAGACTTACCGACTCCTCATTAGGGACTTCCTCTAGATAAAAAGTTCACTTAAAAAAAAAAAAAAGAAAGAAACAAAAACCAAACACCATGGTGTTACCAGGCTTTAATACTTTTGCATTCTGCACACATTCTAGCAAACGCAAAGCCTGTTGTGTTGGGGTGTTAATGCCTGAAGTCCTGTTTACTTCTTCCCTACCTTCAACTCTCCTTGTTTCCTTATCTGTCTTAATGGATGGATTCTTGTACAACATGCACACAGCTTCTCTAAATGGACAGTGGCCACAGATGTGTCTCCTGCCTTGATGGATGATAACGATTCATTTTTCGGGGCTGTGCAGTAGGTAGGTCCTCAGGTTGGATCCCAGGGACAGGATAGAGAGGCCAGCTGTGTCCTGGCCCCCGCTCCTGCCTGCCCACCCGGCCACTGTGGGTCCAGCTGACACTGAGGGGCCCTGCTTCCCTTTCAGTTCAGGTGTCGCTGCTAACCTCTGTCACCTCCTCACGCCTCCGTCCAAGTGCATTTGACTTGGGTGGATTTTTTAAAGAAAGCGTATTTTTTCATTTATCACAAACTCTCATTTTAAAAAATTTTATTTATTTGTTAAAAAGTTTTTATATTTGGCTGTGCTGGGTCTTCACTGTTGTGCTTTCTCTAGTTGCAGAGAGAGGGGCCTACTTACTCCAGTTGTGGTCCATGGGCTTCTCATGTGGCGGCTTCTCTCGTTGTAGAGCACGGGCTCTAGGGCCCACTGGCTTCAGCAGCCGCAGCGCCCGGGCTCTAGAGCACAGGCTTAGTAGTTGTGGTGCACGGGCTGAATTGCCCTGTGGCATGTGGGGTCTTCTCGGACCAGGGATGGAACCAGTGTCCCCTGCACTGCTGGGCAGGTTCTTAACCACTGAGCCCACCAGGGAAGCCCTGGGTGCTCTGAGAGGGGGACAGCCACAGAGCCACTAGCACTTGGGGCTCGGGAGACGCACAGTGGGTCTGCTAGGGAGACTTTTGGGGTCAAGGACCCTGATTACATAGCACACGAAGCTCTGATGTTCTTGCCTAGAGGGTGCATGTTCATCTGAGCAGTAATTACGAAGGTGAAAATCTTGGAAAACTTACCTGCAATTTAGGCCCTAGGCGTTCCTGGTGTCTCAGACGATAAAGAATCTGCCTGCAATACAGGAAACCCGGGTTCAATCCCTGGGTTGGGAAGATCCCCTGGAGAAGGGAATCATAAAGAGTCGAACATGACTGAGCAGCTAACACGTCTAATGTAAATGGGGCTTCCCCGCAGGCTCAGTGGTAAAGAACCCATCTGCAAGGCAGGAGACGTAAGATACATGGGTTCAACCCCTGGGTCTGGAAGATCCGTTGGAGGAGGGCATGGCACTCCAATGTTCTTGCCTGGAGAATCTCAGGAACAGAGGAGCCTGTCAGGCTAGACTACTGGGTCGCTCAGACGCGACTGAACCCACACAGTGATGTAAACGAGGCACCTGAAGGGCAGTGATGGCTCTGTCCACAAGGGGGCGCCTACATTCTTTGGTTTCATTTTCCACCTGGAAACCACCATTTACATCCTCACCCTGTTGCAGAATAAACCGAAGAGAGTCTTCGCTTTGGCTGTTTGCACAGATGATTTTGTGTCGCTTTCGGTAGTTCTGTTACTTTACAAACAATTGTGACTTTTTTCCACTGGGACTCTGGGGTGTTAGTTTAGGACATCAGGAAGCGTGGGCTCTGCCTCTCCTGACCGTCAGTTCAGTTCAGTTCAGTTCAGTCCAGTCACTCAGTCGTGTCCGACTCTTTGCGACCCCACCAACTCCCGGAGTTCACTCAGATTCACGTCCATCGAGTCAGTGATGCCATCCAGCCATCTCATCCTCTGTCGTCCCATTCTCCTCCTGCCCCCAATCCCTCCCAGCATCAGAGTCTTTTCCAATGAGTCAACTCTTTGCATGAGGTGGCCAAAGTACTGGAGTTTCAGCTTTAGCATCGTTCCTTCCAAAGAAATCCCAGGGTTGATCTCCTTCAGAATGGACTGGTTGGATCTCCTTGCAGTCCAAGGGACTCTCAAGAGTCTTCTCCAACACCACAGTTCAAAAGCATCAATTCCTCGGTGCTCAGCCTTCTTCACAGTCCAACTTTCACATCCATACATGACCACAGGAAAAACCATAGCCTTGACTAGACGGACCTTAGTCGGCAAAATAATGTCTCTGCTTTTGAATATGCTATCTAGTTTGGTCAGTGTCTCTCTAAAGGATGGACTCCGTGCTGTTTGGATGATCTTTGAAGACACCCCCTTCATCAGTTCCCGTGAACCAGATCTGCCCATAAAATAACAGTTTCCAAAATGTGCTGCTGCGTCTTTGAAAGAGTATTGACATGACAGAGAAAATAAGTGGGTTCATTTAAGATAGTGAAACAATGGGATGATCCATTTTCTCATGACAGTGACAGCCCTGGAGACATTGCCTTAATAGGGTCAGATGTGAGTCATGTGACATTTCTCAGTGGCACCAGATATAAGGCAGGAGCTGCAGGTGAGGGCACAGGTGATCAAACACAAATTGCTTGACGTGGCCAGAAAGCTGGAAATTAAAGATCGTGGCTTTCGTCCAGATGTCTATTGACAGATGAATGGATAAAGAAGTTATGGTACATATATACAATAGAATATTACTTGGGCATAAAAAAGAGCACATTTGAGTCAGTCCTAATAAGGTGGATGAACCAAGAGCCTATTATACAGATTGAAGTAAGTCAGAAAGAGAAAAACAAATATTGTATATTAATGCATATATATGGAATCTAGAAAGATGGTACTGATGAATCTATCTGCAGGATAGCAATGGAGACAGAGACAATAGAGAACAGATGTGTGGACACAGCAGGGGAAGGACAGCCTGGGATGAATTGAGAGAGTAGCGTGGAAACATATACACTACCATATGCAAAGTAGACCGCCAGTGGGAATTTGCTGTATGATGCAAGATGCTCAAACCTGGTGCTCTGTGACAACCTGGAGGGGTGGGATGGGGTGGGAGGTGGGAGAGAGGGTCAAGAGGGAGGGGACGTATGTACACTTATGGCTGATTCATCTTGATGTGTGTGCAGAAACCAACACAATATTGTAAAGCAGTTGTCCTCCAATTAAAAATAAATAAATTAAAAAACAAACAACAACTTTGGTCACCTGATGTGAAAAGCTGACTCACTGGAAAAGACCCTGAAGCTGGGAAAGATTGAGGGCAGGAGGAGCAGGGGATGACAGAGGATGAGATGGTTGGATGGCATCACTGGGTCTTGAGCAAGCTCCAAGAGATAGTGGAGGGCAGGGAGAGGACAAGGGAGCCTGGTGTGCTGAAGTTCATGGGGTTGCAAAGAGTTGGACATGACTGAGCAGTTGAACAACAACACAACAAACAAAAAAGTTGTGGCTTTCGAACTCAATGTGAATTTGCAGCACAGATAGTGAAGTACGCAGGTCAGAGAGCGAGGAGCAAGTTAAGCTTGGTGACAGCAGATAAAAGTATGTGCACAGCAGTGCCTGAGCCCAGGGCCTCAGTCCAGAGGCTCAACATGCAGTCCCTGGCGAAGAGGCAGCTTCTGAACAGATTCAGGCTGTTTTCTGCTTTCCTGGGAAGTGCTTCCCTCTCTCGTTCCTGGCTTCCCTGCCAGTCCTTTTGGTAGTGTCGGTTTAGTCACTAAGTCATGTCCCACTCTTGCGACCCCGGGGACTGTAGCGTGGCCTCTGTCCATGGGGTTTCCCGGGCAAGAACACTGGAAGGGGTCGCCACTTCCTTTTCCAGTCATTCCTTTTACTCCTAAACTAATATGCCATGGGGAGGGGCTCAGGCTGGCTTTTTCTTCTGTAGTTTTCTGCAACGAAGAGACACGGCAACTTCTGCCACTCACAGCCTGCTCCCCTGGAAGAGGACGACTGGGGAGCCTCCACCGGTTGGCTCTTGGTGGGGGGGCACCCAACCCCCTTTGGACCAGCACTGGACAGAGACCCACGCTGGGGGCCGAGTTCCCAGGCTGGTGGGGGGAGGCCGGGCCTGGGTGAGGATGCGCCAGCCGAGAGGACAGGCAGGCAGAGCGTGGCCGGGCCGTCATTATCTGGGGGTAATTGGCGTTGAGAGGGGAGGACCTCTAATGAGCTGCTTGGCTCCCTAATGGCCGGGGGCCTGGGAATGAGCGCGGCCGCCCTTCCACATGAGCGGGCCCGGCCCCGCTGCCAGGGCAGTTCTCGCCACCGCCCACCGCTGCCCCGCTGACCGCAACAATGCCAGTGGGCCGGAGCGCCGGTGAGACCCAGGGGCTAGGGTCCCCCTGAGAGCTGGGGTCCAGACAGACGCACCCAGCTTGTCTGCCCCCATGTACATGACTCCCGATTTCTGCCTACAGAGTGCAAAGACATCTCTGCACCTTCAACCAGCACAGAGCCCCCCACCTCCACCCACATTTCCCTGGAACAGGGAGGGAGGGCTCCTACTCAAAGGACTCGCCCAGCTCAGCGTCACAGGTTAAACAGCAGGAGGGGGTGCACGGGGGCTTCCAGTTCTGGCTGTGAGGGCCGCCGTCTGTGAGAGGGACCAGCCCTGCCTGGTCCCCTCATCCTTGAGCGCTCCAGAGTGACCCAGACTCAGGGGAGGGAGGAAGCTAGCCTCCTGCTTGGGGTCCCTCCAGGGCAGGGCCAGCTCCCCAAAGCTCCCCTAAACTCTGCATCCTGAGTGCCTCATGTGCCCACCCCAGTTCCTCCCCAGATGAGGCCCTTGGGTTCTAGTCATGGGAGCTTTCTCTTACGTGAGTTCATTCATTTATCTTTATTGCACTTAAGACCTTCTTAAGCTTTCAGTAACATGGACACATATACCACTTCCTCTGTGCAGAAAGACAGGAGTTGCGGGAATTACAGACTATTTTTAAACACAAAAACTCAGAAAAAAATAGGACAATACTTTTACTGAGTGGATTTGGAGATAAGCTGGGTCATTTTCATCACAGGAATTTTTCTTAAGCATAACTGATAGACTTAAACCCAGACCTTATTTTTTTTGGAAAACAAAACATGTAAGACTTTGAATTTATTTTAGCTGTTTTTGATTTTGCATGTATGGCAAGTGTTAATTTATCATCTTAGAAAAGCAAGGAGGGGAGAAAATGACAAACACGTTTTGTGTTTTACTGAGTTTTAAGGAGAGCAGTTGCTGTTGTTTTTGCAGTAGTTCATTTCAGCCCTTGCATGCAGATACAAAAGTTGGTTGTAAAATATAATTTCACTAGAAGATGATTCTGATGTAGTCAAAATAAGGAGCCAGCGCTGAGTTCAGCTCACAAGTGACCAATTTTACTTCTATTATTGAGCCTGAAAATAGTTGCAGGTGCGAAAACCGAGGCGGGGAGGTATTTTGAGTACTGGCCTTCCTGTGCTGGGTCCTGAAATGTGCCTTCTCTGCCTTGGTTGAGTCATTTTGCTGACTTCTAGCTTTTAAGGAGTGGAAGGAAGAAAAACAGACTTTACCTGATTTAAAGAGTTTTCTATTGACTGGGTTTATTCTTTTCTTTGCAGAGTTTAGAGAAAGTGAGCACAGAGCACCAATTTCTGGTTTGAAACACAACTTGTGGTTTCCCACTTGTTAAACACGTGCTGTTTAAGACACTTTGCCTGAGTTGATAAAGTGCTTGTAACGTCATGGTTGTTGGGGGAAATTCCCTGAGGAACCAATTTCTTGCTGTTGTTGTTCTCCAAACAGAAGAGGCTGCGAGGGTCCTGGTTTCCCGCAGCGGTTTCTATATCGGAACTGGATTCAGGGTACGAGATGGCGTTTGTGTGTGTGTAGTTTTGGGGTAAAGAAGCAAATCCCTCACTTTGAAAGCTCAAACGAATGCTTTCCCCTGGAGAAATAGAACAAAAAATCCAGTGGGGTCAGTAAGCATCCTTGACGCAATCTGTACACGGAAGCTCGCCCCAGTTAAGTGGTGCTGACGTGGGATGGCGGTCAGCCCTCAGTCCACGGAGAACCCCTAGCACATGAGCAGAATGGTGGCCGTGGGCAGCCCTCAGGCCAGGAGAGCAAGATGCAGTTACTGGGGAAGACATACGGCTAGCAGTTTCCACACACCCATCAGGAGGTATGAAAAGCAGAGTGCATGCATTTTTAAATGTAGCGCATTTCTTCTGCTCAATAAATGTATCATAGAAATCATCACCACATGTTTATTAGACACCGTGCATTTATGAGCGAGCTTGGTGGTCTCCTTGGGCCTTTGCCAGGGTCTAATGGAGCCGTCAGGGCTGCTCAGGTTCCTCCTGGAGAGTTTCCTCTCCTTCCCGCATAGGCTGAGGAACAACAGCAAATGTCCCTGCGTGGAGGGAGAGGAGGGTCGAGCTCCTAGTTCAACTAAGGGGCAACCTGCCCCCAGTTTTCCAAGCCGGAGACCTTCTCCCGGAAGTCACTGTGCTCGGGAGCGAACGCGAGGAGGAGATAACCACTCACACAGGAAGAGGAAGACATTAGCATCAGCCTTTGTTCAAAACTGGCTTCTGACCCAGTGTCAACAGTCTCTGGTCCATCACGCCAGAGGGCATGCTGACCCAGAAGCAAGGGTAAAGCTGGAGCTTGGCATGAAACATCACTGCCGTTCTTTCTGGAAACCAGGAATGAAACATGTTAGAGACAAAGTTAGAGCTACAACCTCAAGGCTGATGTGCATAAGACAGCTTGAGTGCAAAAGGAACACTCTGGAAAGAAGTCACAGGTACTAGCTCAGAACTTGAGAACGTCTCCTCTTGTGTTGTTGTTGTTTAGCTGCTTCAGTCATGCTGACTCTTTGTGACCCCATGCACCACAGCCTGCCAGACTCCTCTGTCCATGGGATTATCCAGGCAAGAATACTGGAGTGGGTTGCCATTTCCTTCTCCAGGGTCTCCTCTTGTGCGGTGTCATCAAACACCCTGGCTACCAGTGCTGTTGTGTCAGGAGAGGGCAACTGAATTTTTTTGGTGCAGAGTTCAGTTGTCACGTGGAATCAGACCTGGAAGGTGGCAAATCCTCTTTGCTGAGTCCCTGCGATAGGGCAGCCCCTTCTGGGGACCTGAATGTGTGGGTGACTGCAGGGCTCACCCCTGGGTGGTGTTGGGAGCATGTCCTCTTCTATGGGAGGTATAGAGAAAACCCAAGACACAGGGTAAGGTCAGAAATGAGGACAATGAAAGTGGGATGACAGAATCGGCGGAGAGGAGACTTAGGGTGGTATTCATATTAGGAAGAATTGTCATCTGGAGACGACAATGACTCTGAGGACAAAGCAGAGGGAAAAGTCAACTAGGAGAGAAATCTGAATTCAAGGAGGTGCAAGGAGGGGATACGGAGCCAGTGGAGGAAAAACAAGGAGATCAATGGCACCTGATCCAGCCCTAATGTACTGAACGTGGCTCAGTAACGGATTGTCTTAGAGAGAGAAACAGGGAACGTGAACCAGGCACAGCTCTGCAGGTTAGAGCACGCTTCGCGTCTGACTCGCAGGTGAGGGTGCGCTTCCCGGAAGGGACTTGTTCTTCCAGAGAGGTAAGGAGTCCGCGCCATCGGCTTCCGGGTGGGGGGGGGTGGCGCTGGGTCACACTTCCAGGTGCGCTGTCTGTGCGCCCACCTCCACTCTCAGTGCAGGTTTCTGTGGTGTCTATTTATGAGCTTGTTTATTTCCTTTCTCATTGAGCATGTATAGCCAGCATCTGCCAGAGGAGAACTGGGTGGGACGCACTTGGACGATTTCATGCCTGGAGAGGTTGAGCCCAGGGGGAAGTGGTCAGAGGAGGTTTGCTGGGGGCAGCTGGGGCCTGGGGGCGTGGTTAGCGTGGTTGCAAGGTCACAGGGTCCTCGGAGCCCGTCGCCCCCCGCCTCTGCTCTCCGTCTTCTCCCTTAAAAAAAATTTTTTTTTAATTTATTTTTTGGCTGTGCTGGATCTTCATTGCTGCGAGGGTTCTTTTCCAGCTGCGGTGAGCAGGCGCTACTCTCTAGTTGAGATGTGCAGGCTTCTCACGGCAGTGGCTTCTCTTGTTGCGGCTCCCGGGCTCTGGAGCACTGGCTCAGCAGTTGTGAGGCACGGGTTTAATTGTTCGGCGACTTGTGGGATCTTCCTGGATCAGGGATCGAACCCGTGTCTCCCTCATTGGCAGGTGGTTTCTTTACCACTAGTGCCACCTGGGAAGCCCCTACATATATATACATGCACACATATGTCATATTGATTATATTTCTTTAGACAACCCTGGTTCTCTATGCAATGAAATTAAAAGACGCTGGCTCCTTGGAAGAAAAGCTATGACCAATCTAGACAGCATATTAAAAAGCAGAGCCATTACTTGGCTGACAAAGGTCCATCTAGTCAAAGCTTTGGTTTCTCCAGTAGTCATGTATGGATGTGAGAGTTGGACTATAAAGAAAGCTGAGCACTGAAGAATTGATGCTTTGGAGAAGCATGTTGGAGAAGACTCTTGAGAGTCCCCTGGACTACAAGGAGATCAAACCAGTCAATCCTAAAGGAGATCAGTCCTGAGTATTCATTGGAAAGACTGAAGCTGAAGCTCCAGTACTTTGGCCACCTGATGGGAAGAACTTATTCACTGGAAAAGACCCTGATGCTGGGAAAGATTGAAGGTAGGAGGAGAAGGGGACGACAGAGGATGAGATGGTTGGATGGCATCACCAACTCGATAGACATGAGTTTGAGCAAGCTCTGGGAGTTGGTGATGGACAGGGAAGCCTGGTGTGCTACAGTCCATGGGGTCACAAAGAGCCAGACACGACTGAGTGACTGAACTGGACTGAGAGAACCCTGATTAATACAATGGGGAATGAAAAGTTCACAGTATTTCATGTATTTTTAGCCTTCATTTTTTTTCCTCAATGATAAACATATCAGATTGTTAGCAGAAAAGTAAATATGTTATTTGTCAGTCAGAACCACTGGGCATGAGGATGCTACACTTGTGATCTGGAAAACTTCCTCTCCTTCCACATTTGAGATGAAATGCATTTTGAAAGGAGCAAATGACTTAATGTAGGTTCAGGTAAAGAATAAATGAAAATTGAATAAATCACTTGAAACATGTTACATCAATAATGTAAATTGCCTCATGAAAAACTAACAGCAGTGTGGTAGACATCTCATAGACATGATCACATTTAAAACTCTTACCACAATCAGTTACTTTCACCCAGAACATTATTATTTTCAGCTAGTTTAAAAGCAGACGTATTTTCTTCATCTTTTGCTTTCAAAATCACTAAAAACTCTAACATAATATTGAAGGGCAATTTCAGCAACGTCTGGAAACTAAAAGTTAAATTTTAACAAGCTGTTTTTCTGTGTAGCTTTAGTTTCTGAGGCACTTGATTGGAATTTGTGGCAGAACTCACGCGAGACCAGGGTTTCTTAACCTCAGCATCGGTGCATCTGGTTGGATAACGCTTCATCGCGGTCCTGCCCACCTGCGTAGTGCAGCTCTTCCCTGTAGGAGCCAGCGGTGCTCCTGCTCCCCCATTGGTGGCAACCAAACGGAGCTCCAGCTGTGGCCTGGAGTCCCTGGGAGAGAATGACTGCAGTGTAGACACAGATGCCGTGAGGAAGGCCAGGCATGTGACTAAGTGAGGGACTGCAGCCTCAGGTAAGTTCAAACCAGAGCCTGCTTGATAGAAAGGTAAAAGTTAATGAATCCTTTGGCTTCCCTGGTGGCTCAGTGGTAAAGAATCCAGCTGCCAATGCAGGAGTCATAGGAAATGCGAGTTCGATCCCTGGGTGGGAAAGATCTCCTGGAGAAGGAAATGGCAAACCACTCCAGTATTCTTGCCTGGAGAATCCCATGGACAGAGGAGCCTGGAGGGCTACAGTCCACGGGTTGCAACGAGTCAGACACAACTGAGCAACTGACCATACACAAGGAATCTCAGAACATTTGGAGCCTGCAGTGTTGGCTCCTCACACTTGACATGTGGCTAAGAGGAAGGGATTTTGCTGTACCTGACTTCCCTGGTCCTTCTCCACCCTAGTTTCACCAGGATCAAGGCTGCAGCCTACCCAGAGTAAGAACACCATCTAGTGAGAGAGCTCTTACACCCTGTGGTAATGACACTGTGTTTGAGTAACAATGGTTCAGTTCCATGGAAAGTTCCACAACCACCAAGCGTGTGTCCTGCCAGTCCTGGGAGGGAAGACCGAGGATCAGCAAGAATGTTGTTTGCTGAGAGCCCTGTTTCTGAAATGAGCTGAGATATGAGTGGCTTTAAGCAAAGGAGGAAGTAGGAGAAGATGAGAGAGAGGAAAGTTGGGTGCCCGGGTGGTCATTGTGAGGTGTCCACCTGGAGAGGCTGCAGCTCCCTGTCACCTAGCCAAACCATCCACCAGGCTTGCTCTCCAGTATGTGTGATGTCCTTAATGTCTGGACCACATGGCTTGAAGCAGGAGAGATGATCCTAGATAACCTGGCCGGCCTGATCCAATCAATTTAACCTTAAAAGCAGAAGGAGGGGACTTCTCTGGAGGTTCAGTGGTTAAGACTCGGTGCTTCCATTGCAGAGGGCACAAGTTCGATCCCTGGTCGGGGAACTAAGATGCCACATACTGCTCAGCATGGTCAAAAAATAGAAAAAATAAATAAATAAAAAAGAAAGAATGCTCATTCTAAAAAAAAAGAAGCAGCAGCAGCAAAGTGAGGTTTCCCTGAAATACAGGAAATTTCTGCTGTGCTCCAGCGTTCCAGCCTGCAAGCCTGCCCAACTTTGAATTTGCCAAGCCAGCCCCCACAGTGCGTTTCAATCAACCTCCCACCCCTCCCCCCTTCTCTGTTTCCCTGGAAGCCTAATGAACAAACTGATTTACAATAGGAGAAACACCACCATTGTTATTGTCAAGGGACATAATGAGGACAGGACCCTATCTCATTTATTTTGTTTCCTCCTGGACCCTGGCACAGGGGCGCTCAATAAATGATGAACTGAATGAAATTATTATGAGCAATTATGCAAACAGCTCTGGAGTATAGAAAACAATATTTTGAATGTCTCTGCTAGGAAGGAGGTGATTTTTATGGAAAAGGGCATCGTTTAGCTTTCAAAATTCAAAAACAGTGTTTTTCATTATGTAAGTAACATTCAGCCCACCATTGAAAGTCTGTGAACTAGAGCACAAACACACGGAGAGTTCACGGCTGTGACCAGCAGGGCCAGGCATCCCGCAGGTCCGCCAGGGTTCCCTCCTGCCCTCCCGCCCCAGGCAAACGTGCGTCTGTGTGGTGGGGGTCATACTGTCTTAAGAGGTTTCTTGTTTTGTTGCTTTTCCCTTTGTTATGAATAGTCTTCATAAATATCATTTCCTCTTTATTATTCCTTTGTTGAAAATAGCTTTACTGTGTACGTAACATTAATTTATGCTCATTAATAACTTTTACTGAGTCTCTTTTAGGTACCAGGCGTTTTCCATGGTCTCTCTGTTTTTATTCTCAAAACAAGTACGTGGCAAATACCATCTGATGAGGAAATTGGTCTCAGGACCATTCATGAGCTTGTCTAGCCTGTCCAGTTTGCCAGGTGGCAGGGTTCTGAAGACTGTCCTCTTTCTACCTTGCTATGTTGTCTTGTTTTGCTTATTTCACCTGATCATCTGTGGATCCAGGAGTTATGAACTGTGGGGAACATCCCTTTGCATCTTGTTCTGTGGAAAAGAATATGTCAGAGACTCAGGATCTGGCCCTGTATTTTATGTTATAGTGTAAATGGTTTTCTACAACTCAGCAAAGGGGAGCACGCCTTTTTTATTTAAGTGCATGAATATTGGTGTTTTGCTTCAATTTATGTTTTCAAATTTAGTTCACATTCCAGTCATTTTTTTGCAGAGGAAAAAGCCATAGTTTTTAGGTTTGGGTTCATCACTAGTTAACTATCCCATTTGAAACCCACATAGCCAAATACATACTTGAAACCCCTTCTATGGACACCCAACCCTTTTGGAAGGATGGAAAGCACACTAAGAAAAATCCAGCTGTCCTTAAAGAAACATTCAAAGACTACTAATGGGCACCGTCAAATGGATCTCATTGTACCTTTTCACTGAGAACTGATTCAAAATGTAGCATTCTCTCAATGTTGAGGTATGCTTAGAAACACTAAGAATTCTTCATTGTCCTTTCACTGTGTATATAACCTGTCGAGGTAAACCATGCCATCCTAAACAGCCACAAACATCAGTTCAGTTCAGTTCAGTCACTCAGTTGTGTCCGACTCTTTGCGACCCCATGAATCGCAGCACGCCAGGCCTCCCTGTCCATCACCAACTCCTGGAGTTCACTCAGACTCATGCCCATCGAGTCAGTGATGCCATCCAGCCATCTCATCCTCGGTTGTCCCCTTCTCCTCCTGCTCCCAATCCCTCCCAGCATCAGAGTCTTTTCCAATGAGTCAATTCTTTGCATGAGGTGGCCAAAGTACTGGAGTTTCAGCTTTAGCATCGTTCCTTCCAAAGAAATCCCAGGGCTGATCTTCAGAATGGACTGGTTGGATCTCCTTGCAGTCCAGGGGACTCTCAAGAGTCTTCTCCAACACCACAGTTCAAAAGCATCAATTCTTCGGTGCTTAGCCTTCTTCACAGTCCAACTCTCACATCCATACATGACCACAGGAAAAACCATAGCCTGGACTAGATGGACCTTAGTCGTCAAAGTAATGTCTCTGCTTTTGAATATGCTATCTAGGTTGGTCATAACTTTCCTTCCAAGGAGTAAGTGTCTTTTAATCACTCTCCTTTTTCACTTTCATCAAGAGGCTTTTTAGTTCCTCTTCACTTTCTGCCATAAGGGTGGTGTCATCTGCATATCTGAGGTTATTGATATTTCTCCTGGCAGTCTTGACTCCAGCTTGCGTTTCTTCCAGTCCAGCGTTTCTCATGATGTACTCTGCATAGAAGTTAAATAAGCAAGGTGACAATATACAGCCTGACGTACTCCTTTTCCTATTTGGAACCAGTCTGTTGTTCCATGTCCAGTTCTAACTGTTGCTTCTTGACCTGCATACAGGTTTCTCAAGAGGCAGGTCAGGTGGTCTGGTATTCCCATCTCTTTCAGAATTTTCCACAGTTTATTGTGATCCACACAGTCAAAGGCTTTGGCATAGTCAATAAAGCAGAAATAGATGTTTTTCTGGAACTCTCTTGCTTTTTTGATGATCCATTAATGATAAGGTTCTGAGGCAGGATGTTGGCAATTTGATCTCTGGTTCCTCTGCCTTCTCTATAAACCAGCTTGAACATCAGGAAGTTCATGGTTCACGTATTGCTGAAGCCTGGCTTGGAGAATTTTGAGCATTACTTTACTAGCGTGTGAGATGAGTGGAACTGTGTGGTAGTTTGAGCATTCTTTGGCATTGCCTTTCTTTGGGATTGGAATAAAAACTGACCTTTTCCAGTCCTGTGGCCACTGCTGAGTTTTCCAAATTTGCTGGCATATTGAGTGCAGCACTTTCACAGCATCATCTTTCAGGATTTGAAAGAGCTCCACTGGAACTCCATCATCTCCACTAGCTTTGTTTGTAGTGATGCTTTCTAAGGCCCACTTGACTTCACATTCCAGGATGTCTGGCTCTAGGTGAGTGATCACACCATCGTGATTATCCAGGTCATGAATATCTTTTTTGTACAGTTCTTCCATGTATTCTTGCCACCTCTTCTTAATATCTTCTGCTTCTCTTAGGTCCATACCATTTCTGTTCTTTATCGAGCCCATCTTTGCATGAAATGTTCCCTTGGTATCTCTAATTTTCTTGAAGAGATCTCTAGTCTTTCCCATTCTGTTCTTTTCCTCTATTTCTTTGCATTGATGGCTGATGGGCAATGGATTAAAACACAGCCCTGTGGAGGAGGGAGTGTCAGCACTGTTGGTGTTTAGAGCATGTGTCCACCTCCTTTGCTAAGTCACTCCTGTATATTGCAAAGAATGCCTCACCAACATTAACCACTCACCGCGATGCAGTGTGCTGGGTGCGGCTGCGTTTTCTTCCTTTTCTCTGAGCTCATGCTATTTAATTATTCCTGAGTAAATGCTCACTCTCTCTCTCTTTAGTCACTTATTTGTGTCTGACTCTTGGGACCCCGTGAACTGTAGCCTGCCAGGCTCCTCTGTCCGTGGCATTCTCCAGGCAAGAATACAGGAGTGGGTTGCCATTTCCTTCTTCAGGGGATCTTCCTGACCCAGGAATCGAACCCGGGTCTCCTGTATTGCAGGCAGTTTACCGACTGAGCTATGAGGGAAGCCCTGTAAATGCTCCCACACCGATATTAATGGTGTCCTCAGAGTCTGACCAGTTTGTGAATAAGACTACAGCCCTTCCCCTTCTGATTTGCTCTTGTTGTTTGTTTGTTGTTTTAATTTTCTATTGTAGGATAATTGCTTTACAATATCATGCTAGTTTCTGCCATACATCAGCATGAATATTGTTCGGTTTTAATTGCGTTAGTCCAAGGGGTAAAGTTCTGGGCAGGGAGGCTTTCTGGATCGCTTCCAGAGGTCAGTGCAGAAGCCCTGCTGACTGCCATGCTGAGGACCAGCTGGGCCAGAGAGTGGCCACTGTGCCCTAGGGCAAGGGCTTCGCTGACCTGGCCAAGCTGTCCACAAGAAGGTGCTTAAAGATGCTGTGTCTTCTGCTTTCTCCTAAGGCCAGCTTGGTAAGGCTCTCTAGAGAGACAGGAAAGATAAACATGTCTTCCTCTTCTATGATATCGATATCAGAGGAAGACATGTTTATCCTTCCTGTCTCTCTAGAGAGCCTTACCAAGCTGGCCTTAGGAGAAAGCAGAAGACACAGCTTGGCCAGGTCAGCCAAGCCTTTGGACAAGCCCCTCCTGGCCCTTCTCATGAATTATAAAGTTTTTGCTAGGAGAGATAATAGGAATTAGATGCCCTTATTTTCTTTGTTAATATTCTCTTTGGAATTCCCTGGTGGTCCGTGGTTAGGACTCCACACTTCCACTGCAGGGGACACAGGCTTCATCCCTGGTCGAGGAACTAAAATCCCAAATGCCACATGGCCAAAAATAAATAAATAATAAAAGTACTTTAAAAAATAATGATTTTCTCTTTACTCTTCTTTCCTTTTTCACTCATCCTTTATCACATTTGATGTATGGCTTCTAGAAACTTTTTAATTTTAATTTTTAAATTAAATTAATTTTTAATTTTAAAATCAAAATTTTTAATTTTAAAATTAAAAAAATTTCTAATACTATTTTTTTCTCCTTAATATAATTTATGCTTTTATAGTTTTTCTCTTCTTTCTATGTCTTATGTTCTTAGGTACTTGTTATAAAAACGGTAACTCGGTAATTACCCATTGAATTGCTGAAAGGCATAGGACTGTGAGAAATGAGGCAGCTGGATGTTTCATTAATGATAAGGTTCTGAGGCAGGAAATATGAGTGGGGGACATGGACAGATGATGCAGTAGGTGCCTGGCTACAAATTAAGCTTCAGTTGGGGAGAAGTGGGTGTGGGGAAACCTGGGGAAATATAGTCTTGGGAAAGAATATGGAGTCACAGGAAGTACTGGGAAAGATAAGGACTGATTCTAATGAGTTAATAAAATTCCAGAGGACACCCATGGTGTTTTTAAACCCTGCTCTGTGTCTGATATGTCTGAAAAGAGAAATAAGTGCAGTGTGAAGCCCACTGGGTGGACTCTTGCAAGGGAATTGTCGTCAGTCACAGTGGTTGTGCACCACACCTGGAATGATTTCTCATTTCTTATCAAGGTCTCCCTGATTTTGTGGCTTCCCAGGGGGCTCAGCAGTAAAGAACCTACTTGCCCACGCATGAAGTGCAAGACACTTGTGTTTGATCCCTGACTTGGGAAGATTCTCTGGAGAAGGAAATGGCAACCCATTCCAGGATTCTTGGCTGGGAAGTCCCATGGACAGAAGGAGCCTGGTGGGCTATAGTCCATGGGGGTCACAAGAAGTCCAATGTGACTGAGCTTCTGAGCACATTGTTTGGAGATTGGTTCAGAGCTGTATAAGAAAACTTTACTCCCCCCCCCTTTTTTTCCTTTAACAAACTGCTCAAGGTTTTACTTTATGGATTTATTATGAGTCACATGACCTGTTAGTTATTCATGATGGATATTGTTGATGGGCTGCTTCCAGTCTTCTGCTAACATGAAGAGTGCAACAGTGAGGAGTCTCCTAAGCACATGATTTTGCACATGTATGTTCAGGTATTTAAGATAAATTTCCAGAAGAGAGATTGTTGCATCAAAGACATTGTTGTGCATTTGTAATTTTAATAAATATTACCAAACTTCCTTTCATAAAGTCTGTGTCAATTTCATCTCCGTGGTAGTGTATGAAAGTACCTGAATTTTCCAAACTCTAACACCATTTCATATTATTTTTAGTATTTGTCAAATTTATAGGTAAGAAATGGTATATCAGTGGCTTTATTTTTATTTCTTCTTGGTATGAATGGAATTGAGCTTATTTACTAACGTTTAAGAACTATTTATATTTTCTTTTCTGTAAACTATTTTATCCTATTGTTAGTATTTTTCTTTTTTCTTTCAGCACTTGAAATATTTTATTCCACTCTTTTCTTGCTTGCATAGTTTCTGAAGAGAAGTCTGATGTAATTCTTACTCTTGTTCCTCTATAGGCAAGATTTTTTATCCCCTCTCTGGTCACTTGCAAGATTTTCTCTTTGTCCTTGTTTGTCTACACTGTAGACATGGAATATGATATGAGGAATATGGGATACAGCATAGATTTTTTGGTATTTATCCTACTTGGTATCTAATAGCTTCCTAGATCTGTGGCTTAGAATCTGTCATCAATTTTGGAAACTTCTCAACTATTATCATTTCAAATATTTCTTCTTCTTCTGATTTTACACCTTTCATAATTGTCCCACAGTTATTGGATATTCTGTTCCATTTGTTTCTTTTATCTTTGCATTTCTGCTTGAGAAACCTCTATTAACATATTATCAGACTCACTTGTTCTTTCCTTGGCTGTGTCCAGTCTATGAATGAGTCCATCAAAGGCATTTTTCATTCTGTTACAGTGGTTTTACTTGTAGCATTTCCTTCAGATTCTTTCCTTTAGCCTTGATCTCTCTGCTTACATTGTCTGTTCTCACATGTTGCCCATTTTCCCCAAATAGATCCCTTAGCATATTTATCATGGTTATATCAAATTCCTGGTGTGATAATTCTAAAATCTCTATCATGTCTGAGTCTGTTTGGGTCTGATTCCAATGAGTCCTTTGTTTCTTCATATTACAGGCTTAAAAAATTATTTTTTAGCACACCTTGTAAATTTTTTGTTGAAAGCTAGTTGTATCCGGTCAAAACTGCGGAGGTCAATAGTCCCTTAGTGTGAGGTTTTATATTTATCTGTCTGGGAGCTAGGCTGCTTTTATTGTTTGCAGTAGTTATGGTGTCAGGGGCTAAAATTTCTTCCGGTGTCCTTGTTTTTGCCTCCCCTGTTGCCTTTGGGTTTCCCTGGAGACTCCTTAAATAGGGTCTGAGCCCGTGTAGTTCTTTTAGCTCTAATCCCTGTTATCCCACAGAAGCCCTGTGGGTGCAGCCAGTGAGGTATGCGGGCAGGGGAGTATTCTGTGCTCCCAGGACTAGGTCTCAGTCTCTCAGGGAGCTGGAGTCTGGGGTTTCCCCTCCCCCACGTTGAAGGCTGGAGGGGCTGGACTTGTGTATTCCCTTCCCTGCAGGTATGTTGCTGCTAAGCTGCTAAGTCGCCTCAGTCGTCCGACTCTGTTCGACCCCATAGACAGCAGCCCACGAGGCTCCCCTGGGATTCTCCAGGCAAGAACACTGGAGTGGGTTGCCATTTCCTTCTCAATGCATGAAAGTGAAAAGTGAAAGTGAAGTCGCTCAGTTGTGTTTGACTCGTAGTGACCCCATGGACTGCAGCCTACCAGGCTCCTCGGTCCATGGGATTTTCCAGGCAAGAGTACTGGAGTGGGGTGCAATTGCCTTCTCCATGTGTTAGGTGCTGGTAAATAGTTCTCCTTGAAGGCAAGCTGTGTTAAGGAGAATGGAGAGATCTGGACATGTTTCAAAATGGTTACTGTTTTACCTCTTCCTGAAGGAAGCAGGAAGGAATTTTTTTCAGATCTCCTCAGTGAGAACCTGGTAGGATTTCTGGAGGTAAATCTCAGGAAAGTGTGGAGCCCCTTCTAAGACTGGGGCTCTTCTGAGTTTTTAATTGTCAAACTTGTCCACACTGAGCCCCCAGAAATTCATCAATTATAGTTTAAAATGTTCCTACTGATCCTGGTTCCACCTGTGGGCTCCAGTTAAGAATTCTCTGCATCTGTCTGTCTCTCCAGTTTCAGACAAGCAGTTTGTCCTGTGACCTCAATTCTCTGATGGATCTAAGAAGAGATGTTGACTTTCACTTTGTTCAACCTTTTTCTTTCTGTGAAGAGAGACTTCCAAGCTCTGCATGTCCAGACTGAGACCAGAAGTCATATTTGCCTTATTCATTTGTAGGAGCTCTTTGCATATTAGGAAAAATCAGTCCTTTGTCTTGATATAAGATGACCATTTTTCCCCATTTTGTCCTTTATATTTTAAATTTGTGTTTTCTCCCCATGCAGTAAAACAAATGTTTTTTTTGTGTTGAATTTATTATTACTCTCTTTTAGACATTTTAATTCTGTGATACAATTAGTAAGGCCTTCATAACTCAGATTATAAAGGAACTCTTCCATTATTCCTTCTAGTACTTGTTATGGTTTTATATTTTATGTTTAAATATTTGCTCCATTTACGTTTCATCTTCATGTAGAATGTGAAGTATAGATACTACTATATACTATTTAGATATCTACTCCCTAGTTGTTTCAAAATCATTTACTCAATAGTTCACATTTTTCCCCTATTGACTATTATGTATTAAATTCCAATATGCATTTGTGTCTATTTCTGTGATTCCTATTCTGTTATTGCTTTATCTCTTTATTCACATGCTAAAATGAATGTTATAGGATAATGTTACTCTGTTTTAATTAGTACAGCTTTAAAATATTTATGGCTGCTAGTTACTTTCTCATTTTTAATGTCAATTTCAAACATTTTTTGTCAATTTAAAATTTCTATATTAATTTTAGCATCAGTTCTAATAAAAACAGCTGATAGTATTATTATGATGCTATTGTTTTTAGATTAATTTAGGAATGATTGCATATTTATGAAATTTAGGTTTCCATTTAAGAACATTGTGTGGCATTCCATTTGTTCACGTTTTCATGTCCCTAGAGAGCTTTAAACACATTTATTCATATAAATCTTGTGCATTCCTGTTTTTTCCTGTGAATCTTATCTTTTTCCTATTTTAAGTGTGGCCTTATTTCTTCCTTACATATTTTAACTGGTTGTTTTTATGTGTATATGTTTATTTTACGGAAACATGCTATTTCTAAATGTTTACAAGCATATGTTCAGTAAAACAGAGGGCAGCTGGAGTCTGCACCATAGGGATCTGAGGTCTGTGGATTTGGCTCCACGACTTAGGAGCACCATGGCACTGGGTACTGTTACTTAACTTTTATAAGCCAATTTCCTCTGGTGTACAATGGGATAGCAACAGTACCTACCTCGTAAGGTAGTTTGAGGGTTAAAAAGATAAAGCAGGAAAGCCCTTAGTAGAGTCTCCGGAGCACAGGAAGCCACGGATCAATGTTGGCTACTGTGGTTCTGTCTTCATCATTAAAGCGCAAATCTAGTCCATGAGGGTCAGAGTGGGAACTGACTCCAACCTGCGGGAACCACTGCTCCTCCTCCCAGTTCTCACAAGAAGCCCACCAGTAGAGGAAGGGCTATTGTGTGGGGGGATGGGGGGATGGAGATGGAAGGACAGAGACCCCTTACCTGATTGTTATAGGAAAAGAATGAAAGGGTTCTGGATGGTCTGCGTTTAGGGGTCCAAGGAAATCAAAGGAGACACACGAGGATGGAGTAAGCAGCGGGGATGGACAGAGCACTATTTCCAATGCCTTTTTAGGTTTGTAGCGAGTCAATAGCTTCAGTCCACTTTACACACAGGTATCCTAGCCCCATCTTTGCATCCGCTCAGCAGGACCGCGAGGGAGGAACCGGAAGTCGCAGGGAGCGGGTGGGGTGGCAAAGCCGGGTGCATGCATGCCACCCCGTCCTAGTGCGCACTCCCCTCCGAATCTCTTCACTTCCCTTGTCAAGTCTCCTGTTTGGGTCCGAGGACTAAATTATCAGCAGGAAAGACGGGGCAAACTGGAAGGCGGGGAAACCAGAAGGATGAACGTACTGGGAAGAGGTAGCCTAACGGGGGCTTTGGGTTCAAATCAGTAACAGTGTTTGCTGAATACCCCGCGCGCAGATGAAGCCACGGAGCTGTGTTAGGAAGAGTGTGGTCACAGCCACCACGTCTTAACCTTCTATTGTGTGCTGCTTGTTCCATGGGCATTTTCTCTTTTATTCCTAACAACAGTCTTCCGAGGCGGTGACACCGCGTGCCTCTAAGAAAGCAAGGCCTGGGTCCTCTCGGAGCTGAGCCTCTGTGCACTAACTGAAGAATACCCGTGCAGCGCACGCACAGGCCAGGGCAGGGGAGTCATGCACCACGGCGGAGCCGGGAAGGTCTGCAGGGCGTCCGCCCCGGGGGGGTGGGTGAGGTCCGCAGAAACGGGGTGTGATGGGCGAGAGGAAGGACAAGGCGTCCGTCCCTGCACGAGGGGCAGGGGGAGCTAGCCGGTGGGCGAGGGAGCCGCGCACACTGCCTGCAGCCGGGGGTGGAGCCGCAGAGGAGCGCGGGCGGAGAGACTGCGGCGGAGAGGGGCGCCCGGCGGCGGGGAAGGCGCTCCACCGGCTCGCGGGGGCTCGCCCGCCGCCGCAGCGCTTTTACTGGGGCCGTCACGCGGCTGCGGGGTTCGGAAGCGGAAATGCTCTCGGCTCATTGGCTGCCGGTCCAAATCCACACCGAAAGAATGCGCTCGCGGCCGGGGTGGGAAGCGTCCCCAGCCCGGCCTCAGGGCCCGTGCCCACGTGCCGCTCGGCCTGCCTAGTCGGGCGGCTCCCTCTCTCTGCATCGCTCCTTCCGTCTGCCCGCCCGCCTGTCTTTCTTCATTAGGTTTTACCAAAAAAAAAAAAAAAAAAAAAAAAGTAAGCAACCCGGCGCATTGTACCCAAGTGGTCCAGTAACGCCCCCGCCTAGCCCAGCGCCGCTGGCCGCCTCCGTGGTGGATGCGAGCAGCTCGGGGGGTTTCTGAGAAGGGACACTTCCTCCCCCGCCTCTGGTGTCTGCCGCCGGGCAGTTCAGGTTCAAGCCCACCGTCGACGTGACTGCTGTAAAGGCCGCGGGGCAGGACTCCGGAGCTCCGCGCACACGTAAGCGAGACGCACGAGGCAGTCCCGGACGCGCAGTGACCCGGGACTGCGGCGGCGAGTGTGGGCACGGAGGGGCAGGACGCCGCGCCCCCTCCCTCCCCCCGGCAGGCCGAGCACGCCTTCCAGCCTGGGGGGCAGGGGCAGGTCGCCCCGGGTCGCCGGCACCTCCGGCGCCCGAGAAATCTGCAGATTCATTGCTCCCTTTGGTCTTCCGGCGACAGCCCTCCGTGCCGAGTAGGGCCAGCCCGGTCCTTCGCCGCCAGCCGAGAGCCGGCCGCAGAGGCGGACCCGACTTCTCCCCATAAAAACGCTGCAGTTACTTCTCCCAGCGCCGGGGCCCCTGTCTGCGTCCCACCTTGCTTCTCCCTGGCACGTCCCGCGGCCTGGAGCGGTGCTCAGTCTCGGCAACTTTCACCGTCTGGCCCCGAGAGTCTGGCCGTTTCTAAGACAATGTGAACAAAGAGGAGCAGGGGCGAGCGGGGCGCTCTGGCGGGCTGGGGGCGGGCGTGGGGGCGCCGCGCTCCAACCGGCCCCGCGGGGATCGGGCGCAGGGCGCGCCGCGCGGCTCCCCGGCCGCTCGGGCGCCGGATTTCTTTGTCCCGAGCCCGGGGTTGGGCGCGAGGGCCGCCGGCCGCGAGCAGAACCGAGCCCCGGGCTTGGGGCTCCGACTTCCACGTGCGTCCCGCGGGTTTAGAGCAGGAAGCAGCGTCAGCGACCCTCGGGCGCTCCCCGCACCGGGCTCCCTCAGCTCGGCGGCGGCTTCGGGGCCGCGAGGGACCCGGGGCCCTCGGCTTTCTCATCCCCCGAGGGCGGGCCCAGCTCGCCCCTCGGAGCGCAGTCCAGGGTTCCAGGGTAGGGGGAGCCCCCGGCGCGCGCTCCTGCACCCGGACTCTCCGCAGACGCAGGCGAGCTCGCGGAGCGAGGCGGTGCTCGGGCGCCCCCTCACCCAAGCCGGCCGCGCCGCGGGGCGGGACCTAAACGCAGCGCCGGCTCGAGAGACGCCGGGAGAGCCCCAAACCGGGCCAGGAGCGGCCACTGCGGCCGGTGTGCGAGCGTGGGAGGGGGCTGGGCGCACAGTCCCCCGCCCCCGCCTCGCCGGTCCCACCTGCCGCGCCGCTTGCTCCTGTCTGCAGGAGAGATGAGTGCGGAACTGTGGGGTCCGTTCAAGCTCATTAAATCAGCCCCCTTCACTCCAACTCTTAGCTAAGTTTTATTTAACTCAAAGCAGCCCCCGAGCCCCAAGTGGGAAAACTAGTTCTCCCAATTCAGTCTGCACCTCCGCCGCCGCAGCGAACGAGGGGTTAGCTTCGCGGCTGCGACTCCGCGTGAGCGCCTCGGCCGCAGGGGCGCAGGGGCCCGCGGCCTCGCGCTTCCTTTGTGAGACCGGGGGCTCGGGGCGTCCCCGGGTCCCCGCGCTTCGGCGCCCGGCGCGGGGCCTGCCGCAGCGCCGAGGGCGCGGCGGGCGCTAGGACCGCGGGGAGCGCGGGCGGCGCGGCGCTACCTTAAACCCGGCCCAATGCCGCCGCCTGCGCCACTCTGCGCGCCGCGGGGCTGCGCAGGAGGAGCGCTCCGGCCACCTCGCCCCGCGCCCCGGCGACACCTGTTCGCGGCCGCCGGCGGCACGCGGGTCCTGCCGCGGCGCCCCTCGCTCCCGCCGCCGCCGCCGCCCGCCGCCCGCGCCCGGCCGATGGACGCCAGCCGAGCCCCCGGAGGACTCTGGACACCAGCCTTGGACGCCTAAAGTTTTCCCTTCTTTTTGTTTTATTATCATCCTTCTCATTTTTGGAGGAGGGGACGGGGCTGCAGATTCGTCGCCGCCACCAACGTGAGATTTTTTTCCCCTCCCTTGAAGGATTCCTGCTGATGTCTGCAGAGTCGGTTAGAGTAAAAACAGCGCATGCCTTCCTGGAGTCAGGATCCGTAAATTCTGACGTAGCCCGTGCATCTTAAAAACCCCTATAATAACGCCTAGGCATTTAAGTTGCTATGGTCATTCTGGTCGCAAGCCTAATGGAGAAACTCCGGATTTTTTTCCCTCCCTACGGTCGGATGAGATGAAGACCTGCGTGCCTGCCGAGAGCTGGGGATCTGTGTGGAGAGATACATAGATACGTTTATCAATATGTCAGTGTGCGAGTATAAAGTGGTGCTTGCTTAGACTATCCGCGGTTTGACCTTGAACCTGAGCCAGCGAAACGGCAGGTTACTTTTATTGAGGCATTTCATGGATTGAAGAAAAGGACCTTTTTTCTTTTTCTTTTCTTCTCTCTGCAACTGCAGTGAGGGACGGGAGTTGGATTTACCTCGCCGAGTACCTCCTGGGTTGGCACCATCATCATTGTTTATCGCTGTGCACGGAACGCCTGCCGACTCTGCCGATGGCTCCCCTGGGTGAAGTTGGGAACTATTTCGGCGTGCAGGATGCGGTGCCGTTCGGGAACGGGCCGGTGTTGCCGGTGGACAGCCCGGTCTTGCTAAGTGACCACCTGGGTCAGTCCGAAGCAGGGGGGCTTCCCAGGGGACCCGCGGTCACGGACTTGGATCACTTAAAGGGGATTCTCAGGCGGAGGCAGCTGTACTGCAGGACTGGATTTCACTTAGAAATCTTCCCCAACGGTACTATCCAGGGAACCAGGAAGGACCACAGCCGGTTCGGTAGGTGCATCGTTAACCCTTGAGGGCCCGAGCTGGCAGGCTCGGACCGCAGCTACCCAGAAGGCGGCCGGGCGCGGGCGGGGGATGCGGGAAGGGGTCTGCCTCCCTTGGTCTCGGACTGACTTGGTCTCATTCGCTTCAGGGGAGAAAAAAGCCTCCGGAATTGCAGACCTGCTGCTGGCACTGATGCCGGGTCTACACTGGAAGGCTTTTTTTTTTTTTTTTTTTAAGGAGGGCATGATTTATAAATATAACACATACCCCTAGTTCTTTTGCATCATATAGGCGGGCAAGATCGGGTTTAGGAAGTTTCTTTTGAATGGAGTGATTCCACGAGTTTCAAGCTTTAATCATTAACTACGGAGAACTTAAAACGCATTTTGCTCAAGGCAATGCTTACCATCTCCTGCCAAATGAAGTTTTTGCCCCTTCCCTTTATTCCTCCAAAAAGTGTCCTGCTTAAATTGTAAATGAAGCGTATTGCTGATTCCCACCGAGAGGGACTGGGGCGCTTTAGGCGAAGGTTGCAGATTGTTTCGGGGGAGGAGAGACTGAAGTCGTATTTCAGACTCCGGGGCTGCAGGGGCAGGGCGCAGGGGGGTTGGGGGACGGACTCGGGCAGGGGCAGGGCCCTGTCCAGGGTCGTTTGTCCTTCCAGCCATAGACTCATGCCCTGTGCTCTGTCCAGTTCCCACCGCGCGCAGCCCTGTGTAGGATTCCTGGGTGCCTCTGGTGTGCGTGTGTGCGCGCGTGCAAAAGCGGAGAGCAAATTTTAAAGGGCATTCCTAGCGCTTCATCTCCGGAGGAGGATGTCTGTGACTCAGCACGAGGGCTGCAGACCCCGGAGGCTGGAGACCGTCCGCTCTAATGACTGCACACACGTGCCCGCTGAGCCGCCGGGCCCGACGGCAGCGCCCCGGGGGTGGTGGGTGGAGGGGCTTCTCCTGTTTTTTTTTCCCCCCATACTTACAAAATAAAGCTGGGGTTGGGGTGGGGGAGGTAGCGGCGTTTGGGCAACCGGACTGTTGGAAGGAGTTAACTTATTGAGCGAACCCACCTGACAACTTAAACTAGGTCGTAAAAGCAAAGTCCTATGGTGCTTTCTCTTCGTCAAGCTTCACGCCAGATGCTGAGCACGGTCTGAACTGTCCGTGTAGCTCGTGGGCTGCAGACGATGGCCGAGGTGAGGCCGGCCCGGGCCTGAGATGGGCCGGCCCCGGGGTTTCCTGCCTCTGTCCTCCCTCCCCGAGCCTCAGCCCGGAGGGACCCACCAGGGAGACGGCTCAGGGTCCCCCCCGCCCCGCTCCCGCGCCCCCGTCCGCTTTGCAGTCTCCAGTTACCCAGAGGAAGATCGAGAAGTGGAGGCGGCTCTGGCCGCTGCGGAACGAGGACGAAACTTCGCGCAAGCGCTCACCTCTCACCTCGGCTGCCCCCAGGCCGCCAGCGCTCGCGCCGCGCTCCGGACCAGGGCAGGCGGCCCGGTGCGGGGACGTAGCGCCCAGCCCGGGCCCCCGCGCGCCGGCCGGCAGGTGCCACTCGGCTGCCCGGGCCCCGCGCGCACTCGGCTGCCGCCGGCCTGCTCCGCGCGGTCCTAGACGCGCTCGGGTTCGGCGGCTCGCCCCCGCCCCGCGCGCCCTGGGCTGCTGGGACCGCCGAGTCCGGGGCGCCGGGCCCGGGCGCGCTCCGGCCGCATTTACGGATCGGGCTCCTTGAGCCCGGGGCCGCGTCACAGCGCTCGCGGCGTGAGAACGCGGGTCCAGCGGATCGGGCCGCCGCCGGGAGCAGCGTGGCCGCGCGTGGGGCGGGAGCCGCCGGAGGCGCGCGCGGCGGGGCCGAGGCCCCGGAGTCCTGTCCCGTCTCGGACCCCTCTCCGTCCTTCGGAGCGCACAGCCGGGTCCCGGAGAGGTGGGCTCGCGGCGCCGGAGGTGGGTCGAGCCAGCCGGCAGGGCCGGGGCCGCGGGGGAGAGAGAGGGGACAAAGGGCGGCGTAGGCAGGGGGCCGCGTGCCATTGTTGCGGACCCGCCGCCCCTCTCCGCCTGGGGAGCCCGCCATGGGCTCCCGCTTGCGGCCGGCGACCTCCGGTGCGGAGGAGCCGAGCCCGCCAAGGGAGACCGGGAGGCTCCGCTTGGGGCTTCTCCTCCTCTCCTTGCGCTTTTTTTTGTTTTTTTTAAACGCAGTCACCTTTCGGGTAGGACGTTCGCTACACGCAACCCGGTCATTAGGAATCCAGTGCCTCTGCCTCGGGGACAGCGAGGGACCGGGGTGGACGGAGGGGGCCGGGGGCCGGAATGGGGTGGGGGAGCGGCCGAGAGGCGCGCTCCGGGGTCAGCCGACAAGGACGCGGGCCCGGCGGCTGCACGGAGACCGTAAAACAAAACGCGGCCTCGGCACCCCCGCCCCCAATCCCGGAGGTGACGCGTCCTCTCCCCGTCCGCCCGCGCGGCCGGCGGGCAGCTGGGGGCGGCGCTGGCTGGGGGGCCGGGCAGCGGAAGCCGGGGCCCGGGGCTGGGCGGGGTGGGGGCCCGGGGCTGGGGTCGGCCGCAGCGGGCGGCGGGGGAGGGGCGCGCCCGCGCCGGGTTCGGATGCGGCGGAGCGGGCTGCACGCGCGGTGGGGGCGGGGAGGGAGGGCGCGGCGGCCAGCTTCTTGCGGCTTCCATCCGGGGGCGGCGCGGAGAAGCCCCCACAGGAGCCGTCAGCACCGCGGCCTCCCGCCGCGGTAGGTTCAGTGTCAGCAATGTCCGCGGCGCGGCGCCGGCCGCCCACCCTGGCTCCGGGCCCCGCCCGGGGGCGCGTGGGCGCTAGGACCCTGCGCGGGGCGGGGGGGCCGCGGCCAGCACACCTGGCGCCCACCTCGCCCCGTCCGCAGCACCTAGGACCCCCTCGTCTCCCCCGCGCGCAGCCCCCCAGCCGCGCCCTGGGGACCTCGAGTGCACCCCCGGTTTCTCTTCCGAGCCTCTAGAGGAGAGGAGCTGTGGGTAGGGGGCCAAGGGGGCTTGCACCTCGGTTAAAACAGAAGGTGCGTTTTCCACCTGCCACGGGAAATGGCAGAGGAAGCGGGAGAGACGCCCCCCTGCGCCCCCACGCAGGTGACTGCGGCTGCGGCGGTGACACAGCATCAGCAGTGCGGGCGGGGGGCGGGGAGCCTTGCGGCTGTGCCTGCGGGAGCTGTGCGGCCGCGACGCGGGCCCGGGGGCCGCGGGGGCCCTTTGTTTTCCCCGGGTGGGGGGCGCTGGCTTGGCGCGGAGGCCAGGCGCGGAGGCCAGGCCCGGAGAAGGGGACCCGGGATCCCATCTGGGGTGATAGGCCCAGGGGAACCAGCCGGTTCGTTCCCTAATAGTGCTGGACGGAAAAAGTGAGCAGAAAAATCAGTGGAGGAAATGGTAATGCGGATAATAAAAACAGGGAGCCTGGGGCCTGATCCGCTATTTGACTTGGCACGCGGAACCCGAGCCGGGTGACCCAGCCTGGTGCGGAGCCGGCTGGTCCTCGCCGGGGCCTTGAGGCGGCCGGTCCGGAGTCAGGTGTAGTAGTAGTGCCAGAGGGTAGAAATATGATCAAGAGCCGTGCTTTAAAAAGACAGGTTAAACAATCCTATTTCCAAGGGTCTCGATTGAAACGACTTAGTTCTGTGTATCTGTTCTTTCGTATCTCAGTCAGGGAAAGGATGCTGTTCTCAGGATAGGCCCAGATTCTGGAAAAATCGGTGAGGTAGTGGCTCCCGTTCAGCTAGTCATTTCCCAAATGAACCTGGGCTTTGCTCAAGGCCTCAGGCTCTGAGATGACTGATCTGGCAGCCCTGGTGTGTGGTTCTCCCCAAGCAGGGGGCTGGAGGGGGGAGGTTAATCTATTTTAGAAAGCCTGCCCTGGTGCCTCTCTCCACAGACTGCATACATTCTTGTCTGAAGAATGCAGGTCTGTTAAGTGTTGGGGGCTTTTAGGCTGGAGAGTTGTTTCACATGGCCCACGCACTTCGCAGGGCCAGTGGAGGTGCGGCCCAGGGCTGAGGGCCTCCTGGGAGCAAGGCCAGCTTTGGGGTAATGGTCCATGTGAACAGAGCCTGGAGCCGAACATGACTTACCTGGTGAGTCTGGGGTCAAGGGGATACTGTGCCGAGATCATTTTCCTGAAGGGGTTCAGAAACTGACCTGGCCTCTTGTGGACCACAGATGACTGTGGGCCCTGTCAGACCCCACCAGGCCTCCTGGGCCCTGGGGACTGCATCCTCATGGGAGTGCTTGCCTGCTATGGAAGGGCCCAGCTAGATGCCACCATCACGGAGCTCGGCTGCCCAGGTCACTCCATCAGTGCCTATGGCTGTGGCCCTTCTGCACTGCCTAAGAGAGACGGGCCACTCCCTCCCTCCCTCCTTTCTACTCTTCCTAGTTCTTTCCTTCTTGCCCTTCTGTGTCTACACAGAAGCTTTCTCCCCAGGTTCTTCCTGAGCCAACAGCCACACCGCACCCTGTGTCTCATGCTGGTGGAAACAGCCATGGAGGGGGGCATCCCCGCTCAGATAAGTGCAGTCCGAAGCACATGCTTGGCACTGGCTTGGGTCCGGAGAGAGGGTAACCTACCTGCTGGAGGTTCTGGAGTTCCTGGTGGACAGGATAGTACCAGGAATGTCAAGGATTCCAGTCTGGGTGGGGCAGGGGCTTGTTGCCATGTTGCCAGGTCTTCCTGGCCTTGTAGCTCTGATGAGCTCTGCATGTGGGGGAGCAGCTGTGACTCAGATGTTCTAGATTCTGTTTGCCCTCAGATCACGAGATGACCTCATGAAAAGCTGGGCTGTTTTTTTGAGGTCTCTGCATCTTAAGGGGCTGCAGAGCTCAGGATGCTAGTTTGAGGTGATGACATCCTTTTCATCTGGGGTCCCTAGATGTAGCTCCTTCTCATCTGGAGTCTCTCTCCTTGAAGACTTGTCTCTGGTCTTAACCCTTGGAAGCACCCCAGACTCCCCTTTCCCAGCCTGAGTGAGTTGCCTGCCTACCAGGAATACCCACCTCTCATTGCATCTCCCCCATTGTTATTACACTTACCTGGTTGTCTGTCCTTCTGCCCACTAGATGGGAAGCTCTTTGAGGTCATAGTCTAGTCCTTGCTGTGGTGCGTGGCTTACAATTTGTTGTTGTTCAGTTGCTCACTGGTGTCTGACTCCTTTGTGATCCCGTGGATGTAGCCCTCCAGGCTCCTCTGTCCATGGAATTTCCCAGGCAAGAACACTGGAGTGGGTTGCTATTTTCTTCTCCAGGGATCTTCCAGACCCAGGGTTCAAACCCACATCTCTTGTCTTGGCAGGCAGATTCTTTACTGCTGAACCACCGGGCATGCCCATTGGCTTACTCCTTAGTTTGTTGATTTAATGAATGAGTACATGTCTTATTGATGCCGGGAGATAACAAGATTGATCTCTTACCACTTTCATTTCCAAAATGTGTAATAATCATTTCAGAACTTACGTTGTGTGTGCACAAAATCAGTATGTTAACAGGCGGAGCTGCCCACCTTCCCACATCCTGTGTGAAGAGAGTGCAGACACAGGAGCCCACCTGCTCTTCATTTCCTCTGCTGCTGCTTGTCCTGAGTGCTGGCTTGGCCAAGCCTCATCTCGCCAACATCTTCCATTTCACTAGTGAGGGAATGACCATATATATAAGCAGACGAATGGATAAGAAAGCTGTGGTACATATACACAGTGGAATATTACTCAGCTATTAAAAAGAATGCATTTGAATCAGTTCTAATGAGGTGGATGAAACTGGAGCCTGTTATACAGAGTGAAGGAAGTCAGAAAGAAAAACACCAATATAGTATATTAACGCATATACATGAAATTTAGAAAGATGGTAACGATAACCCTGTATGTGAGACAGCAAAAGAGACACAGATGTAAAGAACGACTTTTGGACTCTGTGAGAGAAGGCAAGGATGGGATGATTTGAGAGAACAGCATTGAAACATGTATATTATCATACGGGAAATGGATCACCAGTCCAGGTTCAATGCATGAGACAGGGTGCTCAGGGCTGGTGTACTGGGATGACCCTGAGGGATGGGATGGGGAAGGAGGTGGGAGGGGGTTCAGGATGGGGAACACATGTATACTCATGGCTGATTCATGTCAATGTATAGCAAAAACTGCTACAATATTGTAATTAGCCTCCAATTAAAATAAGTTAATAAAAAAAAAGTGGTACAGAAATCCCAGACTTTTGAGGAAAGGTAAAGCTGATGGGAAGATGTGCATGGTCAGTAAGGACCTCGGCCTTGGAGTCTGATTGCTCCCGGAGAGGTTGTCCTTAAGCCTAGTGTCCCCATATGTCATCTGAGGGCTCTCATGTGATGATGCCTTGGGCTGTTATGTGGCCCGAGTGGCAGGCCTCTCACTGGGCACACACTAGATGCTGAAGGACCCCGGCTGTTTGGGTTGTCACTGATGAGACTGGTGCTTCTGCTGTCCTGTAGACCAGCCAGGCACATGGCTTTGTCAGAGCTCGTGTACTTAGGTTTTGTTGGGGCTGATGGGCAATGTTGGTTGATAGCTGTTATTAGTTCTCTCAGAGCTGCCTCATGTTAGGGAAAGCAAAGATCATTAAATACCCTCTTAGAAGGTGCAAGTATCTTTTAGTTTTATGACTTTCAGTTGACATACTGTATTAAATTGTTCAGCTGCAATGGGACAAAATGTTTCCATTTTACAATGAAAATTGGACCTTAATGAAGTCCTTATCCTATTTCAGGATTACTATGATTTATAGTGTGTGTTTTCAGGTAGCTAAGAAGAGACACATTAGTATGTGACTCTTTTAGTAATAAAATGCCACAGTGTAAGTTATTTTTAATCCTAAGAGTTGGATGTGGCATAATGAAATAAAATGATTCATCAATAAGGGCGTGCATCTCACATGAACTGACTCTCATGGAAATATTGCCTTATTTGTCTTCCCATTTGCTTTGTGAGGTAGGGAATGGCTGATTAATGAACTTATTTCAGATGTGTTTTTCATTCGAGACTCATCGGTTATCAGATTCAGAAGGCAATTTCTCATCATATTTTCCCACACGTTATTTCACATTCTGTTAAAATACATACTTTGTGTTTTTTTTTTTTTTTTGCAGGTTCAGATGGACAGTCTGTAAACTAAGCTCAAAGAATTTGTTACATTTTGTGCTTATAACAGGACTAGGAACACCCTTTTATAAGCAGTCTCTCTCTCTCTGTCCATCACCTTGAGCCTTTGCTTTATTAGATTTATGTACTCCATGTCTTGCTATGATTGCTGCACAGTCTGTTTTGTGAGGGTTGCAAAATTAATTGTTTAAAAATCCATGTAAGTGCTTTTTTACAAGTCACAGGAGACTGACTGTAGCGCAGAGTTATCCCTATTTTTTTCTAAACTTTTTAAATGTAAGTAAATTACTTTAATATTTGCAGATATTTCTAAAACAGCTCAGTATTTGGTATGTGTTAATGCAAGGTTTACACAGAATGTAGCACTTTAATACAAAATGAGAAAATGGCTGAGCATGAGTGTCTTACTATTGTCCCAAAATGCCATTGGATAATCATGTTAAAACAACACTATTGTTATGGAACCTAGAGCTGCTGTTGTGTGACTATAAAATTCTGGATTTATGCCCAGCTTAGGCAATATTATTCTTAGTGAGGTAAGCAAGAGGAAAGAAGGAAATAAGATTGTTATGTTGATTTGATTTTGGGTTATAGTAATCCATGCCTATTTTAAATCAAGAGCATTTTTTTGGAATGAGCTTTTTTTTTTTCCTCCAAATATTGTGTTATCTTAATTGCTTAACTATCTCTTTGCGGCTTAGATAAGCACAAAGAAAAATCAATACTTGATTTAAGCAGAAATATTTGGGATGTAGGCCTTTTAGTTTTCCAGATGGAGCATAATACAGTTATACTGGATAGAGAGAGCCGGATAATTTTCAATGTAAACCAGACAAGTCTTTGGTTGGCATCTCCATTCTTACTTGAAGAGACGTAGACTTCTCTCTGAATAGAACTTTTTTCCAATCCATGCCCATACACGGATACTTCATTTCACAGTTTTAAAGTAGAAGTAAATTTTCTCTTACATTATACTCATGTAACTTAGAACATGTACACTGGCTTATCTGACCTGTCATTTCTTACCATATCTATGTAAATACCAGGTTTTTTCTTAGAGAATGAACTTATGGTTATGAGGGTGGGGGAAGATTGAGGGGAAGATTAGGAGGAAGGGATAGTTGGTGGGGAGTTGGGGATGGACATGTCCACACGGCTGTAGTTAAAATGGATAACTAACAGGGACCTCCTGTACAGCACATGGAACTCTGCTCAGTGTTATGTAGCAACCTGGATGGGAGGGGAGTGTAGGGGAGAATGGATGTATGTATATGTATGGCTGAATCCCTTTGCTGTCCACCTGAAGCTATCAAAACATTGCTAATCAGCTATATTCCAACATAAAATAAAATAAAAAGTTTAAAAGAAAATAAATGCTAGCTTTTTATTTAAAACCTTTTTTTTTGGTTATGTGTCATGTTGATAAGTGTTTTTGTCTCATAACTAGAAGCTAAGATCTAGTGGAAAAATCAATTCTTTGGGGCAGTAGTTTTAAGAGAAGATGACTCCTGAGTAAGTGCTCCTCTTCAGTGCTCCCGGGCTTGTGGATGCATGGTGGGCAGTGCTCCAGGCCCTGACCTGTGTCCCTCTGTCTCGGTCTTGCAGGGATCCTGGAATTCATCAGTATAGCCGTGGGTCTGGTCAGCATCCGTGGCGTGGACAGTGGACTCTACCTCGGCATGAATGAGAAGGGGGAGCTATATGGATCGGTAAGTGCAGCGGGCCACCTCGCCAGCCTCCCTGACTCACGTTTGCTGGGAACCACTCTTTCTCGAGGTTATAAATAGAAATGAAACTGGTGATGGTGGGAAGGGGAGTGTAGGCTTTCACTTTTTGAAGAAAACCACTTCATTGTTATGAATAGATGTCAGCCCTGAATCTTCACTAGACCAAAGTTTCTAAAGCAAACGCTTTATTTATATGCTGAGCCATTTTCATTACCCAGTAAATAAAAAATTCAAAACTGTGAAAAATCCCATCTTCTGGTATTGAATGGGAGTTATTTTTGAAATGAATTGAAATGATCTCTCCCCAGCTTTGGCAAGCATTGTAATTAAAACTAGAAATAGACCATGCAGTGAGTATCAGCCCTTTTTCTGAGCTACATAAGATTTTCATTATGTAGAGACAAGGGAGATGGAAATTACTGTCAGATATTCTTGTAGGCGAAAAGAAATAGAAAAATATAATAATTATTTGTAAGTATTATGAGTTTCTTTTCTATTATGTCTTCCTTCCTGTCTCCAGTGGGTTGGAAGCTCCCTGTGGAGGCAGAGAGCACTCCCTGCAGCTTGCCGGGCACCTGGAATTGTGGTCTTCAGAGTTTTCTGAGTGTAGATCTCAGTGCCTCATGTCAAGTTGTTTAAAAGTTGTGTAAAGTGTCGCCCATATATGTTATGTTGTTTTATGCAGCATGCATTAAGGTGAAGTGCTGTGAAGGCAGGGATGGACGAGTGGGCAGTCAGAGGCCACGTTCTGTCCACAGCAGATGGACCTGTGTCCTCGAGGCTGTGGCCCGTTGTGGGGGCTTCTCCAGGGGCCTGTCTGCCTTCTTCCTTGCCCCCACCCTTTCCACGTGTCCCTGGTTGAGCCCCCCCTGGGGCAGAGACCTGGTGACCATGGGGTGGCGGGGAGGCCTGACTGGGGGCTTGTGAGGCCCGCTGCCTGGTTCAGAGCCTGAGGTGCCCAGCAGAGGTGGGACAGCCCCCTTGCCCTCTGTGTCCTTGCTTGCCTGGAGGTGTCCTCAGGCTGGGGCCCTGCTCGGTGGACAGCTGACCAGGCCCGCATTTTCCCACCCCCTCATTTCCTTCCTCCAGCCTCCCCCGTGCCCACCCTGCTCCCGCCGACAGAGGGTCCCTCAGCCCCCGACACCGCCGCTTCCCACTCAGACTGCTTGAGCTCCTGCGCTGAAGGTGGTGGCCGCCTGCCTCCATTCACTCTCCCCGGCAAACCTTGCTGCCCAGGCCTGCTCTGCTAGGCCGTCTCCTGTCTCCACGTGCCTCAGGTCTGCCTCCCTGCTCTTCTCTGGTCACTTGTCGTCTGATGGGCCGTGGGGTCGTGTCCCCCACCCCGCCCTGCCGTCCCCTCCTCCCTGTGCCTCAGGAAGCAGCTTTTTTTCTTTAGGATTCGGTGACAATACTGCCTCTTCTGCAAAACCTTCCCTACTCACTGGAGCCCGAGTTCCGGGTCAGCATCTCGTGTGTGCGTGTGTGTCCTCTGGGCTCCGGCAGTGCCTTCTTTATGTTTCCATCCTCACCTGAGGAATGTAGACTTCTGGTGTGATTATGTGTCTGTGTTGGTTGTGTGTTCATGTTGGTTATGTGTCCACTGGAGGAACATAGACTTCTGGTGTGGTTGTGTGTCTGTGTTGGTTGTGTGTCTACGTTGGTTGTGTGTCCATGTTGGTTGTGTCCATGTTTGTTATGTGTCCACTCCAGGAATGTAGACTTCCGATGTGGTTGTGTCTCTGTGTGTTGTGGGTCCATATTCCCTAGTGTGTTGAGGTGGGGGCTGCAGGTTTCCTTTCAGTGTTGCTCTGCACACAGCCTGGGCCTGCACTGGCGAGGGTCCTCGTTGGGTTGCAGTGGATTGAACATTGTGGTTTATTCATGGCTTCCCGACCCTCGAGGTGTGGCCCTGGCTGTCTCTGCCTGTGTGGTCAGTGTGTCCCTTGGACCCTGCTGGAGGGAATGTCCCTCTCTGCTGTCCCCATGCTGAGCCGCGCTGTGATGTGTTGTCCTAGCATCCATCCCTGGGGGAGGGGCAGAGGCTGGAGAGGATGGTGTCCGGGGAGGATGGTGTCTGGGGAGGGTGGTGGCCATTGGGATGCCAGGCGCCCCCGCCTGCTCCTCCTGTCCAGACAGGGGCTGGACTTGGGTGGCCTCACGGCTCCTCTGCTCTGGGTCTCAGCCTTTCATGCCTTGGGCTCCCCGGGCTTCACTCCCATCTTCCCCGCCTGTCTTTTGATGGTCTCTGTGTGCCCATGATGTTACACAGCAGGATTGCCTCTTCCGAGCTGCCTGCCTGGTTTGCCTGTGTGCACACCTCACACAGATGTGAGGGAGTCTATCTCCTCGGTGGCCAGAACCACACTGCACTGTGGTTGTCATCACCCTTGTGTGGCAGTGAGAATGGGGTAACCCACACATCCCCTCTCCATCCCAAAGAGACCGAGAGAAGGAGAGAGAAGCAGGCAGCGATTCTGTTATTAGCGCGCCAGAAACTGTAGCTGAGAAGTTTACCTATATGAAGTTGTGTGAAGCTCAGCGGAGTGGAGAAGGTGTGTTTCTAAACACTGAGGAAACCTTGGAAAGACTGATCTCATTGGGAAAGAAGATGAACAGGAGATTTGGGGAATTAGCCATCACTTTTATAAAATCTATGCATGTGTAAATGCAGCAAAAGTTAATGTAAAGTATATTTAGGATTATTTTTTCTCTTCATTTATGTGGTTCTTTTCCTTCCAAGACTATATTAGTATTAGATCTAAAAGGTCAGAGGTGAATGGGGTAATACTTCTTCAGAAAAATATATAGGATTCTGAACCCTGTTAGAGGGCTTCCCAGATGGTGCTAGTTGTAAAGAACCCAACTGCCAGTGCAGGAGACATAAGAGATGTGGGTTCTATCCCTGGGTTGGGAAGATCCCCTGGAGAAGGGAATGGCTGCCCACTCCAGTGTTCTTTCCCGGAGAATCCCCATGGACAGAGGAGCCTGGCGGGTTAGATCCATAGGGTTGCAAAGAGTCAAACACAACTGAAGTGACTTAGCATGCACACACCCTGTCATACTGTGGAAACAGGAAAAACTATTGCTGATGTATACTATGATGTGATTTAAGGAAGATCTGAGCCATTCTGTTTCTGGGATAGAGTTAGATTATTGTAATCCTGTTTTGAATTCATCCCTATGTCCATTCATCTGCTCATTTCTTCAAACATTTATACTTAATATGCACCCAGTATTGTGCTAAGTGCATGACAACACAGCAAGTATCTCAGACTCTGGTGGGAGAAATATACCTATAAATAATTCAGTTCAGTGTGAACTGCACCATGTTAGAGGAATCACAAATATCCTGGGAATCCAGAAGAGTGTCTAAGTAATTGCCTGGGGAAATTGGGTGGCAGCATTTCACTGGGTTTTGAGGGATGTATAGGAGTCTCAAAAAAGGGAGGCATAAAAGGAAAGGTGTGTAATTTTTCAAATGTAAAGATTAGACTACCCTGCCTGGGTGAGATTTAGGAAGGCTATTAGATCTCTCTCTCTCTCTCTCACACACACACACACACGAGTGTATACTTAGGCAGAGAATTAAAATGTTAGAGTATTAGTTTACATTTCTCACTTTTGTTCTCATGACAGAGAATAGACGTAAGGCTTCGTTACCTCTAGGGTCTTAACCTAAATCATCTGAGCATCATCGGGTTACTTCAAAGTGTCAAGAATAATTCACTGTAATAAATACCTCTTTAAAAAAGAATGCCTTGAAAACAATTAATCTGTTTCAAGAAGCCTGCCTTTAATGAGAGTTGTTGACATTTTCATTAAAAAGAGGCAGCACAGTCTCTAAAACTGTAACGGTGCAGGAAAGGGAAGCATGGGACCTGAAGACGTGATGAGGAGGATGACAGACCCCTGTTTGTATCCCTTTCAGCACCCGCTGTTTTCTGTCTGGAGTTTTCATTCTCGTTGATCTTTCCCACTGAATTTGGCTCTTAGGAGCCAGTCTTGTCTCCTGAAGGCCCCGCTGTGTGTGTTGCATGCTGTTGGCACGTAGGCTCATCACCCCAGCCATTTGGCCGGTCACGCCTGCACCCATGTAGTACGTCACACGTAGATAGCGTGACCCGAGCTGTCATTGTCCACCTCCACTGTCCTGGTTTTCCACCTGGGCCGCCCCGGTCTTCTGCTGGTGGGACCTTGCTCAGCTGTTAAGGCTGAAAGAGAAGAGGTGGGGTAACTTGCTCCTGGGCCAGAGCTTCTGGGACAAAGCAAGGACTCAGACCAGCGCTGGAGCAAGGGAGCGTGGCCACCACCCGCCAGAGACGCTGGTCACACACACAGGCACCTGTGGACCGTCGGTTAGTTGTTACGTTTCCAGAGACACAGGTGCGCCCGGCTGGGTCCATGTGAGTCCATGTAATCAGTAACCAGGGTGTGCTGGATTCAGACTGTGTTTCCACTGAGTAGAAACTTTAAAGCCCAGAACATCACGTGGGGTGCCTGTCCACACTGGCTGGGCCTGTGTGAACTGGAGCTGTCCCTCGTGCGATGTTTCCATGGAGGGGGGCAGTGGTTGGGGGGCTTCAAGGACCACCCATCCCAGGATGAAGGTGTATGTCCACCCTGGTAAGAGAAAACGGCAAAATATCTCACATCCCAAAACCCCATTTGCCTTAAATTATTTTTGCTTTAACTGAGTATGTACAAACATAGACACTCTATGCTCCTTTGATGACTGCAACGCAAACCATATGTATATTAAAATTCACCCTGGACCATGGAATGGCTGGACTCTGGAGCGGTGGGCGGGGTCTGATGTGATGGGTGAAGCTACCTGAGTGGGGCTGAGATACAGCTTTGTACGCAGCACACCTGTCCCCAGGGCTCCTGAGGTGGTGGGGCGGCCTCCTCCCATGGCCTCCTGGGTGAATTGCTGGGAAGCCAGGTGTCACCTGGCCCATATGGACAGTCCAAGGATGTCGTTTCTCTTCCCATGAGTTCCAGTGGTGAGGGTTTTGCTGCTTAGCGCTGAAGGTGACGTCAGATACAGACACATCCTTGGGCGACCATCTGTGGCTATAGGCAGGCCTCAGGAGGGTTTTGAGTGGCCTTAAAAGGATTCCTTTACTTTTTGGGAGAAGAAAAGTCCGAGATGATTCTCCTGCAGGAAGCTTGTTACCCCTGGATTAGCCTTTATCTTCCCGGGACGTGCAGCTATGGAAATGTGCTGGGATCGGGGGTGGTCCCTGTGGTCTCCGTGAGGCATCTGCAGCGCCTGTGTGAGCAGGTTGGGCACATGCAGAATGAGCGTGTGCTTGTGGAACAGGACACCGTGCCTGGTGGCCAGTCCCTGCTGGACTCAGCCGTTTGTCTGTGTGCTGTGTCAGTTGAGACAACTCCAGCAGCGGCCATGCCAGCGGGTCCTGGATGCTGAGTCTGAGGGGTGTCATTCCTGCAGGGGAAATGGCAAGAGTCTTCTGTGTTGTGGCCTCCCTGGGGCGGGCGTGCTTTGCAAGCCGGTGGCTTCAAGCAGACACCGAGTGATGGAGCCCGGCCTCCCATCCTATGTGCAGGTTGCTGGCTGTCAGGACTGCGTGGCAGTTTTTTGTGAAGGAGGGCAGCGCCTCGGGAGCCCGTTCCTGCTGCATTAGCTGGTTTAGCCAGTAGAGCTTCTTTGTGCTGGAGGTGAGGAGATGGGGGTTGGTGGCTTAGTGACGGACTCAAGGTCACACAGACGGTAAGGAAGGAGTTGGTTTGAATGCAGGTGAATTAATCTTGTTCGATACACACGAGTGGCCATCTGTTTTTGTGAATTAAAAATATATATATTATATGTATATATATTCCCCGCCCCCAGAAATAACCCTTTTATCAGAGCAGGGTCTAGTCTGCCCTTCATGGACATGATTTTGAAACAATTGTTTCCTTCTAGCAGCCTAGTTTTTACTTAGTGGTTCATTTGTTTCCTTAGCATCTATACTCCTGGCTGTTAATTAGTGGAAAATCATCTTTTATTAAAAAATGTATCTTCTTCTTTATGTAACTGTAGTCAAGTTTCTGTTGTTAAGCAGCAAGCTGACTCACCTGATGGTCTGAGGCCTGTGTGGCTAACCTGGCAGGTAAGCGATGGCAGGGCTCACAGGTGGGGAGGCATCACAGGCTCTGAAAAGTGAAGTCGCTAAGTCGTGTCCGACTCTTTGTGAGCCCATGGACTGTGGCCTGCCAGGCTCCTCTGTCCATGGGATTCTCCAGGCAAGAATACTGGAGTGGGTTGCCATTTCCTCCTCCAGGGAATCTTCCTGACCCAGGGATTAAACCCAGGTATCCTGCACTGGAGGCAGACAATCTATCGTCTGAGCCACCAGGGACCTGGTTTTCATCGTCAGGCCCATGGGCTGGGCTCAGTGCACCCATGTGCACAGAGAGGGAAGGAGGATGGCCCGGGACTGGGGTTCGTGCTCAGGGGCGGGCTTCCTTTAGGCTCCGGGATCTCGGCACAGAAGCTTCCTGAGTCAGTGCTCCGATTCCCCCACCCCCTGCCCCCTGCCCGCTGCATTGCATCTCTTTGTAGAACAGGTGGGGCCTGGCCCGGGGCTTAGATGCAGGGGACATGACCTTCTGATTCTCTTCAGTCTCTGCATCCCCACGTTTCTTGCACTGATGCTGAGGGGCAGCCGTGCACACTCCCTGCCACATGCGCCTACACGCGAGTGCACACTCACTCGTTTTCATAACCCTGCAGGGTTTGGCGGTGTCATTGCGCACACAGGCCAGCACTTCTGTAGGTGCTGGAGAACAGTCGACCCTCGTGACTGCAGGCCACGTGCTTGCATGTTTGTCCACCAGCTGGAATTTGTGTACCGAATTGTATGACCGTGGAATGGTGTGACTCACAAACCTGCCAAGAGTAGCAGCAGAAGCTACTGTTGGCCAGGGCCCTGCCAGACCGTGCGGCCTTGTGCCTTCAGCTCCTGCTGAGTGAGCATCCTCTCCTGCATCTGTTTAGTGCCTGGGTCTCATGTTTTTGTGCTTTTCCAGGGTGATCAGAATGCCCCCGGGGCCTAGTGCTGAGATGCTGTGCGTGTCCCAAGTGCAGGAGTCTGGGCGTGTGTCACAGAGGAAACACGGGCCTCACAGGAGTCTCAGCTGTCCTGAGTCACTGCCCTGTGTCCACAGCTGACAAATCCACGATATTAACTTAAATGGAGACAGAACAAAGCAGGGCTGTGTGTTGGTTGTTTGATAAGCATGTGATGAGCAGAGAAACAGGCTCCGAACCCACGTTTCCCCAGGAGCTGCAGTTCAGGGCCTGATCCACATGGAGTGGCATCGCGTGTAAGGCTGCTTCCTCCTGGGGCGACCTTGGTGCTGGTTCAAGGGGAACTTGCCACGCTGGGGGGAGTCGGATGTGCAAACATGGTTGAGGTAACGGAATTGTGTCCAGAGAGGGCTGGTGGTGGGGCTTCATCCCCGGCTGGGAGGGAGGTCTGGATGGTTCACAGAGAAGGCAGTTTGGGAAGGGCTGGTGTGAAGGCAACCTTGGGGCTGCAGGGTTTGGAGATGTGGCTGCTCACGGGTCCCTATTCTGCTTCCCCGCCCCCTCCCCCCCCCCCCGACACAAACACAGTGGTCCTGTCTCTGCTTCTGGTTTTCCCGGCAGCTGCCAGAGGCCACGACGCTGACATTTGAGGGGTCCTCCACTGTCACTGTCCTTAGCAGCTCAGGAGACACTGCTGCCATGCTGCTCTGTGTCCTGGCTGGTGCCCTGGAGCCGCCCTGAGAAAGCCCCCCATCCTGCGGCTACCCTCCCAACCTTGCCCCGGTCAGGAGGGCTTGTCCATTGAGCTGGGTGTCCTTCGGTGATCTCACAGGCAGCTGAAAGATGTGTGTGCTTTCCCAGCACCCCCGCTGAGGGCCCCCCAAGGATGGGGAGGCCGTGGTATCAAGTGGAGCCCAAGAAGGGCTTGTGAATGCTTAGGATCCTGACCAAGCTCATCTCCTCCTCCCTTAGCCCTTTGTCGTCCTTGTCACTGTCCTGACATCACCGCCGCGGTTTGCTTCTCCTTTGTGGGAAGTGCCCGTGTGCTGTGAGCGTGGACCTGTCAGGGTCATGCCAAAGCTGCCACCGGGCAGCTCTGCGTGGCCTGCAGGGGCCTTGCCCTGGACATGGACACGGGCTTGCTGTCTGCTCTCCACCCGGGGTTGATCTCTGTGCCCCCTCCTTCCCGCTCCCCAAACCCTGTTTTCCTTCGGCCTCGCTGTCTGCAGGGCCTTGTCTCTGGGTCCTCTGGAGCAGCTTGCATCCCTTTTCCTTCCCTCCCTGTCTTTTGAGTTGGTTTTCAGCTTGCTGTGTCTTGATGGAAGGTTCCTGCCTGTCCTTGCATCCTGAAGACTTTGAACTTGGAGATGAAGCGCGGAGTGGGGCAAGCACAGGGCTGGGACCCCAGCTCCAGGGCCGCCTCCTCAGGGTTGCGGGCTGGAGTAGGAACCAGGGTTGACGACAGCCCATCATGAGAATGGCTGGCGCGGGTGCCGTCTGGGCTCCCTGGGGCTGAGCAGTGGCTCCTCAGCCTCCTTCAGGACCGAGTGCGGCCACGACGGATGTGCTGTCCTATCCGACCTCAGAGCTCCCTGTGCAAGACCCATGGAAGTCGTGTTTCTTGAACGTTTGAATTCAGAAGTTAAGAGTTAGGAAGGAAATAAGCATTTTCCCTCAGGTCAAACTATGACATCCCTTGTGTTATCCTTCGGACTGTAAACCATAAAGCTGTGTTTGCCGTGGTTAATTTTGTATACCTTCTTCTCAAGTGCAGCACGTTAGTATGTTATGTTCTTAGTTGAATTAAATAGTTGGATTTCTTTATTAAGGACAGAGTTTCCATCACTGATGGTGGCGAGGATGGTTTCTCCTATCCACATGCTGGCGAAGTCTACCAGCCGTGGCAGCACCAGAGTGTCCACCCCCAGAGTTGTGGTGCTGGAGTGAAGGCACTCTTTTGAAAATGGCCATGATGGCCTGTGGATCTGGTGCCTGGGTGACTGATAGTGTCAGCTCGTATTTGTCCTGGAAGTGGGCTGTTAGCAGAGGGGCCCTGAGAGAGTGACCCGCGTGTTGCTCAGAGGAAGGGACAGTGGCACCGGTAACTTCGCACGAGCATAGGGCCATTTCTCTACCACCAGGTGGGGTCTGGGAGGATGAGTCTGGTTCTAGAGGAGTCAGGGTTGATGTGAATTCATTTGGAGCTGAGTGGTGGGGGCACCCAGGGAGTCAGGAGATAGCCGAGACACACGTGTGTGTGTGACCCCACGAGGGGTTTCTCTGTGCATCTTGGGGGGCTGACAGTGTGTGTCTGAGAAGTTCGTAGTCCTCAGTCACTTCTCTTTGGGGCGCCTTCCCTCTGCCTTGTGTGACATGTCCAGCTTTGCCCCCAGCTCTAGATGCTCAGTGGGTAAAGAATCCCCCTGCCAATGCAGGATACACACGAGATATGGGTTCAGTCTCTGGGTCAGGAAGATCCCCCAGAGAAGGAAATGGTGACCCACTCCTGGGAAATCCCATCGACAGAGGCACCTGGTGGGCTACAGTCCGTGGGGTTGTAAAGCGTTGGACACAACTAACCAACTAAGCACACATGTGCTGCTCTGGATACTCTGTGACTTTGAGAACTGTTTTCTTACAGGTTTTGGCTTTTCTTCCCAGTCAGTTCTCTTGGGGCAGCTCATGACACAGGTTTTGTTGGTCAGGCAGACTTTCATTCATGAGCTGTGATTATTGAGGTCAACATAGGGAAGAGGTCAGCAGTGGTCCTCCAACATAAGACACCCTCTAAGGGGGGTGTCCTGCCAGTCTCCCAGGGAGGGAAGGAGAGGCGTCTGGTGCCACGGCCCTGTCTTTGTCCCCGTCCTTTCTTCCCCGAAACAGCAGCCTCCCTTCTTGGCCACTGCCAGAAGCATCACTTGGCCGCGTCTCTGCGTTGGCTACGGATGCTGCACATTTAGTTGGTTTCTCCCCTATTTTCTAGCGACACTGTGACTCCTTTTCCATTTCCCATTCAGTGCGTCTTTCTCCAGGCATTGTGGGCATCTCGGCTTCCACACTGGATGCTCCAAGGCTGGACCATTTGATCTTAGGCTGAGAGAGACCCTCGATGTCTCTGGGTCCTGTACCCTCTCTTCTCAGAGAAGGAACTTGAGCCCCAGGATGGCTGATCAACCCCATTTGGTGTGTGTGTGTGTGGGTGTGTGTGTGGGTGGGTGGGTGTGAGGTCACCGTCACTTCTGAGATTCTGTGAATCTTGTAGTTCTTCAGAAATTGCCTTTGGGCTTCACAGCCATTGTCTTTGTTAATCTTTCAGTTTCTCTAGTTTCATTTCTGCAACCCAAGGCCTGAATTTTGCCTGTTTGGTCTACCGCAGAAAATCTTTGGTACGTTCTTCTGTTTTGACTCCACCCCCTGCAGTGTGTGTTGATTGTCCTGCAGACTGGGTGTCTGGGTCCCATTGTTTCTAGGCGTGTCCTTAACAACAGGAATTGTTTCCTTCTTTCCACCTCCCTGCCTTGAAGCTCTCTACTTCTCCTCCATTGTCTGTGCTTCTACTTTGAGTTTTTAGAGAGAGCATTGTTTAGCTTGAAGTTTTTTCAGCTTTTGCAAGTCTGTGATGTGCATTTTAAGTGGTCATTGAATGACTTCCCTCATCAAGATAGTTATTATGGTAAGAAATGTTATATAAGCTTTCTTTTTAACTAGGTGTTCTAAGATCCTGAAAGAAATTTCATGAACTTTTCCTGTAGAGTTCTTGGCAGATGAATCAAATGTGCGTTGTCTAGACACTGAGACAGAAGTAAGAATATTGCCTACACTGAATATTAAACTTCTCAAACTGGAATTCTCTTCAACCTTGGGCGGGACTTTCTTTCCCCTGTGGGTCTCCATCTCTGAAAATATATTGCAAGTATGTGAACTAACATGATGTACCAAACAAATGTCTGTCTCTGGGGGTAGCTGTGAAGATTACCTCTAAGTAGCCTTGTCTGCCCTGCAGTACTCTTGGCAGGTCCTGTCCTTGGCTGAACTGTGGGTGCCACGTGGCTGGTGAGCATACAGCCTAGGAGATGTTGGTGTGTTCCTCCAGATTCAGACTGGGCCCTGCCTTTGAGTCCACAGATGCTTAAGCCGCTTCTGGAGGGTTTGGTTTGGTTTGGTGGGAGGAGTGGAGAAAATGTAGGAATTCTTAATTTTCTGTATATTTGATGACACAGTGTTGCCTGTCCACCTGTTCTATGTGCATTCACCAGACACACCTGCTTCACATGTTCCCCCAATTCCAGTAGCACATTTGATGGCCAGGATTGCAGGTGTAAAAGCAGGCCCATTGGGGATGGTGGGGATTTTAAAGAAGTTTTGAGAAATGAGGCTGGAGGTGAGACATGTTAAGGGACTGGAGCTTCTAATCAAATAAGACACAGTGTCTTCCCGCCTGTTCTCTGTGTTTGTTGCTTTCTGTTTGGGGACTTCTCCCAGGAGAGAAGCATTAAAAGACCTAGCTTCTTATTAATGAGCCTTTCATCATTATATTTAATCACCCCAATCCTTGCAACAGTTCCCACTAAGACTTTACAGCTAGATTATTAATGAGGAAGTTGCATCTATATAAGTAATTATAGTTAAGGGAAGTCTAAATACCATGACTGGGATAAACGATAGGCAGAAGGCTGAGTGCTAAAGAACTGATGCTTTTAAACTGTGGTGTTGGAGAAGACTCTTGAGAGTCCCTTGGACTGCAAGGAGATCAAATCAGTCAATCCTAAAGGAAATCAACCCTGAATATTCATTGGAAGGACTGAAGCTGAAGCTCCAATGCTTTGGCTACCTGATGCAAAGAGCTGACTCATTGGAAAAGACCCTGATGCTGGGAAAGACTGAAGGCAGGAGGAGAAGGGGACGACCGAGGATGAGATGGTTGGATGGCATCACTGACTCAATGGACATGAGTTTGAACAAACTTTAGGAGACAGTGAAGGACAGGGAAGCCTGGTGTGCTGCAGTCAGTGGGGTCGCAAAGAGTCAGACACGATTTGGCGACTGAACAACAGGAGGTAAGGAGAGCAGGGTTGCTGAAATCTATAAGCCTGCACGTGGAAACCTCGGTGATGGATGAGAAAGGTCTTAGCAACTGGACAACAACAGAGAATGAGTGATTACATCAAATCATTAACTTATAAAAGGTTGGAAACTCTCCTATCAATGTGACTTCTGACCTTGGGATTTACATGTTGTGAGTTTATGCTGGGGGTTTAAACAGCTCTTTGAGTTGAACACAAGCAACCATTTGGATGGTGTGGTTAGAACTACACCATATGTTTATATGTATAAAAATGGAATCATGTTTTAAAATAGCAGCATAAGTCTATGTATTTTCAATGAGAACTCTTGACTCTCAAAGTTTGAAAACTTCTGATTTCAGTTTTTAAATGGGGACTTGGGCATGGTAACGCCCATGTGAATTACACATTTTCCAATTGTCAAATAGTTGAAATTAGTGTCCATATGAGTTTATGTCGTATAACATTCCTAAATATTCTCTGGGGGCATACTATAATTTTCACATTATTATCTCATACTTTGGTTTTAATAGGATTGGTAAAAGTTTTGAAGTTTTAATTTCAGTTTTTCCCACTGCTTAGAATTTGATGATATAAAATGAAAAGAGGTTTCCATAGTTGCTAACATTCACCAGATTTTGTTCCAGAGCATGGGCTTTAGAAGACTTTTGAATTAAAGCCACATTCTCCACCCAAGCCTAGTGACATAATCCAGCAGTTCAAAGATAGGTATGCCATAAACAGCTACAGTTAAATAATCTAAAAAAAAAATTAAAACATGGAAATACAATAAAACAAGAATTGATCACTTTATAGTGGAATACTCTATAAACCATCTGCATTGGAAACATGTGGTGAGTTTTAAAACATCTGAGTTCTATAATTCTAAAGTGTATAGTTTGTTTGAAGGCAGAAACTGTTTCTTCTCCTCTGCATATATATATATATATAAAAATACAGGTTAATATATATATTTTTGCTATCCTGATTTGCATCTATTTACTTGTTTTTAATTTAGATAAATAACTTTGGACTACACATTCCTAACATAAATATATTCACCTCAACTAAATATTTTATCACTAAGTACTAAAGTCTGGTCATGAAGAGATTAATTCTGTAAATCTTGTGTTTGTCTAAAACAAAAATCACGCATTAACATAAACCCAAATAGTAAGAAAAAATTATTTGAAAGCATATACATGGTATAGAAAGGTATCAGGGTCTTTAATTTTTATGATCCTTTAAATTAGAAAAAGTTTTTAAGGTCTGCAGGTTTATCTGAGCGGCATTGTAATCCTTGCATAATAATTAGAGGAGCTCAACTGGACCAGGCGTTTGGCAATGTATTGTCTGCGTGCCTCTTTTAACTAGTTAACTGAAGTTATCCAACCCTCCCAAGAATGAGATGATTGACCTTTCAGCCATCACAAAAACTGCTGTCTGGAGATCATAGTGGAACAGTTTACTTCATTTTCTGAGTTGTCTAAAAAGTTATATTGTATGTGTAACGACGTTACAACAGCCTCATAAGGGAAACAGAGCCATGTTTGTGGAGCAGTGAAAAGATTAGTTCAGTTTCTTAACCACGTTCAACTTTTTTAAAAAGATTTTTTTGTAAACTGACAATACCCCCCAAACATGTAAAGCCCCTTTGGAGGGGCCTTGGAAGTCCCTGGACAGATAGGATATCTGGAGGGAGCCTCTGTTAGTGAGAAGTGGAAGGTGGGTAGTCTGGGCAGGGCTCCTGGAGATGCCCCTTCACCATGACGACAGGGTTCTGAGCAGGGACCCCCATCTAGGGCATTTTCAGGGGAAAGATGCACTTGCTGTTGGCTGAGGTTTGCTCCAGTTCTGAGAGGTTCTGATGTCAAGTGTCCACAGCCACCTTGGTGACCAGCGGTGTCCTGAGCTGTGCACCTGACCTGGCCCCGCCCCAGGTGTGGCGCTGACCTGCTCCAGGAGCGGCTGTGGAGGCTGAAGCTGGGGGCATGCCTGTGGCTCCAAAGGCAGGTCCCTCATGGGTGCAGACCCTGAGGTGGCGTGTCTCGTCCTGATCCATAGAGGGCCAGTGTCCAGCAGGTGCGACCCGTATTCAGAGTAGACAGAGGCCGGGGCACAGCTCAGGGTCCAGGAGGAGGGGAACCCTGTTTCATAAACAAAGTATCTGCCAGGGCTTCCCAGGTGGTGCAGTGGTAAAGAACCCATCTGCTGATGCAGGAGTTGTCAGATACATGGGTTCCATCTGTGGGTTGGGAAGATCTCCTGAAGCGGGGCATGGCAACCCGCTCCAGTGTTCTGGCCTGGAGAATCTCGTGGACAGAGGAGCTTGGCGGACTGCAGTACAGGGGGCCACACAAAGTCGGACACGACTGAAGTGACTTAGCACACACATGCATCTGTCAGGTAATGTGGTTTCCTGCTAAGAAAAAGAAAGCTGGATTTGAACCTTTTTTGATTTCCATGGTAGAACTGAAGGCTCTACAATTCTATTCTTTGGTCCACTTTATTAAGCAGAAAATAAATGAACATCGCCTGCTTAGAAAACTTACTTAATCACTGCAAACTCAAACCAGACCTTTTAAGCCAAGAGTGATCTTGTCTGTGGGGAGAATATTTATTATACAGATGGAAGTAAAGTCTGAAGTAGCTGCTAATGTCTTTAACACTAGTTTTATTTTGTCTGCTTTAATGGAGATGGAAGAGAAATCAAATTCAGCCCTGTCTCCCCAGTGTGGGGGTTTCCTCTGGGTTTGCTCATGGAGGGAGATGGGGGCCTTTCTGTTAGTTCCCAGGGGAGGGGCTGCCGCTCCCCCTGCAACCCCCTTGTCCCTGGCGTCAGCGGTCCAGTGTTTCCCCATTGGTCTCTCTTGCTCAATCCTTTCCCCTGGTTCAACTTCCTTAACAGAGACTTGTCCAAGGACATATTTTGTTACCAACCCACTCAGTGCTTTTTGGTCACCCACAAGTGCCCCTCCTAGGAGGTGTGGGTCCTGTGTGCCTTGGGTGGTTTAAGCGTTTGGTGAACGATGTCAGGAAGCTGGCTGACGAGGCCTCTGGTTTTCAGCATCCTCAGCAGGACTTGCCCCCCTTGTCCTACCCTCACTGTCCATCAGGCTGGCTGTGAATCAGTGCTCTGAGTTGTATCCTCAAGTGTGTAACTGCGTGAACACATATTTGTAGGTTTTCTTACATAAGGGGCCAGGTGTGCAAGAGCAAGGGGAATATTTTCAAAAGTCATTTTAGTGTTTATTTTTTACACTACCACCTGGGAAGGTGTGGACCTTGAAGTTTCAGCATGGCAAGAAGAGCAGCCCCCCAACCCGCCCCGCATTGCCTCATTTGTGTTTGTGCCTGGAGTGCGCTCACGGTGGGGGTGAGGTGTGAGCAGGGCCTCTGGTCCTTATTCCTTTTGGTGCTCAGGATACATGACTGCAGGGGCCCTGGTTGTGTAGTTCCTGGGAATTCAGGCTTTCATAAAGCTCCAGTGAAGGGCAAAGTGCAATACATTTATGAAAATGTGGACCCTTTCTGCTTTTCTAAGTTCAAGGAAGCCCGAGGGCTGGGATGTTTGTCTTCACTTCTTTGTACTAAGGAAGACCCAGTCCTGATAGAAAGCTTCATATCTCAAAATGTGGACCCAGCGGTGGCTGCCTCTAAGTTCCCCAAGGGCCTGTTCAAAATGCGTATTTCCAGACTTTCTGGCTCAGAATTTTAAAGGGCTGGGGATTGGAACTCTGCATTGAAAGAAAAAAAGTATCCCAAAGTGATTCTTCTGCACGCTAAAGTTTGAAAACCACTCTTGTAGAGGAATAAATAACTTCCACTGCTTCAGAGGGCAGAAAACTTGTAACGTCATGGGCGATGTTGGTCCGCATGGCAAGGACTCTGAAAGGACGCTGACGATGAAGAGGCTCTCTGAAACTCTGTCCATGAGAAGGTTCCCCGCCCCCAGGATGGTCTCCATCCTAACTGTTGTGGTGAAAATAGGAACAGCTCATGGTGTTAGTTGCGTTTGCCTGCTGACTCATTCAGATAATTGGGACTCGGAAAAGTTTAACTAGAAAAAATTTAGATTCGTTTTGTGCTTTAATCATTATGAAAAAAATTAGAACATAGTTGAATTTATAGAGGTAAGTAGCTTTTGCAGAGTGCCTTTAAAGTGGGTTAAAATTGGTATTTTCTCACCAGTTATTTAACAACTTTTAAATACAGAAATGAGCTGATTTTGCAAAATATTTGCTTTTGTTTTTTGACAGGAAAAACTCACGCAAGAGTGTGTCTTCAGAGAACAGTTTGAAGAGAACTGGTACAACACGTACTCCTCCAACCTGTATAAGCATGTGGACACTGGACGGAGGTTCTACGTCGCGTTAAATAAGGACGGGACCCCCCGGGAAGGAACCAGGACTAAGCGGCACCAGAAATTCACCCATTTTTTACCCAGACCCGTGGACCCCGACAAAGTACCCGAACTCTATAAGGATATCCTAAGCCAAAGTTGACAAAGACCGTTTCTTCACTTGAGCCCTTAAAAAAGTAACCACTATAAAGGTTTCACGCGGTGGGTCCCTATTGATTTGCTGTGTCATCACATCCATTGTTGCCAAACTCTGTCGCATGCATAGCCTGACGGAGGCGTGGAGGGGACGTGTGACTGTGCTGTGCCCCGGGCTCGTCCTCCCGCGGGACCCCTGCCCGCTGCGCTGCCGGGTGGGTCTTGGGGCAGAGGGCGGCTGGGGATGCGGGGTGGGGGGCACGTGGGGGCAGGGCCTGCAGAGAGCGGGGAGCAGAGAGGACAGGCAATGCATGTACCTGCCCGGTCTGTCCTTTCTCATCCTGGTCAGCACAGCTGCTCCAGCTGGACGCGTCGGGACTGGCCGGTGGCCACGGGCCCGCTGCGTCTCCGCAGGTGTGGCGGGCGCGGTCTTACCGACAAGACTTTCTCGGTTCCTTGTCATGGGTGTCATCCCAGTGAATTTAAAGCAAAGACCTCTTAGTTAAAAAAAAAAGAAAAAGAAAAAAAAGTTAAATTTATTTATAGAGATTCCAAAGGCGACATTTTATTTATTTTATATATTTATTTATTATATAGAGTTTATTTTTAATGAAATATGTACAGGCCAGATAGGCATTTGGAAGCTTTAGGCTCTGTAAGCATTAAATGGCAAGTCCGCTAGAACCTGTGGTGAGTCCACGTGCGAACGTGGCGTGCATGGATTTCAGACACTCGAATGGCCCTGTGTCCCGAAGGCAACAGCCGCTGTCGTGCCCATGTTACTGTAAACTAACGCGTACCGCTCATGACACCGAGTATCCACTCTTCAGACTGCTTGTCCCATAGCTTACCCCAGAGGATTAAAGATTAACTGGGTCTCAAACGTTTATTCTGTGTCTGTACTATTTCCTCTCTCCTAAGTGGCTTCCTCCATGGTTGAACATGATGGTTGGTATATATCCTACTTGTCTAAATCTATCACAGAATATACCAAAGCTAAACAATGACTGTGTTTTTGTTTTAGTCGAGCTCCAGAACAACAGGACTCATTTCAAACATGTACTGGTTTAGAATTCTCAAAAAGGAAAAAAAAAAGCTTACTTGGTACAGATTTTTTTTTTTTTATTTTAGGGGACAACAGTTTGAATCAAAACAGCAGGGTAATTCTTATAAACTTGGCTCTCAAATATTAAATTACACAAACACCATAGGGGTCATTGTAACATCTTTTATAGAAAATTGCTTTTGGTGTGACCTGTCATAATATTTGGTAAAAACACCCTTCAAATATGACTTGCAAAATGAAACTAATAAATCTCCATCAATCATGACAATGAGGGAAAACAAATACTTGTTGACTGTGTTTTGTTTTTTAAAAGGGTCTTCACAAGCACTTGATTTTTTTAGAGGGGAAGTTACTATATAATATCTCTTTTACTAGCCTTTTATAACATTTTATTCTAAAAAGCATAAGAATACATATTTCTTTAGTAGCAATAATTTTGAAATCTACCCTTGGGCAAGGGAGACTATTTCTTACTCTATACTAAGGAGAAGAGAGCCAAATTCTTAAAGCAATATTTAAGAAGAAGAAATTTATAACAAATTCAAATACCACTTATAACACTTTCTAGCCAGTTACATGGGAAATTGAAAGTGACAGTTAAAAAATGTGTTGGGATTTATGTAACTAATTTTAAAGTTTAATATTCCAGCTTTGTTTTGCTCTGATGCACATTCTGTATGAAAAATAAAACTATGTCACTGGTGATCAAAGCTGTTTTGAGGTAGAAGCTCATGGGTTCTTGTCATGAGCACAGGGGCCCCTTCCCTGGCCCAAAGTGGAGAATGGGCAGGTTCACTGATGTGCATTAAGGACAAACCAAGTCCAGTGTTTGGAATTAAGAAATGTTGTGGGGGAGGGGCAGACCCAATGTAAACTATCGATTTATGATAAAGGTCAGAGTGTCCTCTTCATTTATTTTCTTTTTTTTCTCTAAACAGACGCTGCATTTAATCCCAAGATGTAGTATTCTTATTTATTATTTAACCCTTTGCTGCTGCTAATATGTGCACATATTCAGGCTGTAGATTTTCCAAAAGGCATTTAATATTTTTGGCTGAGGAACACCAAGCCTCTGACCACAGGGAAGGATCACGTTTCTCGGATGTCGTGGGGACAGCGTTTCGCACTGAAGAAGCTGACTTTAGGAGACGCCAAAAGTGAGCTTAAGGCAGCACTAGATGCTGGACTGACCCGTCGGAGAGAAAGAACCATCGAGAAAGACAAACCTCTCCATGGCTTCCTAGAAAGTGCTACTTTAATGCTGACTTTTGGAGGTGTGTTTTTTTTTTTCAGTGACTTTTTTTTTTTTTTAAGAAAAAATGTTATATGCTTTGGCAACTGATATAATAAACTGTAATGGTGTGTAAATAAATAAATACTGACTTATGCAATTTCTGTACATAAGTGTGCTGGGGGAGTGGATGGCTCAGGTCTGGGGCTGGCACTGTCCTGCGGGGCCGTGGAGTGAGCCCCCCAGCTCCTGGCTTTGCACCTGGTTCTTGTAAGGCACCCAAGGCCGTGGACAGCTGCCCCCCACTTCTGGAGTGGTGGGTCCAGTTTTCACAAGCATGAGCCTGGCCAGCCCAACCGCTGTCTTAACTGGTGCCAACGCTGCACCTCAGTCACAGACTTAACGGGCATGGACTGATCACCCCCCTATCTGTCATGCAAATGTCCCCAGGCCATGCCAATGGACATGCCACGTCACCTTGGGGCACCTGTCCCCAGGCCATGCCGAAGGACATGCCAGGTCATTCCGGGGCATCTGTCCTTGCCATGTCCTGCTCTGTGGGTCAGTGAACGGCTTCAGTTTATGGTTTTCATGCGATTTCATCTCATTGACACTATGCTGTGTTATTTACTTGATAATCTGTAATTGTATGTAAATACATACAGGATTATGTAATTTGTGTAAATACATAATTACAGACTTTGGAAAACTGGTATTTTTTACTCGATGTCCATGTTGGAGCTGCTTCCGACTCTGTGCCTACACCAACTGATGGAATTTTAAAAACACGATCTCCTTGCTCTTACAGCTGTTGCGTGTGTGTTGAGGGGACGAGGGGGTGGGGCGCTGGGAGGGGGGAGCAGACCCACCCAGGTGTCTGTCTTTTCGGTGAGCCTGAGATGAAGGAGTGGGGGGTGCCAGGGTTAGAGAGGTGCGGGCCTGCCTCAGGCAGCACTCGGAGCTGTGTGCAGGCCTCCATGGACGGTGAGGGGACAAAGGCTCTGTCTGAGGTCGCGTTCTGTGTGTGCTGTGTCATTGGACCTCGAAACGTGCCAGATTTAGATCCACTGTTTGTGGCCACTTGCGCGAAAGTGCAATGAAATGGTGGGGGTTGGGGAATGCACCAGATGGACTCAAAACAGGCGTGAGCTGCCAAGCCCGTGTGTCTGTGTGCATGTATCTGTGATACATGCAGTGACATACTGTGTCCACAGGCATTTCATGTTTTAAAACTGATATTTTATTGTTGCCAGTGGGACAGGGAGGAATTATGAGACTGCAAGTTGCCTACCTCCATCACTAAGAGTATCGCATCCTGGGGATTGTGTAGGGCTGGCCAGGTGGGAGCAGAGCTCCGTGTGGCTTCTCTCCCTGCCCTGTGCCTGGGCGGCCGGTTCCCTTAGGTCTTTAGAAGAATTTTGACGTTTTCTTCACCGGGTTGGTAGGGGGAGCAGGCAGAAACTAGATATGGCCTTTTGTATCATCTTTGGGAAGAAAGTGGTAATGAGTATTGCCCATGTGGGCCCTACCTCTTGGCGCTGCGCCAGCTCACACTCACTAGGGTGGTTGGTCCGGCTCTAAGGTTGGATGGTGTTTTGACGGCGACCAGGGAGGCCGGGAAGACACCAAAGAGAGGCCTCTTTGCTGTTTGATTGATAGTCAAAGCGAAAATCCATCTTTAGGTTTCTCATTATCGTCTGAATATATTCCAGCTTATGTCTTGGAAAACATTTTAAAAATAATTTGAATTTAAAAAGTTGCAGGCATCCCCAGGTTTATCTCAAAATTCCCAGGTGGCGCTAGTGGTAAAGGACCCGCCTGCCAGTACAGCAGAGATAAGCAACCCAGGTTCAACCCCTGGGTTGGGAAGATCCCCTGGAGAAGGGCACGGCAACCCACTCCAGTCTTCTTGCCTGGAGAATCCCCATGGACAGAGGAGCCTGGCGGGCTGCAGTCCAGGGGTTCGGAGAGTTGGACATGACTGAGCACAGCACCAGGTATCTCAACAACCCTTGGCCAACTGTGCTTGTAACTGGTTGTTGTTTTTCCCAGCCCTTCTGAAGATCCTTCTGATTATGTTGTGGTTTTGGTTGTGATTCCTATTGTTTTTCATGGACTGAACTGGGCGCATTTGATGCTGGGAATGAAGGATTTACAAGATGGTGTATCAGCCTGTGGTGGGCTGAGCTGCTGAGTTTGCCTGCCTTGCTCAGGGCCTCCGGGGATGGGCAAGTGGTTCTGACCACGTCCGTGGCCCGGCCTGGGGAACCCTGTTGTGAACACACTCTGGCAGGCTTCTCCCTGCACACTTTGGGGGGTGCGGCAGAGCACTCTGGAGGCTCCACCTGGCTGTTGTCTCTGGCTTCCAGTGTCTGCGGGTGTGCAGGGCGAGTGCATGGCAGCTCTGTGGGATTTCCGCTTCTGATGAATAAAAAGAGGGCTTCTCCTGGCCCGTGAGGATGCTGAGGACTATAACTGCTCTTTCAGAAGGAGGCAGTCCTCTGAACGTCTCTTCATGGCCGAGCAAATCCTGCCCTCTCTCCCTCCCTTTCTGTTTTCTTAATCCTCACGCCTTCTCTCCCCCTTTCTTTGGTTGTGTGGATCTGGCATCAGCAGTAAAGAGACAGGCGAGGTCCCCCAGGAGTCCTGGAGCTTAAGCCACAGGCACCCTGGTGTATTGTGATGAATCCGGGGATGGGAGGGGCCGGGAGCCGGGATATGTACATGCCCCTCATGTGGACTTTTGAGGATCTGAGGTTGTCATGTCTGAGATGAAACACAAAAGAGCAGGAGGGACGGGAGAGAGAGCTGATAGCTGCTGGCCCTCTGGATGTGTCCACGGTGCTTTGTTCGTGGAGAATCTGGGCTCGTTGGGTCTTTTACTAGAGTTTCCTGGATGCCTGTGATGGACCCTGAGAAAGTGGAGAGGGCTGGCTGATTGGCCAGCACCGGTTGGGGCCTTGGTTCCTGGAGACGGAGGCAGCCGGCCTGCAGACAGGCCAGCTTGGCTGCATGGTGTCTTTGGGGGCTGCACGCACAGACTTTCATTGTGTTTAGAGGAAGGTGACCCTATTAGTTTTTGTTAATATTACTTTAATGTCCCCCTCTTATTTACGTCATGTCATAGGCACAGTCCACAACAGGATAGCACTGAAAATACAGAATAATAAAAGAGGTGAAAATACAAGCTTTAAAATATCCACTTCATTCTTTCAATAAATACGTATTGAGCAGCTGCTATATGACATGAAACAGCACTAAAGATGTAGTGGAGGAAAAGAAGTTAAATTCAGAGCTTGTTACTTAAATTCAGTTTGGGTTCTATGTCGACTGTTATATAAGCGTGCAGTTTGGATCCTGTTGAACTGGGGGGCCCACATGAGAAGGCAATTAGGACAATGTTCCATGAACTTCACCCATCTTCAACTATGTATCCAATTTACAGGAATATGTAAGAACATATGTACTCCCGTTCAAGTTGTTTTAAGACAATGTTTTTTCCCTCCCGCCTTTTTTTCATATTCTTTTGCGTTACGGTTTATCACAGGATTGAATGTAGCTCCATGTGCTATACAGTAGGACCTTTTGCTAGCCATTCTATATATGTTTGCATCTGCTAGACCCACCCTCTCACTCTACCCCTCTCCCACCCCTGCTCCCCCAAGACAGTGTTTTGAGTGTCCTTGAGTTTGATGGTACAGATTCTTTCTGTAGATGATCTGCTCCTGGGCAGTAAATGGATTTCTTCTGAAGCAGAGGCAGCCCCATTTTTCCTTCTGTGGGAAGGAAAACCCACCAGAATTTAAAAACATTATCAGTTCCATATTGGTGATATCTTTTAAGGATACCAGGAGTCTGAAGGTACAAGAACCAATGAAGCTTTGGAAACTACCTCATCTCCCATATAGCCGACCTCACTGAAACATAAAGAAAGGGGCAATAGAGAGAGTAGCATGGAAACATATACAACACCATGTATAAAATAGATAGCCAGTGGGAATTTGCTGTAAGACTCGGGGAACTCAACCCGGTGCTCTGTAACAACCTAGAGCACTGGGATGGGGTGGAGGGTGGGAGGCAGGTTCAAGAAGGAGGAGACATAAGTATACCTATGGCTGACTCATGCTGATGAATGGCAGAAACCAATACAATGTTGTAAAACAATTTATCTTCCAATTAAAGGTAAATAAAAGAGAAATATAAAGAGGCATCTAACAGCAACATTTATACCGAAGAGATGAAATTACACATTGTGGTTAGAGGGATAAAACTTCTCATTTTGTCTTCACCAGAATTAAAAATCTGTAGTTAATCCTTTTCTAGTTTAGGGGGCCCTGGCTTCCTGCTTTCCTGGGTCTTCTCTGTATGTCCCGTATTTGAAGAGTAGAGATGCTTCAGTGCCTGCTGCAGAATAAATGGAATGAGTGGGATGTGGTGGGTGGTCTTTAGAATTTCTCTGGAGGAGTTTATGATGTGTTTGGTTTGGGGGATGAAGGCTAATTGAATTAGAGCAGCATTCAAAGCAGGGCTTCCCTGGTGGCTCAGATGGTAAAGAATCCACCGCAATGCAGGAGACTCAGGTTGGATTCCTGGGTTGGGAAGATCCCCTGGAGAAGGGAATGGAAATCCACTCCAGTATTCTTGCCTGGAGAATCCCATCGGCTATGGTCCGTGGGGTTGCAGGGTCAGACATGACTGAGCAACTAACCAGCACCAACTACAACCAGGGGCATTCAAAGCAGAGTGCAGTGGCAAGAAGAGAGAGCGCCATCCTCAGGAGACACATGTGACCAGCCCTGGATGGAGAGAACCCGAGGGCAGAACATTTCCCTGACACGGCTGTCCACCAGTGTGGTGCCATCCAGAGATCGATCTGAGTCCTGAAATGCTACTTTGGTGCTTGCCTGTGCTTGCTTAGTTGTGTCTGACTCTTTTCGACCCCACTGACCTTAGCCCACCAGGCTCCTCTGACCATGGGGTTCTTCAGGCAAGAGTACTGGAGTGGGTTGCCATTTCCTCCTCTAGGGGATCTTCCCAACCCAGGGATTGGACCTGGATCTCCTGCATTGGCAGGCAGATTCTTTACTGTGGAGCCACCAGGGAGGGTGCAAAATTTGGATTTCTTCTGATGATCTGCTTCCAAGAAGCAGTTTTAAATTCTGAGGTGACTCTCATGTGCCTATGTCCATGCTTCCTGTTCCCTCTTCCTGGCATATTTCCTGTTCAAGAAGGCTGGATTCTGCTGTTCTCATCTCAGAGCTTTCATTTGGTTCCAGAAACAAAATGCTCACTTCTCTTAAAATGTGGATTATTAAGGGGAAGAGTCATATCAGTAGTGCTTCCTGTCAAAGTACGTGAATTAACGTGCCTGAAAATAAGTCAAGCCACTTCCCTGCTCTGCATTCTACGTGGTAATACATGTGTTGCCAAACACATCAACTCCTTGAAAAAGTCAAACTGCACTCCATCGAGCTGCTCTGTATCCTAATTAGTTGGTTGCTATGGACACTTGAGTCATTTTTTTTCAAATAGCAGGAGCTCAAATTATAGGAAAACTAAAACTAAAATAGAAAGAATAAATATTATTATTGTAGCTTGGATAAATAGAAGTTTTTTTTTTGTAGTCATAAGGTCACATTTGGTGCTTTAAATTTTTAAGCCATTTAAAATTGGTCAACTATAGAGTTTTATTCTTAGAGAAAGTCATGATCTTTCAACATAATACGCACTGGATTATTTAGAATCTGACCAAAATTTAAGTGAAGGGAACTTTTCAACTGAAACTCCTTAATTTATTCAGCAAGCAAATATTGATATATTTGGGGGATTATAAAGCAGAACAGAATTGTTAAAATTTGTTTTCATAGACAATATGAATCTATATGGACTCACTTAGCTGTGCCTGGAGAAGGAAATGGCAACCCACCCCAGTATTCTTGCCTGGAGAATCCCATGTATAGAGGAGCCTGGCAGGTTACAGTCCATGTTGCAAAGAGTCGGACACAACTGAACACCTAACACAACTTGCACCTACCTCTTGTGAAAATGTCATGAGTTCATTGTCGTAACTTTTCTTCTTGTCCCCTTTGTATAAAATATCACCTCTTTCTGGAGAAGAGGACTGGGATGTGGTTTAAAGCAGAGTGTCATCTGGTGCTTTATAATATAATGGATTTGGGCTCTGGGAGATCTTCTTTGGATTCCCATTCAACTGGATGTTTAGAATAGTTCTCAAAGGTATTCCTTCTTGGTTTACTTGGAATTGAAAAGTGTCTCCGAAAAATGAAACATACATAAAATCAGTATGATATAACTAGGTGTACATTTTGGGCACGTTTTATAATGATTAGTCTATATTTGTAATTCAGAACAATCATTAAGTTTCCAAATTCCTCTGTGACTGTTTTTATCTCAGAAACATGTGATGGCTCATCATGAGGTTCTCTTACTGGGGAGCCACACCCAGTGATTCTGAGCACACTGAAGGGACTATATTAAGGAGCGTGTGACAGATGTATGAACAATTTATAAATACATTTGATTAGTAATTGCTCTCTAGAAAGGGTAGGGGAATAGACTAAAACCTTTCAGGATTTACAGAGCTTTGGGTGGAGTACACAGAAAGGTCTGATCCAGTCAGTGGTGGAGAGTAATTAGCCTTAGACTAAACACTGTTCCAGTTCTACCTAATATATTTTAAAAGAAACACCAAAAAGGATCAAACTATTTTAAAGTAAGCTTAATTTTATCCCAGAACAGTGCTCAATAATATCTATGGAAATAAAAAATATCAAGCAACCAGTAAGATAAAATACTTTCTGACCACAATAGAATCCAATTTAGCAGAAAGGTCTCTGGATAATCCATAAACACTGAAAAGTAAGAAAACATAACTTCTAAATATTCTGACTTTGAACCCATGGTTCAAAGAAGTCAGAAGTGAAACTATAAAGTAGCTTGAACTAGGTGAAAATTAAAATACAATAGCTCAAAAACTGTGGAACACTGCTAAGTTAATACTTAGGGGAAATCGATATTTACTAAATTCCTTTATTAGAAAAAGGAAAGGAAGAAACAAAAGAAAAGAAAAAATCCTCAAAGCAATGAACTCAACTTCTATCTTAAGAAACTAGAAAAAGAAGAGAAAATTTGGCCTAAAGTGAGCAGGACAAAAGACATATAAAGATCAGAGTAGAAATTAATGAAATAGAAAAACAACAAAAAAAATTAATGAAACAAAAAACTGGTTCTTTGACAAGATCAATAAAATTGATAAACGTTTAGCCAAACTGATCAGAGAAAAAAATAAGATACAAGTTAGAGACATAAAAATGGAGAGGTTACATTACTATAGATTCTATAGATATTAAAATGAAATAAGGGAATACTAGGAACAATTGATGACAAAATTTAATGTTGAATAAATTAAAACATTTAGATTAGATGGACAAATACCTGAAAAACATAAACTACAACATACCAAGCTTACTCAGGAAGAAATAGATAACATGAATAGCCCTATTTTTACTAATAGGATTAATATTATTGCTATTAATATTTAAATGTGAAATATTAACTTTACTGACAGATATACATACTCATATTAATTACAAAATTAGTAAATGAATTTGCAATTAAGAACCTCCCCACAAATAAAATTCTAGACTCAGAAGCATCACTAGTAAATTCTACCAAATGTTTAAGGAAAAAGAAATATCACTTTAAGATAAATGCAGAAAATTGAAGAGAAGGAAATATTTAAAACTCATTTTATGAATTAAGTCAGAGAATGACTTTACAAGAAGAGAAAATGACAGATCAATATCCATCATGAACATATGGATTTAAAACTTCTAAATATAATTTTAGCTAAATATAATTTTAGCGAGTTGAATCCAACCTTTTTTTTTTTTTAAAGAAAAAATAATGTATCATGTCTAAAGTGGGACTTTATTCCAAGAATGCAGGGTTGACTGGCCAATTGAAAATCAGTGTAATTCAACTTATTACCAAGCAAAAAAGAAAAGCAAGTTATCTCAGTAAATTTAGAAACAGCACTTGACAAAATTAAAAATAATTCCTGACAAAACCCTCAGCAAGGTTGTTCACTCTTACCACTTCTGTTCAACTTTGTCCTAGAGATCCTAAGCAGAAAGAAATGAAGGGCACCCAGATGGGAAAGTAAGAAGAACCATTTTTTTCTTGCAGATGACATTACCATTTATGCAGAAGATTTGATGATATCTACAGAAAAGCCAGTAGAATTAAAAAATGAGTTTAGGTTGCAGAATGCAAGTTATCGATTAGTCGCCAAGTTGTGTTTGACTCTTTTGTGACCCCATGGATTGTAGCGTGCCAGTCTGTCCATGGGATTTCCCAGGCAAGTATACTGGGGTGGTTTGTCATTCTCTTCTCCAGGGGATCTTCCCAACCCAGGGATCAAACCTAGGTCTCCTGCATCACAGGCAGATTCTTTACCACTGAGTCACCAGGCACTACAAAAACCAATTGCATTTCTACATATTCTTTTTTTTAATCTTTTTATTTTTATTTTTTTCTTTCTTTCTTTCTTTTAATTTTACTTTATTTTACTTTACAATACTGTATTGGTTTTGCCATACATCAACATGAATCCGCCATGGGTGTACATGAGTTCCCAATCCTGAACCCCCGTCCCACCTCCCTCCCTATACCATCTCTCTGGGTCATCCCAGTGCACCAGCCCCAAGCATCCTGTATCCTGCATCGAACCTAGACTGGCGATTCGTTTCTTACGTGATATTATACATGTTTCAATGCCATTCTTCCAAATCATCCCACCCTCTCCCATAGAGTCCAAAAGTCTGTTTATACTTAATGAACAATCAGATATTGAAATAAAAGTAACATTTAATAGTATACAAATATTTAGGGACAGATATCACAGAAGATATTCAAGATACCAATTCACCACAGACTACAAAATGTGGCTGAAATAAAAGAAGTCAAATAAATGGAGAAATACACCATGTTTATGTGTTGTTAAGCTGTATATCTCCTGCATACTGGCCTATTGATCAGAGGTCACCTCAATCAAAATTTCACAGGCTTTTTTTTTTTTTAAAGAAATTGGAGATTGATTCTATAATTCATATGGAAATAGAAAGGAGTGAGAATGTCCAGAACAAGGAGCACAGTTGGAATCCATGTGAGCTCGAGGCTTATAAGGCTACAGTAACTGAGACTGTGCCGACCCATCACTGGAAAAGAATACAAAGTCCATAAACAGACTCACAAATCGGGAGATACCTCAATTTAAAAACTGTATTTGTTACTCTCTATTTTATGCTAAGAAGCAAATACTCATAAAGAAAATGTATTATAGCAGCAACATCACTGAAAAAGAGATCTGATGTGCTAAATTCACCACTTTTATCTCTATACTTCTAAAAAATTAAGACTGTATTTTTTAGAGTAATTTTATGTTCAGAGATTTCCCATATACTACCCTCCCCTCCAATCCATACAACATCTTAACCACCTAAAGTCCATAATTTCTGTTATAGTTCATTCTTGGTGTACGTTTTTGGGTTTTGGAAAATGTATAATGACACATATCCATCATTATATTAATAGTATCATACAGAGTATTTTCACTGTCTTAAAAATCTTCTGTCCTCCACCCCTCAAGCCTTTAGAAACCACTGATCTTTTTGCTGTCTCCATAGTTTTGCTTTTTCCAGCGTCATACAGTTGAAATCATACAGAACGTAGCCCTTGCAGGTTGACTTCTTTCACTCAGTAATATACACTTGAGATTTTCCCCAGTCTTTTCATGGCTTGATAGCTCATTCCATTTTAGCACTAAATAATATTCCATTGCCTGGATGGACCTCAGCTTATTTATCCATCATCCAGTGAAGGACATCTTGGTTCTTTCCCCAGTTTTGTTAATTATGAATAAAGCTGCTATAAACATCCCTGTGCAGAGTTTTTGGTGAACCACAGTTTTCATTTCTTTTGGGTAAATATCAAGGAGTAAGATTGCTGGATCATATGGTAACAGTATGCTTAGTTTTGTAAGAAACTGTCAAACTGTCTTCCAAACTGCCTGTACCGTTTTAGATTCCTACTAGGAATGGATGAGGGTTCCTGTTGCTTCACATCCTTACCAGTCAAGACGACTAATTTTTGACAAAAACATAAAGGGAATTCAATGAAGAAAGGACAGCCTTTCAACAAATGGTATGAACAATTGAATATATCATACACAAAAAATTCAATCCATACCTTGTATCATATATAGAAATTAACTAAAAATGGACTATAAACCTAAACATCAAACCAAAAACTATGAAACTTCTAGAATCAAATAGGAAAAAAAATCTGTGAACTTAGATAAAGATTTCTCAGATACAATACAGGAAGCGCACAATCTCTTTCGAAGATACCATTAAGAGAATGAGAAGAAAAGCCACAGGCTGACAGAATATAACATCTTCCAGTTATGTCCCGACTTACCTGCCTAAGGATCTAGAGCTAGAATGTGTAAAGAATTCTTGAAAGTAAAGTGGGCAAAATATTTAAATGGTCACTTCTCCAAGGATTATGAAAATGGCAAATAATTACCTAAAAAGATACTCAACATCATTGCTCTTTAGGGAGATGGGAGATGAAACTGCATTGAGATACCATTATACACCTATTAAAAGGGCTAAAATTTAAAAAACGCGACCCTTCTAAGTGTTGGTAAGGATTCAGAGGAACTGGAATGCTTGTTCTATATGATCCAGACATTCCACTTCTATGTATGTACCCAATAGAAAAAGACATATGCAGCTGTTAAGGTAATAGCCAATACTGGGAAAAACCTCAAATGTATTAGATACATTCCAGGGGAATGAATTAACTCTGGTATGTCTGTACGATGGAATACCACTCCATAATAAAGACGAGTGGATTATTGAAACATGCCACAGCATGGATGAATCTCAAAATATTTGAGCTGAATGAAAGACGCTAGACAAAAAAGTACACGGTACATGTTTCTATTTGAATAAAATTCTAGAAAATTAAATCTAAATGTGAAGTTATAGGAAGTAGATGGTGGTTTCCTGGGGAAGAGCAGGGCCAGCAGAAGTGGGAAGAGGGGCCAGTGAAGAGACCTTGGGGTGATGGGTTTGATAATGATCTTGATTTACTGGCTGCAGAGACATGTCAAACCTCACATTCTACATTTCTGTACAGTTTGTTGTATGGCCATTATACAGCAGGGAAAAAATAAAAAATATTACATAAAATATTTTACATATCTATATAAACAGCCATCATGTAGCTGACATGAGATGACGGTGGTAGTGTGATCCTGGAGCATCAGTCAGCCCCCTTCCTGACAACCACAGCCTCATGTCCTCTCTCAAGGAGATCCTCACGTCTCTGAACAGCAGGACAAGGAACACCCAGAGGAAGGGAAACTATGACGATATTTGTCCCTGATCACTATTTTCTAAAACCCAGCTCCTTGGACTTCAGTGATCTGCCAGAGACAGGAAGGTGAGTCTGGGGCGGGAAAGAGCAGCTCATTACCGGTGGTGGTCCAGGGAGCCCTCCACCCCAGCCCCAAACCACATTGCACACTGTTTGCAGGGGAGAGAGGCTTGACTTACAACCTCCTGTGAAGGAGACCTGTGAGCGAAACGAAAGAACAACAGCAAGAAAAATCAAGACATACATGTGGTGTCATATAGAATAGCTTTCTGGGCTTGCTTTGTAATGATTCGTTCTGTATTTTTAGTTCAGAACTAAAGGAGTTAAGTTTCAGAATTCCTGTTTAGCTGTTTTTATCTCGTGACAACTTGTCATGGGGCTAAATCGGGAGCCACACCCGATGGTTCTGAGCACACTCAGGGGACTATATTAAGGAGCATGTGACAAATGTACGGACAGTTTATAAAACCATTCGATCAGTTACTTACTGCTCTCTAGACAGGGACTAAGCATTTGAAGCAAACTTGGGAACGCAGACGATGCTGTGAAGTTCACTGAGATTAGAGGGAAGAATTAATAACACGTAACACAGTGACTGACTCACCTGTTCTTAGGACCGTAGGACTTTATACTGAAGACACGACATGAACATCAAGACTGTATACAGGATTGCAGATTAATGGTCTGAAAACAAGTTTTTGTAAGGCAGAAGTGAATCAAAGGCTCATTTCTCTTTTCTACACAACTAGAATGAGAACTTTATATTTGGAGGACAGCAAATAAGCCAGCTATGGTTGTCTTGATGGAAATCAGGCCATGTTGTGCCTACATTCTATTGGACTTCAACACGACACGTTCCCACTGTGCTAACTGTTTACAGAAGGATGGAACCTGTGGAAGTAGTAATCATTTATTCTGCTGTTAATTCACACATGGGTGATACCAGCTTACAAAGAGTATTTATTTGCATCTTCTCATGGGATGGAAGGTCAATGAGGCTGATTGATGTTTTTAGATCGTGGAAGTTGCATGAGTGTCATTATTCATTTATTAAATACCCATTCTCTACCAAGTTGGTTAGCACAGTGTTTACAAGTGTAACCTTTGTGGTCTGCTGGCCTGGGTTTGAATCCCGTATCCATGGTTTCTACTAACTTTGTGGCCAGGGACACACCATGTTCCTCAGTGTGTTTTGCATGGCCCTTCATCCCTGCCTCTGAGGGGGCTGTCATCAGGATGGGGTAAGTGAGGTTTGTAAAGCATGTTGAATAGAACCTGACCTGCGTAGGCTCACAGCAGGGTGCGCCTCTCCTTCCATACCTCAAATTTGCATCCTTGAAATCACATGATCATGTCTGTCTAAGAGAAAACACACTAGCTGATTCACACGAGTCCTGGGATTGCACTTGGGCTCTCTGATCTTGGCCTCAGCTTCTCTCCCCCATCTTGACTCAACACCGGAGAGATGGGTCCATTCAAGTTCTAGGTTTTGGAAACTCCAACCTAGTGTTTTCCTTCAATCATGGTGGACTCCATGTGTACCTCCTGACTTTGCCTGGGCAGCCGGAACACCACGTTTAGTCAGCATGTCTCGGACTGCAAAGCAGAGAGCAAGCGTGGCTTCACCACATTCCAGGGAGGTGGGGACATGGCCCAGAAGTAGCTTTTTTTTTCCTTCTTCTTCTTCTTTGAATTGGAAACAAATGGGACTTAGGGATGTGAAGTGAGTTGATTTGGTTCAGTTTCTACTGGGAATGAGGAGCAGTCTTCCCTAGTAGACCAGCAATCCAGTTTTCATTGTACATGTCCCAATAACTACCCCCTCTTCAGTTTTCTAAACTGGTTATCATGTCTCCACGCAGAGGAAACCTGGCAGGTAGTGATCCAGTAGCTCTGGGGGGTCGCTGAGACTGCCATGTCGCTGGGCCTGATGGGGGAGGACCACGGGCTGAGATTCATGGTCAACATGTTCAACAACGTGCTTCCCTCCTTTCAGCCACCCAGCTGGAGACTCAATTCCCAACCTCCCTTGCAGAGGGCTTGACCACCTGATTAATTTATAGCAATAGACGAGAGTAGAAGAGATTTTACGGCATTTCTAGAGCTGGCCTCAAACACTACACATCACTCCCCTTCCCACATGACCCTGAGACTCAACTTTGACCTTGTAGACAAGCCCAGTGTCCAAGAGGCTGGAGGGATAGTTCACTGAACATGCTCCTCTGGGCTTCCCAGGTGGCTCAGTGGTGAAGAATCTGCCTGCTAGTGCAGGAGATGCAGGAGACGTGGGTTTGATCCCTGGGCCAGGAAGATCCCCTGAAGAAGGAAATGGCAACCAACCCACTCTGGTTTTCTAGCCAAGGAAGTCCCTTGGGCAGGGGAGCCTGGCAGTCTATAGTCCATGGGGTCATAAAGAGTTGGACACATGGATGTATGTATACTCTGGGCTGTTCAGAACCAGGAGGGACACCAGGGACCACGTCTCGTTCGACCCTCTTCCACTTCTGCCTCCCCATCAGGTCAGGATTCTTAGTTTCCCATCTCTAGCATCTTTCTGCTGGGTCACTTAAGTGGGTAACAAATTCTAAAGACAAAACCAGAAAATAGCCCATCAGCTGTGCTGTGTTCATGGAGTGAGAACGTGTTTCACAGAAAATGACTTTGCCATCTTTGGTGATTCTGCTGTTTATTTTCTGCCCCAGAACTACTTGTTCGAACAAAATCACCTTATTATTTACTTGTGGCTATGTCTATCAGATTTCCTCCCTGGTTTGGAATTAGGTGGCTTATTGCTGGGGGCCATACCTGCATTTTAGAAATGACTTTTGAAACCATTTCAGAGATTATCCAGAGAAGACCAAAAATTTGTGTAAGGAATCCACTAGTAGGAAAAGTGTGATGGTGGAGGTGCACGGAACTGTCTTATGATTATACCTGCTGAACATAGTAACAACTGAGCTCAGAAGACTCTGTAGCTCTTTATCACCCCAATTTCAAGAGGTGCACAAACCACATTCTCCCACCTGTGAGCATTGTCTCAAAGGTGCCCCCTCTGCCTACCCTTGCGTCCAGGACAAAACTTGTGAGTCCTTGTCCTCAGCCCTCCCTGCCCCCACCCTACCTCTCAATATCACCAAATCCTACTGATTTACCCCCAGGCCAGCTCCTTCTCTCCAGCCCATCCAGCATGCCCCTGGCAGGTCCCCTCCATCTGTAGGGCTGATCTCGATCTCACCTCCCTCACGACCCCTCCCTCCATCCGTTGTGGAGCTGTGAGAGTTGTATAGCCCTGTCGCTCCCCGGCCCTGAACTGCTGTGTTCTAGAACATTCTAGAGTTTGGGAAGGGGACTTGGTACATGCACCCCATATTAGGGAACACCCTAGCGGGGTCTGATGTATCATCTCAAGTTCCAAAGTGTTAACGTTTCTGTTCAGAACAATCAATCAAAGTGGACAAAGTCTATATGTAGCTTCAGATCCATGGAGATCGGACTGTGTGGCCTTAAGTTCTGACTTTGTCCCCCAAAGTGTTGATCCCTTGCTCTGAACATCTGTTGTGTTTCTCTGATCTGCTTGCTCCACTTCGGAGCAGATTCTAGCAGGATCTCCCAGCTTCCTACCCACCCTCCCCTCCAACCCCCCCACAACAAACTCAGCTGTTTCCCGTCCCTCCTCCTTGGGGTGACGCCACCCAACCCAGATGCCTCCTCCTCCGGTTTCCAGCGCTCAGCGCCTAGTGTTGACATGGTGGGTTGTGTGACCCCTGGACTCCTGAGTTATGTTGGGCTCTGTCCACAGCGCCCCCCACCCCACAACCCCCATGCACGTAGGCCCTGGGGGCAGCAACTGCTTTGAGGACTCAGTTGAGAAATGACTCCCCTCACTGCTTTCTCCCTGGAATGTATTTACTGTTTTATTGTGGGTGTTAATGGGGAATCAGGATTCCATAGATGGACTTTGGGCTTTGAAGTTGACTTTTCCAGAAACAAATGTATGCATCAAGGGCTGTCTGGACTTTGCCTCCAAATTTCATAACTACGGCTCATCAGCGTCGGCTAAGTTGACAGGGAAAATCCCGTGCTTGCCACAGATCTCAGCAAACCGGTGCCTGTAGCTTTGTCATACGAGTTGCTGCAGAGGAGTCTGGGGTGTGGGAGGGGACCCCAGGAGGTGGCCCAGAGGAGCAGGAGGCTCAGCAGGTGGCCCATGTGGTTTCAGTCTTGAGTTGTTTAACTTAAACCTGCAGTATCTGCCTTTCCACTGGTTCACTCTTTTGTTTTAGTCTTTTAGACAGGCTTCGAGGTTTTCCGTGGGAGACTGTCCTTCTCACGTGGCTGCACTCTGAGAGGTGCTCTCAGAGTGGAGAGGAGGTGCTGGGTGTACATAGCGTTCTGGAGACTGCACAAGCACCGGGGCACACAGGAGCTGGTTTGGGAAAAGAAATAGAGAATTGTTGAAATGTAAGATTTTTAAAGAAATTTTTATTGAAGTGTTTTAGTTGATTTATCATGCTGTGCTAATTCCTTCTGTACAGCAAAGTGACTCAGTTATTCATATGTGTTCTTTTTCATGTTCTTTTCCATTATGGTTTATGACAGGATATTGAAGACAGCTCCCTGTGCTATGAAGTAGGACCTTGTTGTTTATCCATCCTATAGGAAATATAGGATGTTTAATGGCCCTCCTAACCTTAAAATTCTTACAATCCATAGCAATGAGCCTGCTAGGTCTTTGGTTTTTGGTGTTTTACCATGACTGCTACCTCGTGTCATTTTCGGTAATGCATGCTTTATTTCTTTGCAAACTGGTCATCTGCTGTGTCTTTCATTTGGCTGATATTTATGGGATGATGACCACGAGGTGGGCATTGCCTTGGGTGCTGGGGAGTCACTGGTGAGCAAGCCTGGTGCGTTTCTACTCTGCCGAGCTTGCGGTCTGTTGGGGAGAGGAGGTGATAGCCATGGGCTCCAGCAGTTGGGGTAGGAGTCACACAGGGTGGACCGGAAACCGGCAGATTCGGAAAAGCAGGATTTCCTCCCGCTGGGTTGGAACAGTACTCCTCAGTGTCTTTAATTTCTCTCTCTCTTCAAAAGAAGCCCACACAGCTCTCCGAATGCCCTTCATAAATTGTCCTCTCCGGCGGGCTACCCTCCTTCTGCTGAGCCTCCTGGTACCGGCCGAAGCGTCTGCCGCGCTGTTTACATGCCTTCATTATTTATAGGCTGCTACTATTCCCTGCCTCCTCAGCAGTCACCACCCAGACGTGCTGTACATAGTTAGTTATTTTAATCTTTCCCAGTAAATCACGGCTCCCTACCGCCCCATTGCTTTTATTACTGGGCTCGGTACTCCCTTCAGCTTTCCTGCATCTTTATGGTATTGAAGTGCCCGGAATTTCATGTAATTTTCCAGGTGGGGTTTGGAGAAGGCTATTAACGAGGGACTCTCACCTCTGTTCTCTGCTGATGAAACCACTGGGAACAAAGCCCAAACCTGCATTAGCCCTTTAGCTGCTGTATCAGCTTTACTAACCCATATCTCATTTTCTCTTCACCGTCACCCTGCCATGGCGGGGCTGGCTGAGCCCGCGATGCTCTCACTAACTTGCAGCTTTCCATCAGGACTCAGCACTGGCAGGCGGAGGAGGGAAGAGAGGGCAGAGCTCCCAGGAGCAAGTGTCGTAGCATCGTGAATGGCAGTGACCATGCCTGCCCCAGGGAGAGTGACGGCGTGCAGGCTGGGGCTGCTGCAGGCCTTGCATGTCTTATATTTGAGGCTCGCAGCATGCTGGCCCGGAGGCTGAGGAACAGGCCCAGAGACGCTGGGGAAGTAGCAGGAAGACACCTAGCTCCAGGTGAGCCAGCTGGTTTGAGTTGGAGCTGCGGGACTGCAAAGCCTTTGTTCTCTGGAACCAGTGTGTCTCATGAGGGGACTCAGGGCGGGCGGGGTGACACTGGGCACCGGGGCTGGGGCTGGACTCATGTCTGGTCCCCAAGTTATGTGCTGAGGTGGTCTTGCTCCAGCCTGTTCCTCGTCCTCATGGAGTGTGGAGGAGAGAGGACCACTGAAATCTGTAAGCAGGTGAGTGGATGTTAAGTTCTTGGCTGCAGTGGACACTCAGAAAGCATCGTCATGCACCACCCCCCACTTCTACTCCATCACCTGGAGAGCAGAGTCAGGACACAAAGCCCAGCCAGACCTTTCAGAACCGTCATCTGAAGACGAGAACCAGCCACCCTCTGAGGCCGTCTCTAAAGGAACTCGACCTGCAGCGTCTTAACGGCCCGTCGCCAACCTCAGCAGTGCCACTGCTACTCAACACTTTGCTTCTGTTTCCTCCTCTTTTTCAGGTCAAAGTTGAAATGGAGCAACTGGACTTTATTTCTCCTGATGCATATGGAAACCCTGATCAGGAGTCAATGAACTGTGGATTTTGACGTGTGTCGTGTGCAGAGCCCCTGCTCTGGAGCCGTGGCTATGGTGGAAGAGCTCACTGGCTGCCTCTCCCTCTGCCCGTCAGTCCTCAAAGGCTCAATTGCAGGACATGGCAAGGGCCTGACCATTGGGCTTATGCAGATCTGAGGCCCAGGCAGTGTCATTACTTAGTTTTATAAAACAGGGCAAGTCATTTAATTTATTAGAGCTTATTTTTTTCCCCTCATCTTTAAGATTTTTGCCCATGTGTTGCAAGGGGTTAATATGGTCATAGTCCTGCTTGGTAGGCTTGGCTGGGTGTCCTGGCAGCTGCTCCACATGTATTGGCCTTCGCTTCTGCTCATCTCTGCCTCTTACTTCCTGTGAAAGCCCGTGAGTATGTGTGGATTGCCAGGGGACCCACATGACGGTGAATACTTCTAAGTTTCTGCTGTACGTTCAGAACTATATGATGCATACTATCCAGCCCGCCACCAGCACGACCATTACCACTACCACCACCATTGTCATCACCATTAGCACCATCATCACTGTTTTCACCATCACCACCACCATCATCATCACCACCACCATCATCATCACCACCATCACCACCACCACCATCACCACCACCACCATCAATACCACCGTCAGTATTTTCAC